>NC_069394.1:45708750-46014375 GCF_027475565.1 Acinonyx jubatus
TACTTTCTTCCTTCCATATTTTTTCATTTATTAATTCAGATATTTATTGAATATTTGTAATATACCTATAATCTAATCACTTGGAATAAAGAGGTGAGCCAATCAGATTCCTTCCTATATAGTATTTTCAGCAAGGAGAACATTATAAATCTTTTGTTGACAAACATCACTTATTTGGGATCTTTACATTCTACTTACAGTTTCTTTTAGTAATAACGTAAGTATTTGTAATTATTTTTTACAAACTTAAGTGCACGCTGACATGAATTCTAAGGATATGTGTGTTTAAGGAGATGCGAATGAGCTTCTAAGGAGGTCATATAAGGAAAGTGACAAGTCATTTATATACCTGAATTTGGAATCAGCAATAAACATTTATTTAGCACATCCTATGTCATGAGGACCTAACAAGTGATAATTTAACTTAGTAGATGTCAACTTTTTAAAATTTTCTTTTAATAATTTAATTCCATTAACTTATTTGTATGTACTGTCTGAAACGTTGCTCAGGTACCAAAGATTTAGATATGAACAACAGCCAGTTCCTACTCTCGAGATTCCAAGTCTAATAAGGGAAAGAAACAAGTGAACAAGCGTAATATAAAGTGATGATAACAGCTAATACAGTACTTGCATAGTACTTACTGTTTCCACGCATTTTTTTAAGTGCTCTCCATGTATCAATTCATTGTGCCTCAAAACAAAATGATCCAGATTTAATGAATGAGGAAACTAAGGCATAGAGAGGTTAAATAATTTAATGCAGGTGGTGTAGCTGATGGTAAGTGTGCAAAAAGTTAACAGTGTGATGTAAAGGGTGGTATGGGAGCTGAAATGAAGGATACCTAATTCAGTGTGGGAGGTTCAGAAAAGTATGCTGGAAGAGTGGCACTTGAATTAAGTTGTTGTTCTAATTAATGAAAAGATGAAGTAATCATTATGGTTTTCTGGAGTGACCACAAAATTTGTGCCTAAAACTATTTATGTCTTTTTTTTCAGATAGTATTCCTTCAGAAAGTGAAACTCACTTTAATTTTGATTTGTGTAGACCAAGTAGGGTTGATATTCTTTCTGTGGGGAAGAAATGCAATTTTTTGGCCTACTGACTTAAAGCATAATTTGAATTATAATTTGTTGGTTTTATTTTTATTTAAGATTATAATACTTCATGAAAGATTTGATGTAGCTTTAAAATGATTTGATGCAGATAAGCCCATTACAAATGCCAACAAGCTGCTTTTAGGCTATTTCGTTAAGTATTTGTTGGCTCCACTGACTGAAGATAACTGTGTTCTATGTTACCAACTTACTTCCCTTGGCATGGAACAGTCTAACCATTTTAAGTGACAAAATGTTCATCTTGTGTCTAGCAGTTATGATTCTTCCTTTTGCTTGTGTGATTTACAGCATTGAAGATGACTCCAGGGCCAAGCTTTTCCCAAGGCTTGTCTGTCAATGAAAAACTAATGCTAAGTGCCCCAGTGAACACTACAACATATGTAGCTGATACGGAATCAGAGCAAGCAGATACATGGTAAAGCTTCATTGTTAACAGACACTTAATTCTATCAGTGAGTTAATAGTATATTTATGAAGTAAAGTCAGTGCCATTTTCAGACTAGTTCTTAGGAGATAAAGTATGGGAGAATGGGATGTCATGTTTTAGGGCAAGATTGGTGAACTTTCTATAAAGGACCAGAGAGTAAATATTTTTGGCTTTGTGGGTCATTGATCTCTGTCACATCTATTTAGCTATGCCATTGTAGCATGAAAACAGCCTTGGACAACATGTAAATGAATGTGTGTGGTTGTGTTCCAATAAAATTTAATTTACAAAAATAAGTGGGAGGCCAGATTTGGTCCATAAGCCATAGATTGCTAACCAGTGTCTTACAAAGTTTTTTTGTTGTTGTTTCTTAGAAATGCACATGGAAGACCAAAAAGAATTATGTACTTTTTTTGTGACTGGTGAAATAACTTTGAAATAAATGTGTACTGTATAATGTTGCCTTTATCTGAATATTACAACTTTGGAGATACTTTTTTTTTTTTTATGTTTGTTTTTGAGAGAGAGTGTGAGTGGGGAAGGGGCAGAGAGAGAGAAGGAGATGCAGAATATGAAACAGGCTCCAGGCTCTGAGCTGTCAGCACAGAGCCCGATGTGGGGCTCGAACTCGGGAACAGCAAAATCATGACCTAGGCTGAAGTCGGACACTTAACCGACTGAGCCACCCAGCCGCCCCTTGGAGATCCTTTCTGTGTTTCTACCTGGCTATCTAAACAATTAATATTTGTTTGTGAAGATAGTTTTCTAGTAGTTCTCTATTTGAAGAGGAGTTTTTTGCTCTTTGGGGTTTTTTTTGAGCAAGGGCAACTTATATATATTCTTCGGTATTTTTCATTTAAGATAGTATATTTTAAATAATCCATAATAAACTTCATATTGAAAGATATTTGTGATATCACTATATTGGATCATATTTAAAATTTTAATATATTCTTTTGTTATATTGAGGTCAGATATAACTTTAGAAATTTTTTTTAATGTTTGTTTAGTTTTGAGAGAGAGAGCGCAAGCATGGGAGGGGCAAAGAGGGAGACACAGAATCTGAAATTGGCTCCAGGCTCTGAGCTGTCAGCACAGAGCCCCACATGGGGCTCGAATCCATGAACCATGAGGTCATGACCTGGGCCGAAGTTGGATGCTTAACCGACTGAGCCACCCAGGCGCCCCATATGTAACTTGCTTTTTTTTTTTTTTTTTTAAACGTTTATTCATTCTTGAGAGACAGAGACAGAGCATGAGCAGGGGAGGAGCAGAGAGAGAGAGGGACAGAATCCGAAGTAGACTCCAGGCTGTCAGGACAGAGCCTAATGCAGGGCTTGAACCCATGAACCGTGAGATCATAACCTGAGCCGAAGTCGGACACTTAACCGACTGAGCCACCCAGGTGCCCCAGCCTAGATGTAACTTTTTAAAGAGAAACTATTAATGTTTTGAAAGTCATCTGTATGACCACTTTAGTTTTTTGTGAAATAAGAATATTTGTGTGTGTGTGTGAAATAAGAGTATTAAAGGCAGTATATGTTTGACCATACATTGTAGAACCATGTGTGTGTTTTCAGTATTTTTCTGGTAGAGAATAGAGTTCTGTTCTAGGGACTACCATCTGGCTGGAATATAACCATTATTAGTTCATCTGTATTCTTGCCATCTGGGTAGAATATAGCCATATCAGTTCATGTGAATCTAAATTTATCTAATTTAGTTCTAAAGGGGATCTAAATATCTCCTTATAGATGATGCTGGAATTGTAGAAGATTGTTCTTTTTCTGATTTTCCTTTTTTTAATTAATTTTTTTGCATGAAAATAATTCTGAAATTTTAAAGTAATAATTACCTAGGTTATCACCTAGTTTAATTTTTAATAGAATACTAGGGTGATACTCATGTGTATATGGTAGTTTTTTATAATAGAGTATGCCGGACATTGTGTGCTGTAAGGAATGAAGAAGAGAAAGTTATCATTTGTCTTTAGGGAGCTTTGATGAAAAAGGAGTGACTTTCTTGAGGTAGTGAAATATATTCATTTAATTATTGTCTAGAGATAATTATGTTCTAAAGCTGTATCAATAGTACTATTTAGAGGACTTTGTTTCTAGATAAAAATTGCTGTAAATCCACTTGTTTACCTTGCATTCTTTTCTTTTGCTACAGCATGGATTTGAGTGAAAGACCTAAAGAAATCAAAATCTCCAGAGTGGAACAGAAATTCAGAATGTCTTCACAAGAAATATCCGCTGCGAAGGAACCCCACAAAATAAGCTCTAATGATAATAATACAGTATCAAATACTCTGGTTAGGATGAAAATCCCAACCTATCAGCTTTCACCAAATAAATTCTCAGGTGTAAATAAAAGTAGAGATCGGGCTTCTCAGCAGCAGACCAACTCCATCAAAAACTACTTTCAGCCGTCTACCAAAAAACGGTATATTTTAAAATAATGCCTCTGTGTCTCTGAAAAATATTAATTATCTGTTATATGATTATAGAATGGCATTTAGTCTGTGTTCTGCTTGAAAATGCTTCTGTGGAAAACTGACTCTTTGACCTCATGCCCTTTCAGAAATGTCCAAATCTCCTCCTTCACTAAGGTCATTGTAGATAGATTATTTTTTCCTAGATAGCTTAGCTTACCTGTTGTTTCATTTTACCATGCTTCTTTTGAAGAAGAGCTTTCCCACACCTCATTCTTTCAACTTCTCTTACCTCCTCTAAGACCATGCTTTCAGTTAGTTTCTCAGTTTCCAGTGCCTTTAATTATTCTAGGTCCTTCTCTTTTCAAAAGCTGTCTGTCCCTTTTATTTTTTGAAACCTTCCCTTGACTTGGTTCTTTCCTCTAGCAAATGCCTTTTGTCTTTCACAATCACTATTAAACTTCTCAAAAAAAGATATTACTGTTACTGCTCCCATTGCTGTATGAAATAATTCTTAACCAGCAATATTTCATCTTGACATGATGTCCTTGAAAAGTAACCATTGACACAGTTGCTAGCTCTAGTGGCCTTTGGTATACTCAACTCTTGAATCTTTATTCTCCTTACAGTGTCTTCTCGGAAGTAGTAGTAGCTTCTGGTTGTTTTGCTTCTCTGCCCCCTTTGAGGACTTCTTTCTTTTTTCATACTACTGCTTTTTATGTGTTGTATGTGGTACCTTCAGAGTTTCATGACTTTATTACAGATGATCAATATATTTGGCCTTAACTTAACCTTTAAACCTCACTTCTGCTTTCCCACAGGAATTTTCTCCTGTTTTCCCAAATAATTCACCTAAATCTTTTCTCCTCTGTCATCGATTATGTATTTTTTCTATTAGTAGTTCACTTTGTCAAAATCTTTGACTCTATTCTACCCCCCCCAAAACAGTATTGTAATTCTTATTTTCATTGTTTCCTAAATTCCTCCCTTTTCATCTATTTGTATTGCCAGCTCTCTGATTTAAACTCTACCTAAATTATTGCAGAAACCTCTTGATAAATCTGTCCAGTACCCTGATACTATATTTGTGTTATTAAAATATCACCTTGATTATTCCAAATTAGCATGAATTCAGTAAACTTTTGGGAAGCAGAGATCCACATTTTTATGTTCCCTGTGGATGTTAGAAGTACAGTATATAAATGAATAAACTATTCAGTACTTAAACAGTATTGTATAGAAAACTCTTATAGTCACTTTTTAAAAAAAAATTTTAATGTTTATTTTTGAGAGAGAAAGAGACAGAGAGCACTAAGTTGGGGAGGGGCAGAGAGAGGGAGACACAGAATTCAAAGCAGGCTTCAGGATCCAAGCTGTCAGCACAGAGTTCAATGCAGGGCTCGACCCGTGAACTGTGAGATCATGACCTGAGCTGAAGTCGGACGCTTGACCAACTGAGCCACCCAGGCGCCCCATGTATTCACATATTACTTGCAGTGTATAGTCTGTGCTATATTGTGGATAGAGCTACTCTGACTTATTACCTTGAATTAGCTGTCATTAACCCATCAGGTTTTATTTCCAAGGTAATTTTTCCCTGCCTGCAAGTTCCCTACATTATAAAGTAAGCTGTTGTTTCCCGGCAACAAATCCTCTGTATTTTTATATCTGCCTACCTTTTCCTCTCCATTGATTTATTAGCTACTGCTGCCTTAGCAGAGAAGATAGACTTCTCCCTATTGTTTTAGCCGTTGGGTTGGCAGTCCTATGAAAGCAGTAGTCTATATGAATTATGTACTTTTTTAAGATGTCCTTTTTTTTTATTCCCAGTAATATTAATAAAAACAAGAATATTGTGCATTAAATGGGAGGAAGTGAATATTGCCAGATATCAGCTGTGTTCATTTTCTGTTTTGTTTTCTTCTCTCCTTTTTTAAATCTAAGGGAAAGAGATGAAGAAAATCAAGAAATTTTTTCACCCAAATCAGCAAGAATAGAAATGTCTTGTTCTCTGTTAGAACAGACACAACCTGCTCCACCCTCAGTATGGAAAAATAAGGAACAGTCCCTATTTCAGAGTGAGCTTCTGGAAAAGAAACCAGATAACTTACTTACAGATACAGATTTAAAATCCACTGTGAAAAGTTCTGCCAATGAATCTCTTTCTACAGACAAACTAAGATCAGAAAAAAGAAAAGAAATTGATGATTTAGCCATTGAAGATGAAATATTGGAAGAGTTACTCAACACAAAATCAGAGTTAGAAATTGGAGTGAAAGTTCAAAAACAAGAGGAAGATGTCAATATTAGGAAAAGGCCAAGATTGGATATAGAAACAAATGGCACTTTTAATTATGATGAAGCAATACCAGAAAGTAACAGAATATCTGTAAGTAACCTTTTTTAATGAGAAGTATCACAGACAGAAACTTAGAAGATTAAAAAGAAATTTAAGACAGTAGAAGCATCCACTGTTTCCTTGAAAAAGTTCATGTGTTCAGCACTCAGTATTAAGGAAAGGATTTGTTGGTGGATAAGGTAAATATTAAAAATAGTGTTTCTTTGACAGTATATAATAAATGACAACAAACTGTTGTTCATGATTAATATAGTTCCAGGCTGTATTATTACTATACTATTATATGAGACCTTTGGCACTGATGGTAAGTATAGGAGATGCCTTAATAGAGCAAGCAGACATACAAAAATGAAGAAAGTTAGTAAAACAAACTATGAAATAAATTGTTAGATAAATCAGGTATAACATCAGTAGGAATTTTTATTTTCATTTTGGTCTTTAATATCCTATTTTCATGAATGTCAATAACTTGTCTTACCACTTTGATCTAAGAAAAGTCTTCAGATTATTTTGTATTTTATGCCTACGTTTCCCGCTTCTGTAGAATAGTTAGGTCATTAGGTGAGAGCATGGACCTGATGAAGTAAAAATATAATATTCTGATCTTTCATTCAGGTTGATTAGCTCTACTCTTGTTCATGGTTGTGGTCACTCCCCTCCTGTAAATGGCTACTGCATAAGGACAGGACTGAGTAAAAGGATAAAGATTAAGTGGTTGGAAGGTATAATGATTTAATAAGTATTTGTTAACCTAGTGTGTATCAAGCACTGTAAATCTATAACTACTGTTGAGAAAACAAAGTAGGTGTCCTGTTTAGCCTATATATTGGCATCTTCCTATGAGAGAAAATCCTTATTATTTGTTAGTTTATTTTGAGTGAATCTTAAATGCCTTTCTGTGGATCAGATGCATCAGAATCAGCTGGTGAGCTTTTTTTTTTTTTTGAACTTTATTTTTAGAGAAATAGGGTGCATGTGAGCAGGGGAGGGACAGAGAGAGTGGTGAGGGGCAGGGGGAGAGAGAGAGAGAGAAAGAGAGAGAATCCCAAGCAGGCTCCATGCCATCAGTGCAGAGTAGAGCCCAACCCAGGGCTGGAACTCACAAACCACGAGATCATGACCTGAGCCAAAATCAAGAGTCGGACACTTAACCAACTGAGCCACTTAAGCACCCCAGTTGGTGAGCTTTTTTAAAAATATGGATACCCAGACCAAAATCCCCAAAGATTCTGATACATCCAGTTTTCTTCCCAGAAAATGCTCCCTCATTTTTAGTTCAGAATTCCTTTTGCTGTCTTTAAAAATTCTAAAATCAGTGGCTTAAATAAGGTAGGGTTCTTTTGTTCCTATAAAAGAAGCCCAGGGGGACAAAACATAAGAGATTCTTTTTTTTTTTTTTTTTAACGTTTATTTATTTTTGAGACAGAGACAGAGCATGAACGGGGGAGGGTCAGAGAGAGAGGGAGACACAGAATCGGAAGCAGGCTCCAGGCTCTGAGCCATCAGCCCAGAGCCCGACGCGTGGCTCGAACTCACGGACCGTGAGATCGTGACCTGAGCCGAAGTCGGACGCTCAACCGACTGAGCCACCCAGGCGCCCCAAAACATAAGAGATTCTTAAATATGAAGAACAAACCGAGGACTACTGGAGAGGTTGTGGCAAGGGGGATGGGCTAAATGGGTAAGGGACATTAAGGAATCTACTCCTGAAATCATTGTTGCACTATATGCTAACTAACTTGGATGTAAATTTTTAAAAATAATAAAATAAGCCCAGAAGTAGGTAACCAAAGCTGCTTGGAAGTTCCATGGTATTAATTTCTTAGGTGTCTCTTTTTCTCTCTACTAGGTGGCACCTCTAGCCATCATGTCAACTTTCCAGGGAGGAAGAACAAGGTGGAGAAGGAGACAGGGTAAAAAGGCCTCTCCACTTAAGTTCCCCCTCACATTCTAAGGAGTTCTTTCAGAAACCTCACTTTATAACTTTGGTTATTAGCCAGAATTTAGTAATGGTCTTCATGACTCCCTATCCCTCACCTTCAGTCTACAAGAGAGTATGGGAAATGTTTTAAGCTTGACACATTGCTGTCCCTAACAAATTTAGCATTAGATAAGTAAGGAAGAAAGAATAGACAGTGAGATCCTGTTTAGCCAAATTGAGAACTTCAGAGAAAGGGAGGTTCTTTATTATCAAAGATTAGCTGTCACTTTACAGAAGAGGTTACTTGAACCAAGTGGTTTATATATCCTGTAAGTTACTTGCTTAGCAGTTTCCACTAGAGTGGAACTTCACGTTGGTTTCATGTGGTATTGGTGAAGTCCAAGGGATGATTTCCTAACTACATTTAATAAATTTGTATCTCTTTATAAAGGTATGTTTATTTGTATTATGAATTTACAATGTTATTTTAGCTCCAGACTATTCCAAAATTTGTGTTCAGACTACTTAATACTATAAGCATTTAATCTTTAGAAAGTTAGACTCTATTTATATTATTTTCATTACACCATGGAAATGCATTTCCCTTGCAGTGTATCTTTCCTCCTGTACTCATTTTTAGTTTTTTCTGGTATGTTCTTATTTTCTTTCTCTAGTCTTGTGCTATTACATGCTTTCATTTTTTTAATAGCCTTTTTTTTTTCTTCTATCCCAGATTGGTCCACTGTTCACAGTGGCTACAGCTCTGTCTGAAAATGGTTATGGTTTTAATAGCAGAACTCTTTGGCCCCTCCTGTATGGCTGTTAATATTCTGAAATACTCTGCATTGACTGCACATTCTCCCAGGGTTCATGGTCACTCAGGGTTGGGCATTTGATCCTAGAGTGGGAGAGACAGGAAGTGATCATTATACACCAGTGATACGGGGTTTAGTAAACAGTCTTTTGTGTATCTGAAAAGACCTTTCATTTAATAGCTGAGCTTTACGTGCTGTATATTGATACTAGGGCATACAGTTACTTTATTTTGTTCTGTGGTTCTGTAGCATAATTTCCTCTGTCCTTACTTTACTACTTTAGAATTCATAACATTCTAAATAAAATTACAGAAATCTTCTGGAGGGTGAATAGTGATTTGATTGTGATATACTTTTGGGTATATTAAAAGTTCAGTCACTGTATTCTAACACTCTACATATTTAGTAAGAGCCTGTTATTTTGCTTTCAGTGTAAGATAATTTTTGACAACTTTTTATTTTGAGATAATTGTTGATTCACATGCAGTTGTAAGAAATTATATAGAGAGATCCAGTATACCTTTCATCCTGTTTCCCCTAATTGTAACATCTTGTATAATTACAGTACAATATCACAACCAGGAAGTTGACATTGATGCAGTTCATCAACCTTAAACAATGGGAGATTATTTTTAATTTTTTCACTTTTATCGTTTTAAGAATTTATTGTTGGAAAGTCCTTGTAGATGAGATGTTCATGGAATAAAGGAATTGCACTTATTTTTTTTAGCTGTGGAAGTGATTATCAGGAAAAAAATTCTTAATCCTTTCATTTAAAAAACTTAATGTGGGGCGCCTGGGTGGCTCAGTCGGTTGAGTGTCCGACTTCAGCTCAGGTCACAATCTCGCGGTCTGTGAGTTTGAGCCCCGCGTCGGGCTCTGGGCTGATGGCTCGGAGCCTGGAGCCTGCTTCCGGTTCTGTGTCTCCCTCTCTCTCTGCCCCTCCCCCGTTCATGCTCTGTCTCTCTCTGTCTCAAAAATAAATAAACGTTAAAAAAAAAAATTTAAAAAAACTTAATGCAATTTTAAGGCAAAAATGTGAAACTTCTCTTTGACATTGGATTCCTTAGATAGATTTCTAAAATCTGTTGATGATAGAACCACTCTTTTTCTATTTTGGGATTTAAATATAGGTTCTAGCACATTTATAATACTTTTTATAAGCTGAGATAGAAAGCTTTTGACTAGATATTCCTGCTAGAAGTTTATCCTTATATATATGACAGCTGTGCCTGTGTCGTGGCCTTACAGTTTCGTAGTCTCACAAAATGCAAACATGACTCATCCTTCTTAACATTTCCTCTTCTTAATAGCACTCACTGAGTGCAGAGCATCTTTTCTTCATTCTACCCTCCTGTTCTAAAGTAAGGTTTCCACTTCTCTTAACTACAGTATCTTCCAAAACCTAGTAGTAATACCTACCACTTACTGGATATCATCATTCTGTTTATAGCAATTCTGCAGTGAAGCAGTACTATACACAATGAACTGATTAGGAAATTGACAGTAAGGTATTAAGTAACTTGGCAAGGTTGCTTAGCTAGGTTTTGAACTGGGACGAAAATGTAGGGCTACTCTGCTCTTTTGGCAATTCCTTTTATCAGCTTTCTTAGAATGACATTCATTTATCCAGTTACTCCAGGCATCGGGCATGCTAACATGAAAGGCTGTCTGAGAGGATAAGTTTGCTAGGCCTTTAAAAGGTAGAATCTCCAGGGACGCCTGGGTGGCTCAGTCGGTTACGCATCCAACTCTTGATTTTGGCCCAGGTCATGATCTCATGTTTGTGGGTGTGAGACCCGTGTTGGGCTCTGCACTGATGGTGCAGTGCCTACTTGGGATTCTCTCTCTCCTCTCTCTCTCTGTCTGCCCCTCCCCAACTTGTACTCTGTTTCCTTTTCAAAATAAATAAATTAAAAAAAAAAAAAAAAAAAGAATCTCCAAGACTTGGTGATTGACTCAGCATGAGAAATGGAGAGAGAAGAAAAGAGTATAGGATAATTCCCAAGTTTAGAGTTTGAGTGCTTGGGTGGGTTGTAACAGGATTCTCTGGGATGGGAAATAACTGCTCAAGAGGATGAGCAAGTTTGAAGGAGTGGGGCAGTATAAGGGAGAAAGGGCAGGGGTGTAAAATGTTCTGATTGTGATTAACTTGCAGTAGGTGATGTATATGAAAGTAGTGAAAGGGCACATGGTAGGCTTAGTATAAATTTTTAACCTTACTATTGATAAAAGTATTACTTCTCTTTAGTCCCTAAGCAAAAACAAAGTATGTACATTTGTTTTTCTGTCCTTTCTTTCCAACTTTTTATTACAGTTTTTCTGAATTTAATATTGAATCATTGAAAATTTGATGTAAAATCATATGCTCCCCTAGTGTACCCAAGGGATTATAGTTTTTACTGAAAGTGTCAGAAAGCCATCTATATAATATGCTCTTGTCTGGAACCTGGTCTGGATATTGGATGTGAAGGAAACTACAAGGCAGTTTGCATTTTATTGCAGACATATATCTTGAGTAATTAAAGTAACCCTATTTCCTTTTTCCTGGATTAAGGGCAATTTAAAATTAAATACTAAGTGTAAATTTAGATAGAATCCTTTAAAAATGTTTCTATTTTAGAGTATAAAAGTAGTACATAGCTATGTAGAAATATAGAAAATCAAAACATAACAATTTGTTGATAATCCTACCTACCATCTGTAGATAACCATAGATAATATTGTATTTTATTTATTAATTTTTATTCTGCAAACTTAGAATCAACTGTTAATGTAATTTCATAGCCATTTTTACTCATTTATACTATGGTCACGTCTCATATTGTAAAATAACTGGTATGAACTTAGATTGTGTCCTCTTTGCTCTTGTAATTCATACTGCAGTGTCTTTTTTTACGTTGATTTCTATTCTCAGCTTTTCTAGGAAAGATACTTGAAAATCAAATAACTGGGTCAAGAACATGAATATTTTTAAAGTTGCCATTTTATAATTTCTATGAACAATATTTTTATTTCTTTAGCAAGAAAATGAAATTGGGAAGAAATGTGAGTTCAAGAAAGATACACTGTGGTCAACTAAAGAAGAACTATCTGTAAGGAAATTTTTCTTTAATTTTTATAAAGATTTGACTTAATGAGCAACATCTGATCAATTACTATTAGTTTACGTTCTTAGGATTCATTATTTCCCTTTGTGTAATTTTGATCTGTTTCATAGTTACGCTTACTCTGGGCATAATTTGATCATATTATAATCATGAGATAGCAAAAAGAGGATAGAGAAAAGCCTGAGTATAATTCCCTGCCTTCTGCATAAATGTGTGATCCTGAACAAGTCACTTTCACATTTATGGACCTCAGGTCTTTATAAAATCAGGTCAGCACTTTTCCAACAGGGTGATCATTTATATCAGATAGAGGAATGGATGTGAATTATTTCTAAATGCTAAAACACATTTACAAAAGTATTAAGTCATTTTTAATTTATTAGAGTTCCTAATTACATTCTGTCACTAATAGATGAACCTTGTCTTTTGACTTTCCACTTTTTTTCTTTCTCTCCCTGTCTTTATTTTAGTCCTGTTAGCAACTTCCATTTGAATAGGCAGTAAAAGAGTAAAAAACTAGATGGTCAGCCTTGAGTTGCTCTGACAATGTTGATATGTAACTAGTTGGTTAATAGAAAATGACCTAAAGAATCTCATCCAGTAACGGGAAGGAATCTTCAGGCTGATTTAATACTGTCAATCTGCAATTAAAAAATGGCTTTCAGTTAATGAGTAATGAGTGTGTCCAGAACTAATGATTTTTGGAGATGTGAAAAATAATGTTACTGAAAATCCAAGGAAGCTTAAATATAGTAGATGAGAACTTGTAGAACAGATTGTTACACTAATGTTAGTTCATGGTTTTTATGATAAGAAGTAGACAAAACAGATTCCTTGCTAAGAAAATATATAGAAGATGAAGTATTGAGATGATATTCATTGGAATAAGCTACTAAATTAAAAATGCTAAATAGTTTTAGTCTTCTGTCATAGATGAGTGTATAGAGTATTTGAGTAAGTAATATTCTGGTTTTGAAGTAGTTATGATTTGATTCCAAATACAGAGTTTGGGTGCCAGAAATAAACCTTTTTTACTGTTTTTTTTTTTCCCTCAGGTATTTGAACTTTTTCTGTAGATGCCCAAATAAGTAATTTTCTTTTCCTTATCTTTTCTGCTTATGTATCCGTCGTAACCCCATTTAAGATCAAAGATGAGCTTCAGGGTGATGGTGATATGTTTCCAAGGAAGGTGTTACTGACTGAATTTAGATCACTGGTGGTTAGTAACTTTACCTCCAGAAATACATCCTGTGTAAATAGTGATTATGGTCAATTAAAGAATTTCAAGAAATTCAAAAAGGTATGGTATTCCTTTAACTACAGTATCACCAGAGGGCAGCGTTTGAAATGTTTTTAGAAATAGTGTTGATGCTAAATAGTAAAAGCGGTTCATGTTGAAAACTGATACTATTTCTTCTGCTTAAAACAGTTAAAATTATTCTAGTAAGAACATAAACTGACAGTTAATGAATATGTGAATAAATATATGTTGAGTATATAAAGAATACATGGAAACAAATTTCATTGAGACTGAATTCTTTAAAGGGTGCTGTTTACCTGGTCTTCTCCACCTTAAGGGGCAGGCTTTAGGCTATATTGAAAGGGTTTGTCTACTTATAATAATGATCTCTGGCTACCTGAAAGGACCTGAAAGTCCTTAACTCAGGACTTTATGAAGATAATAGATCTGTTTAAAATAACTGAGCACATTAAATAATGAAAAGTAGGCATTTTACTGTTATGTGTATATATAAAAAATATAAATATGTACCTGAGTGTTACCATCAGCCAGAGTTTCTTCTTTTTTAGGAACTGATAAGGTATTTAGTTTCTCAATATGACTAAAAGGATATTTCCGATCCAGTCTGTATTTTGTTGTCTATTGCTGGGATATTTGCTTCTTGTTCCATACCTACTACTTACTACTACCTTTTGCTTAAGCAATTAATCAGAATACAGTTAATTTTTTCAAAAGTGGTTTCTGTGGAAGACTGCCTTTCACTAGAATATGATCTGTTTGATTCTTGCTGTGACTATGAGGTATTGTAGCTTTTTCTCTCTAATGTGAGCTACTATTAACATTTGTTAATTTTTTGCTTACTATGACAATGTGTAAAAGGTTCTGAACTCCCCTTTCTTCTACTTAGAGTGGAAGATGGAAATACCTCCCATTAGATGGCACCCACTTAATTCTTTTCCATCCCTCAGGTGTAGCGCATGAATACCACAGGGTTATTCTTAACCGAATGGTTATTTCATGTTCAGTGTCATGTTACCAAGTCTCATTGTTGAATCAAAATTCAAAAGACTTACTTTTTTTTTTTAAGTTTATTTATTTATTTTAAGAGAGAGCACGCAAACGAAGAGGTAGAGAGAGAGAAAGAATCCCAAGCAGGCTCCTTGCCATTAATGCAGAGCCGACGCAGGGCTCAAACCCACAAACTGTGAGATCATGACCTGAGCTGAAATGACAGAGTCAAACACTTAACCGACTGAGCCACCCAGGCACCCCTGATACATATTTTTTATTAATGAAGTTACCAAAGATAAAGCAATTCGTGTTGGCCCAGGGATGGCCAAGAGCTATAAAGTAGTACAAACTTCTGGAAAGCAGTTTGGAAAAATTTTATTTTTTAAAAAATTTTTTTGAAGTTTATTTTGAAGTGGGGGGGGTCAATGGGGGAGAGGCAAAGAGCAAGGGAGAGATAGAGAATCCCAAGAGGCTCGAAGCTTCACACTGAGCTCGACACAGGGCTCAGTCTCATAGCTGTGAGATCATGATCCAAGCCAAAATCAAGAGTTGGACGCTTAACTGACTGAGCCACCCAGTTGCCCCTAATCTTACTACTTTTACTTTTTTTAACAGGTCATATTTCCTGGAGCAGGAAAACTTCCACACATCATTGGAGGATCAGATCTAATAGCTCATCATGCTCGGAAGAATACAGAATTAGACGAGTGGTTAAAGCAGGAAATGGAGGTTAGTAGGAAGTGAGGCCTAGTAACTTGCTTGGTTTACATTCTGGTCCCTTGTGGTTTCTTTAGAGCACATCCTTCGTAAAACCAAACTTAAGATAATTGGCCTAAGGTCATTCATTAAGGAAAATTCCTGAGTTACAGAGCATTAAGGTTAATTTGTATCTTTACGTAATGCTTCTTTGGAGACTTTTAGATTTATTAGTTAAAAAAGATGGGACCCAGACAAATGAGTTAAGTTTACATCCTAATGTAAAGGAGAGAAAAGACATTTAACCAGCAAAAAATAAAAGAATACTAAAAGATAACTGTTAAAAGATGGTTGTACAGTCATACGGGGGATATTACAAGTAATATCAGTTATATAGTATGTGAATGAACTGGGCTTTCCAAATCTGGAATTATCTTTCAGCAGTTCTGAGAATTTCTCAGTCCTTATTTTAGTATTACCTTGTTCCTGTTTTTCTATTGTATCTCTTTTTTCTTGTATATTAATTTTTTAAGGAATTGCCATAATTTTTCCATAGCAACTTCACCATTTTGCATTCCCACTAATATGTGCAAGGGTCCAGTTTCTCCACATCCTCTCTAGCACTTCATTTAGTTTTTTTTTTTTTTTGATAATGTACATTTAACTGGTGTGAATCTCAATGTGGTTTTGATTTGCACTTTCCTAATGATTAATGATGTTGAGCCTCTTCTCATATGCTTATTGGCCATTTGTGTATCTTGTTTGGAGAAATATGTATTCAAAAATCTCTTCTGATTATCAGATTGTTTATCTTGTTTTTGAATTATGGGTGTTCTTTGTGTATTTTGGATATTAGTCCCTATTATCACATACATGATTTGCAGGTATTTTCCCTTTCTCTGGGTTGCCTTTTCACTCTGTTGATTTTGTATTTTGATGCACAGAAATTTTAAATTTTGATGTAGTTCAGTTTATCCGTTTTGTTGTTGCTTACCTGTGCTTTTGGTATTATATCCAAGAAATTGTTCCCAAATCAAATGTCAGGATTTTTTCCCTTTTTTCTTCCAAGAGTATTATAGTTTAGCCCTTATATTTAGATCTTTGATTTTGAGTTAATTTTCATAAGGGGTGTAAGGTTAGAGTCCAACTTCATTCTCTCTAGTTACACTTTCACACTTTGGTTCAATGATACATGAACATACCATCTCGATGGTGAAGTGGGGGAATCTCAAGCCAGTTATACTATTGACAACTGTTTGCTGTGAGAACCTTGCCTTAATGCCTCCTCCCATGGGCAGTTGTTACTGATCCATCTCATTTTTCCCCAGAGTCTAAGTTTTAAGAAGGTAAGAGAAATCATTAAATAATGTTGGTTGATTATTAAGTAGTAATTATTTACATTTAGTTCATATTCTTAAACTTTTAATTATGAAAAGTTTTCAAACATACACAAAGAGAGGAATGAAACAAACCTCAAACACAGGTTCAACAAATATCAGGATTTGCACATCTTGCTTCATCTGTTGCCTTTCTCAACTTTTTTTTCTTTCTGGAGTATTTTTCTTTCTGGAATATTTTAAAGCAAATCCCAATCATTTTCATTTCATTTTTATTTATATGTTTGAACATACAGATTTCTGATTAAGTACATATTATGTCAGAGTGTGTCTTCCTATCACTTTACAGTAGGGTACTTAATATAATCAATTCATGTTCAAAACCCTAAACTAGGATCAGCAGCATAATTTTGATACTTGAAATTGCTTTAAAGTTTTATAATTTCGCATACTTGCCTTATGGCATGTCTTCGATCATATCTACAACTAATATGTTGCCTAAGTGTCAGGAAACCAAATCTCAGTTATGACATTGCTCTTTTGGGAAAATATAAACTGCTTTACAGCTCTCCATGTTAGAATGTGATTTTCAAGAACTCACTGTTTACACATAACAGCTGTATATATTTATATACTGCTATAATGAGAACTCACAGGAAAGATTAATAAGCTTCTCTTTTCTTTCAAATTTTTTAAGAGAGCACGTGTGCATGGGGGTGGGAGAGGGGCAGAGAGAGAGGGAGAGAAAGAATGCCAAGCAGGTTCTATGCTGTCATTGCAGAGTCCCGTGGGGCTCGATCTCACGAACTGTGAGATCATGACCTGAGCTGAAATAAAGAGTCAGACAGACGCTCAACCGACTGAGCCCCCCCAGGGTCCCCTATGCTTCTCTTTTTTTTACTTTCTTCCTAGGTGTTTTGAGTCCTAGTGGATATTATGTAAAAAGACCATCTACCTGATTCATAATTCTTTCAACCCCTGACTTTTTTTTTAACTGGAGAATTTAATAAAATTAAGTAAAGTGGACAACTTCTTCCATAGAGGAAGTTACTGCATGGAAGTTAAGATTTCAGAAACATAGGACTATTGAATTGAGAGATAATCAAAGGCCTCCTCTAGGGTTAGAATGTTTTCTTCTTAGTCTTTGTATTGCCTGATTGTCCAGTCCTCCTGGAACCCAAAGGTGGGCTCCAGATAGGTTGTCTCAGCAGGCTATTTGAAGTAGGGCCACTTGGTAATTGAGGGGTGAGGATAATAACTCTTCCCTGAACTCTACAATTTTATATCCCTTTCTTTATCTTATTTTATATATATTTTATCTTTTTTTTTTTTTCTCTGTAATTTATTTCTTGGTAACTTCTCCACATTGTCTTCCGGTTTGGTACTTTTCCCTTCCACTCTGTCTAGTTGGTATTCCCACCCATTCATTAAGTTTTCACTTAGCCTATTGTATTTTTTCAATTTTGGATGTCTGTTTCATTCATTTCTAAATCTTGTTCCCTGCTGATATTTGTAAGCTCTTCTTTTGTTTTCTGTGCCTAAAATGCTTGTTGCTATTTATGTTTGTGCTAATCATCTCCTATGGAGCCTTGTTTCCAAGTACATATTTTGTGATCTTTTTATGTGAACCACTCATTTTCCTTGTAGTTTGATCTGTGGGAATTCCTTGAGTTATAATCTTCCAGAAAAGATATGTTGTGTCTGCCAGTCTTGTTCTACTACTAGGAAACCACTTTAGCCTCAGCTGGTGATTTTCTTGGATTACCTAGGTAGTTAATTCCTAGGATCACCTAAAGTACTCAGAAACCTGAGTGAAGGCCAGCTTGTCATTATAGACTTGATAGTTTTTTTCTTTCCTTCACCCTGTGCTAGGGTCAAGGCAGACAAGTTTCTTTCTTACCTTCTTTTGTGTTGTAGACTTTATTCCTCTTTCTCCCTTAAATGCTGGAGTCTTTTCTTAGATCCCTCATCTTTGATTTTCTCTCATATCACTCATCACCCATTGCAGACATCAAAGGCAGAGCCCAGTTTTTTTTATGGATTGTGGATACCCACAGAGGAGGGCAAAAGCTGGCTGTGTTGTTAACTTCTCAGGGTTTCTATTCTTCTTCATTGTGGGTTTAATGTAGTCTCTAGCAATTTGTTTTTAAAAATGCTTTTTAATTAAAAAGTTGTTACAAAGGTCACTAAAAAATGGAGGTTGTTCAAGGTCACTTAGGATATGTAGTGTCAAAAAATGGAAGAATGAAAATGACATCTTTCCTCCTTGCTTTTTTGAAAGACTAAATGGCCTTACTATTTAAAATGTGCATTTCAAAAATTATGGTACTGCCCAAAAGAATGATGAGGTTACAATCCTGAAGTCCAGAAATAACCCATGTAAATTCAGTAAACTATTCCAGACGTCTCTTTATTGAGGAGGAGTAATAGCTAGGACAGAGTGCAAGAGAAGGGGAGGATCGATGGAAGAAAGTAAAGCTGAAAGCATTGCTGAATTTGTGCAAGTGTTTCTTCTCAAGATATTTTGTTTTCTGAGATGCATCTAAGACCAAGGGGTGATGGATACGAAGAAAAAACCACTATCAGATTAGAATCAGTATTTGTTTCAAACTGCCTATTTGACTTTCGATGGTTGTTGTCTCCCTGCTGTCAACAGAGGAGATTGTACTTCCTCCATTCTCCCTGCCCCCGCCCATCTTCAGACAGTCCTTTCTTACCTCCCTTTTAAAGGTGATTTGCACTTGCAAGTCAGAAGCAGTGAGAATGTGTCTCAGTGTTTCCCAGTTCTCCATTTGTTTTCCCTGAAATACAGTATGTTATTTTGATCTGCAGATGCATTTCTTTTTATTTCAAGGAACCCTTCTGTTACATCTTTGAAAGCATTTTTCTATTTGCTGGGTTCTATATATTTAAGATGTAACCATCCTTTTATTAGATCACCTTTACTCTCTATACCCATTTCTTCTGCACTCCCTGTGGTTTTCTTAAGCTCTTTCACTGTGTCAAAAATTCAAATTTCAGTTGTGTCTGTGTGATTCTTCGTCAGCTATATGACCCTGGGTGGATTACTTGATTACTTTATGCTTGTGTTTCTTCCTGTGTAGAATGGGAATAATAATAGTACCTCCGTTTCACAGAATTTTTGTGAGAATTAAGTAAGATGCTATTTATAAAGCATTTATAACCATGGAAAGAGTCAGTGTTAGCTATTTCTAATTTATTTGATTCTGAAATGGTGTTATTAATAGGTCTCAGTGTTTTAGCATTTGTTCCCTTCTCATTGTCATTGTGTTTTGTCATCTAACTTTTTGGTTCTCCTTTTATTGCTTTCATGTTCTTACTAACTTTATTTTTTGATCCTTGGATTGTTATTTCTTGCAGACTAAGTTCTTCATTTATTTTGCATGTTCTGTTCCAGTTGCTGTCCTTTGTTTCCCCTTTAGTATGTGGAGTAGTTTTTGGTTTTCTATGATCTTGGCAGCTGTTTGGAGTACAATACCCTGTCCAGATACTGTTTGCTTTGCGAAGCATCCTGTGCTATTTTATGCAGGGATTACAATCTAAAGACAGTTTGTGAGGCAAAAAGTGAATGTAGTTGAAATTACTCCTACCCGAGCTCTTAGCTTTCTGGTGGAGAACGGAATGACCCTCGTGCCTCTGTACCGTCAGTGTGGCAGTGTGCTCGGGGCTGCAGTGCATGTCGCATCTGGTTTCTGTTGCCTGGAGACTTTGAATCCAGTAAAGGAAAGGCTCAGCTGGACCTGTGCATCGCTTTCCTGGGGTTGGAATTAAATGTGTACCAGGGAGCGTATCTTCTCCCAGAAGACAACCACCTGCCATTTTAGGTTGTTTACCTAATTTGTCAGGGATGTGTGGCGCCTGTGCCTGGTCAGTGTTAGTCCCACTCACTTCCCCGTGCCATTTGCCCCTTCCCAGCAGCCCACCAGCGGTGTTTTCTTTTGCCTGCTCAGGCTGCTTTTTCCCAAAATTGGAGTATTGGTAAGCATTCTCAGGTTGGTTTTAGTTCTGTGGCATTGTTTCATGTGCTGGGGCAGTGTTAGAAACATCTGCATCAATCTTTTGGTTCTTTGCAGGCCACTTTTTTCAAGCCTGTGGCTCCTTGATTATTATGGCTGTAAGGTTTTACTTGTTCTTGGACGGGGAGGGTTGAGAGAATGACAGTGTAGCTGCTGACTTTTTTCGGTCTTTTGTTTATTTGATTAGAATTAGTAGAGTCTGTGTTCCAGATTTATTCCACCAAATCTCTCTTTGCTAGAACAATTTTAGGTGAACTAGGTTGGATTCACTCTTTAAGATAATAGAGTTGACTTTGTTGTGCAACTACACTGTCTGTATAGAAGTGTGTTACTGCTTTGACATCATACTTCCCTAGGCTGGTCCCAGCCGCTGTTCTTAAGTATCTTTTGCCTTTCTTTCATTCTTTGTCAGTTCTTCCTTTGGTGCTTCTGCTGTAGACCAGTCTTTGTTTTCATAATCACTGAATCTGTTCCTGAAGTTTCCTTCAGTTTAGGATATTTTCATTCTGTGCATTAAACATAATAATTCTTTGAGACATTATCCAACCTGATTGGAATTTTGAAAGAGTGGAGATGTAATTCTCCCAAACCTTTAAAAAGATGTCAGTAATATGAGGATTTCTATTTCTTAATACTATTTTACTTAATGTTTCTACTAAGACACATAAAATAAAGCTGATTTTTCTTTACAGTTGTTCTTTATTATAAGTTTAAAATTAGCATCCCCTGCCGGGAAGCCTTTAAGGATAATTATGATAATGATACCAGCCACTTTTTTTGACAGCTCCTTGATAAAAATCATTATCTTCCCATTTATGTGCTGCTATACCTATTAGAAAATGTGGAAAGATGTAATTTCATTTTGATATTTCCCTGTATGAATAGAAAACCATTCTGGAAGAATCCCTGCAAGTCCTTCATCTAGGCCCTTTCCACAGATTCAGAAGCTCTGTAATAGCCTGTTAAGACCTGGTGGTGCTCCTTACTTACGAAGACCTGGTCAAATCCTGTTCTTCATACGACAGCCTTAAGTTACTTAAATCTAACTCTTTGTTCCCTTATTGGTTAAAACTAGGATAATAGTCTAATAGTAGTAATGAAGTTATATGAAGATTAAATGAGATTTTTTTTATAAAGACTTTTAAGATAGTGTCTGGATATACACAAATGTAAGTTATTAACATAAAAATAAACAGTATGTACATTCAAGGAACTTCTGGTCTTTTAGGGAAGATATGATACAGGGTGGAAATTGATACGACAAATCTGAGTTGTAGAGCTGAAGTTTTATGGGGGTTCTTCATAGCAGATGTTATTTTTAAATGAAGAGGATTGGATAATCATTGGTAAAGAGGTGAACATGTTCCTGGGCACATAGTAGGCCCTAAATTATTATTGAATGAATGCACACTGAAAGATTGTCAGATATGGGAAGAGGAAAGAAAAGCGGTAATCTTCTGGGCAGAGAGAAAAATATGAACAAAAGCAGAGAGGGATGAGATATTTGTTGGGAGGTGAGTCTGGTTGGTTGGTTGTTTTGTGATTGAGTTTTAACAGACATACAGGGTTTATGAAGAGGGAGGTGAGAAATGACTGAGAATGTAGAATGGAGCCAGATTATGAAGGTCTTTTCCCATTTTAAGGGTCACACTCAAGAGTTTGTGTTTCCTTTGGTAGGTGGAAGAAGTCACTGAAGGGTTTTGAATGGCACATGGTAGGATCATAGCTACACTTTAGAAAGAGGGACCCAGCACAGAGTTTTTCTGTTCCTACCTCTCAGCGGCGCATTAGGAGTTTGGCAAGTTTATGTTGAAAATACTTTTGTCAGTGAAGTAACTAAGCATCAGCCTCAGAGCCTGACTTGGGACCTTGGGGAAGAAAACCATTGCAGCTGGAGGCTGCTCTGGTTGAAGATGGGGGTAGATTTTGCCATCTCAGCCCCTTCAGTAGTCCTGTGACCTCAAAACACTTAATTTTTTTAAAGCGTTTTGTTGGAAAAAAATATTTAAAAACTCAATAAGCTAGCAATATATACTTATATTGGTTGCCTTTGAGAAGGGATTAACTGGAGAATGCTGTTTAATTAGAGAACATTTGCAGAATTTTTGGCAGAAAGTGAAAATGGAGAGGATCTGGTGAATGGGGGAGATACTGGTAGAGGCAAGAACTCGTAAACCTGGTGACCTTATGGATGTTGAAATCTCAAAGATAACTGTGACTACCCAGTATATAGCAGTTGATGAACCATACATTCGTCGTTAAACAAATGTTTGATATTGTGTCAATTTTGACAGGTTCAAAATCAACATGCAAAAGAAGAGTCACTTGCTGATGATCTCTTTAGGTAAAGTTTAATTTGTTTTCTCTTGAATCTTTGAGATGTATATAAAATACCATTTTACTCATAGAGATTAAATATTCATTTCTTCTGACTTTAGAAATAGACGTTTAGTCCCTTCACCTAAATAATGTTTTGTTTTTAATGTATGTATTTTTACTTTGAGCACCTCTTAATTAGGTTTGCTAGATATGTCTTTGAGGTTTGGGGTTGATTCAGTTGAACCTGTATCACGATATTTAAAATTTGTATGGGGGCATTCATGCAAAAGAAGGGTCCCGCACTGGGTGAATTTGGCTGGATACATTTGTGAGATTTTCAGCTCTGAGTAGAATTATGAATGAATGGGTTTTGAGTTAAGACAAAATACCAGAGCATTTGTTTAGTTTTAGTTGGCACAAGCATAAAAACAAGAGGCTGGATTAGAGTTTCAAATCAGGTTTTTGTGGGAGGTTGAGAGGCTTTATAATGGGTGATTATAATTTAATTCTGACTTAACACATTTTCAGCATTCCTGCAGGCCGGAAACCTTATAATAATTAGCTCTCAAATACTCACAAATAGTATAAAATAAAATTACTTTTCCTACTGCTAGGTAGATACTGGCTAGGGGAGAATAACATTTTCCAAATTTACTTAAAGGCAGAACTGAGAAGTACTGTGTCTCAGAGTTTGTTTTGCAGCCAATTTGATTCTTTAATTTTATTATTAACAGTGTATATCATTGGTGAAAATGGTGACATATGGTGCTGATTTTTAAGTAGTTAAAGGAGAATATATGGTTGCCAGCTAAATTTGTTGAAATACTGTAGGAGAAAATTTCATAAATAAGTCTTACTTTTGGCTCATTATACTCTCTTATGCAGATGTTATACTTTAGTTGGGAGTTGGAGGAGTCTGAAGCCATACTGGGAAAGGTGGAAACAGATTTAGTTTTGAACTGTTTTCATTAATTATTTTAATGCTTTTACAGGACTTTTTGTTATTGTTGATGATGTTTTATTTTTACCAAATATTCATCTAACCAACATCAAAAGGACAAAAGAAAGTAAAAATGTCAGTGCCTAATGTATGATCCTAAGGATAAAATTGGCATGCTCATTGTTTGCCAGAGTGTAACTATATTTTGAAAGCTCTTTAACTTTAAAAATAAAAGAAATGCCATCATTTATCTAATGCTTTAACTTTATTTTTTTCTTTGCAGATACAATCCTAATGTAAGGAGGAGAAGATAACTGAGGATTTTATGAAGAAGTCACAGGAAAACATTTCCATCAAGCATTTATGTCCTTTTCCTCTA
Source organism: Acinonyx jubatus (assembly GCF_027475565.1). Taxonomy (NCBI): domain Eukaryota; kingdom Metazoa; phylum Chordata; class Mammalia; order Carnivora; family Felidae; genus Acinonyx; species Acinonyx jubatus. Next base: position 45,732,895 of record NC_069394.1, read on the forward strand.
GGATATATACATAAAGTACATAGAAGAGATTTAAATTACAAATGTTTTAGGCCCTAGATTTGTTGAATAAAATGCACAGAATTCCCATTTCTTTTGTGTGTGACAGTATTATTCAGTTTCCAGTCTTTGTCATCTCATGTCTTATGGTAATTTTTTCATCTTTAAATGTGGTTGTTTACTTATTGAATACTTAACATAGTCACAATTCAAAATGCTAAAACTGTGGCGCCTGGGTGGCGCAGTCGGTTAAGCGTCCGACTTCAGCCAGGTCACAATCTCGCGGTCCGTGAGTTCGAGCCCCGCCGCGTCAGGCTCTGGGCTGATGGCTCGGAGCCTGGAGCCTGTTTCCGATTCTGTGTCTCCCTCTCTCTCTGCCCCTCCCCCGTTCATGCTCTGTCTCTCTCTGTCCCAAAAATAAATAAAAAACGTTGAAAAAAAAATTTCAAAATGCTAAAACTATAAAAGGATAAGAAATTAAAGTCTCCCTTCTACGACTGGTCTAGCTACTTGGTTCCCCTCAAAAAAAAAAAAAAAAACAAACAAACAACTATGATCCTTCTTTCTTATGAGTCTTTCTGGAGATTTCCTATTAAAATTTTTATGCATATTATTTTCAGTAATTTCCTACAAAAATGATAGCGTAATATATACACTGTTCTGCACCTTGCTGAATAGATTGGAAGATCATACACGTATCAGAGCATACTCCCCGCCCCCCCCCAATATACCATAGCCTTCCTTGAGCTGAAGTGACCCAAATGAAATGGATTTCCATGATGAAGATGTCACCACATACCATTCTAGTACTAGAAAAGATAATATGAAAGACTTCTTCAAGCTTGTATAATGGGAAGACTTACTTGGTGATCTTACTGAGCTGGGTGTACCTCTGTTTTCAGCTTCTTAGAGTCCTAGTTTTCCTACCTGCAAAGTGTAAGTGATAAGATTGTCTTCCATGTTAAAGGGAGATGGTAAGAAAAAAGTCTTTTTTTCAAATTTTGTATAAAGACAACCTTGTACATTAGAATTGTAATAGTCTTGGGGTGCCTGGGTGGCTCAGTCGGTTAAGTGTCCAACTCTTGGTTTTGGTTCAGGTCATCATCTCATGGTTCATGGGTTCAAGCTCTGTATTGGGCTCAGTACTGCTGGTGCAGAGCCTGCTTAGAATTCTTTCTCCCTCTCTGTTTCCTGCTGCCCCCCCCCCCCCATCAAAATAAAAAGAATAAATGTACTATTGCTAGATCCTCATGGAAGATTATTGATGTTGACCACCTTTTCATGTACTTGTTGGCCATTTGTATATATTCTTTGAAAAAAGGTCTATTCAGCTCCTCTGCTTGTTTTTTAGATTGGATTGTTTTTTGCTGTTGAGTAGGAATTCTTTATATATTTTGGATATTACCCCCTTATCAGATATATGATTTACATATATTTTCTCCCATTCCATAAGTTGCCTTTTTGTTTGGTTGATGGCTGCTTTTGATGAAGCTTTTTAGGTTGATGTAATTGCACTTATCATTGTCATGATATAACAATTATAACAGTCTCTTTATTGAAGAGACCCCTCTCCATTGAGTGTTTTTGGCTCCCTTGGCAAATACTAGTTGGCCATATATACTTAGGTTTATTTTGGGGATCTTGATTCTATATTTGTCTTGATGTATTTGTTTTTATATCAGTACCATACTGTTGTGCTGATTATAGTTTTATAATCTAGCTTGAAATAAGGGAATGTGTTGCCTAATGTTTTGTTCTTAGGATTTTTTGTGGGGGAGGCTATTTGGGGTCTTTTGTGGTTCCATATAATTTGTAGGAGTGCTTTTTCTGCTACAATACTCCTACAATGGTATCCTAAAGATACCATTGGAATTTTAATAGGAATTGCACTGAATCTTTAGATGCCTTTTAGTAGTATTGACACTTTTAACAATACTAATTCTTCAGTCCACAAAGGATACCTTTCTATTTGTATCTTCAGTTTCTGTCATCAGTATTTTGTAGGTTTAAGAGTAGATAATGTTAGTTAATGTTCCTAAGTTAATGTTCCTTAGTTAATGTTCCTAAGTGTTTTGTTTTTGGTGCCATTTCAAATGGGATCTACTTATTTTTTCAGAAAATTTGGTGTTAACTGTATAGAAATGCTACTGATTTTGTAAGTTAATTTTGTTTTGTATCCTGTAATTTTACTGAATTCACTGATACAACAATTTTTTTGTTGATTCTTTAGTATTTTTAAATAAAATCATGTTTCTGTAAATAGAGACCATTTTACTTCTTCCCAATTCTGAAACCTTTCATTTCTTTTTCTTGCCTGATTGCTCTAGCTAGCACTTCTAATAGTATGTTGAATAGGATAGTGAGAGTGAACACCCTTGTCTTGCTCCTGATCTTAGAGGGAAAACTTTCAGCTTTTCACCAGTGAGTGTGATGTTAGCTGTGGGCTTGTCATGAATGGCTTTATTATGTGGAGGTATGTTCCCTCTATACCTACTTTGTTGAGTTTTTATTATGAATGAATATTGAATTTTGTCAAATAGTTTTTCTGCATCTGTTCAGATGACTGGTTTGTATTCTTCATTTTCTTATTTTCTTTTTCTTTTTCTTCGTATTCTTCATTTTCTTAAAGGTAAGTATCACATTGAGTTATTTGCCAATGTTGAACCATCCTTGCATCCCTGGTCATGGTATATAATCTTTTTAATGTATTGTTGAATTTGGTTTGCTAATATTTTATCGAAGACCTTTGCATCTATGTTCATCAGAGATACTGGCCTGTAATTGTATTTTCTTGTAGTGTAATTTTCTGCTTTTGCCATCAGAATAATGCTAGCCTCACAAAATGAGTGTTTTTTCCGCTACTGTGTTTTGGAAGACTTTGAGAAGGATTAGTTTTAATTCCTCTTTAAATGTTCTGTAGAATTCACCAGTAAAACCACCTAGTCCTGGGCTTTTCTTTTTGGGAAGATGTTTGATTACTGATTCAATGTCCTTAGTAATGCTTAATCTATTCAGATATTTTGTTTCTTTATGATTGCATATTTAGATTGTATAGTCCTGGCAATTTACCCACTCTTGCTAAATTCTACAGTTTTTTTGGCCTATCATTATTATATTCTGTTATGATCCTTTATATTTACATGGTATCAGTTGGAATGGCTTCTCTTTGATTTCTAATGTAACTTTTTTGTGTCTTTTTTTTTTTTAAGTCTAGCTAAAGTTTTGTTAATCCTTAAAAAAAAAAACTTAGTTTCATTGATCTTTTGTATTTTTGTCTCATTTATTTCTGCTCTGATCTTTGTTTCCTTCCTTCTACTAACTTTAGGCTTATTGTTTTTGGTTCCTTGAGGTATAAATTTAGGTTGTTTGAGATCTTTATTGTTTCTTGGTGCAGGCAGTTACTGATAATGAACTTTCTTCTTAGAATGCATCCCATAAGTTTTGGTATGCTTTCTTTATGCTTTAATTTGTCTCAAGGTACTTTCATTTCTCTTGATATCTTCTTTGATCCATTGGTTGTTCAGTAGTGTGCTGCCTTATTTCCATCTATTTGTTTTCCAATTTTCTTTTTTTTTTTTTTTAAATATATGAAATTTATTGTCAAATTGGTTTCCATACAACACCCAGTGCTCATCCCAAAAGGTGCCCTCCTCAATACCCATCACCCACCCTCCCCTCCCTCCCACCCCCCATCAACCCCCAGTTCTCAGTTTTTAACAGTCTCTTATGCTTTGGCTCTCTCCCACTCTAACCTCTTTTTTTTTTTTTTTCTTCCCCTCCCCCATGGGTTTCTGTTAAGTTTCTCAGGATCCACCTAAGAGTGAAACCATATGGTATCTGTCTTTCTCTGTATGGCTTATTTCACTTAGCATCACACTCTCCAGTTCCATCCAATTTTCTTCTTGTAATTGAATGTTAGTTTCACATTGTGATAAGAAAAGATGCTTGATACAAGAATTTCAATCTTAAAAATTTTAAGACTTGCTTTTTGGTCTAACATATATATATGACCTACCCTGTAAAATATTCATGTGTGCTTGAGAAGAATATATATTCTGCTGCTGTTGGATGGAATGTTCTGTAAATGTCTGTTTAAATTCATCTAGTCTCATGCATCACCTCAGCTCCATATTCTGTGATTGATTTTCTGTCAAATCTATCCATTACATAAAATGGGGACATTGAAGTCCCCTAGTGTTACTGTATTGCTTTCCATTTCTTCCTTCAAGTCTATTAAATTTATCCCATATATTATAGGATATATTTATAGCCTATATATATCCTACTTCTATGTTGGGTGCATAAGTATTTACATCTGTTATGTGTTGTTATTGGGTTGATCGTTAATACTATATAATGATCTTTTGCTTTTTTACACTGGGGATATAAGTCTATTTTATCTAAGTATAGCTACTGCTTTTTTTGTTTGTTTCCATCTGCATGGAATAGCTTTTCCTATCCCTTCATGTTCAGTCTGTGTATGTCCCTAAAGTTGACATGAGTCTCTTATAAGCAGCATGTAGTTGGGTCTTGTTTGTTTTCTTTTGTTTTAATCCATTGAGCCACTCTATGTCTTTTCATTGAAGGATTTATACCATGTACATTTAAAGTAATTATGGATATGTGTGAACTTATTGTCATTTGTCTAATTGTTACCTGGCTAATTTCTGTAAATTGTTTTATATTTTCCTTTATTCCTTTCTTCTTGCTCTCTTCCTTTGCGATTTGATAATTTTCTGTAGTGGTATATTTAGATTCCTTTCCTTTTATCTTTTTCAAATCTAATGTAGATTCTTGGCTTTGTGTTAACCATGAGGCTTAAAATACCTTATAGACACACAGTATATTTAAAACTGATAAAAAACTTAAAGTTGAATGCATACTAAAACTCTGCATTTTTACTCTTCCTCTATGCTGTTTTTGATGTCACAATTTACATATTTTTACCTTGTGTAACTATTAACAAATTGTACGTACTTTTTTTTACTTTTTTTTTTTTTTTACAAAATCCTTCATTTTTTTTTAAATGTTTATTTAGAGAGCAGGGGAGGGGCAGAGAGAGAGGGAGAGGAGAGAGAGAATTCCAAGCAGGCTCCATGATTTCAGGGCAGAGCCCAACATGGGGCTTGAACTCAAGAACAGTGAGATCCTGACCTGAGCTGAAATCAAGTTTCAGATGTTTAACCAACTGAGCCACCCGGGCATCCCTGCTTTTGTCTTTAAACATTCATACTAGATTTATAAGTGATTTACCTATCACCATTACAACATTATTTTCAATATATGTATTTACCTTTACCAGTGAGATTTTTATTTTCCTGTTACTAATTACCATTCTTTCTTTTCAGATTGAAGAAGTCCCTTTAACATTTCTTGTAAAGCTAGTTGAGTGACCATAAACTTCAGTTTTTGTATCTGGAAAACTCCATCTCTCCATCAATTCTGAAGGACAACTTTGCTGGGTAGGCTATTCTTGATTGGCACTTTTTTTTTTTTCTTTTAGCAGTTTAAATCTGTCTTTCTACTCCATCCTGGCCTGTCATATTTCTGATGAATAATTCTCATAATCTTGTAGGGGGTTGCCGTGTAAGTAACAAATGACTTTTGTCATTCTGCTTTTAAGATTGTCTTTTTTTTTTTTTTTTTTTGAGAGAGAGAGTCTTAAGCAGGCCCCATGTTCAGCGCAGAGCCCAACACAGGGGCTCAGTCCCACAACCCTGGGATCATGATCTGAGCTGAAGTCAAAAGTCAGACACTCAAACAACTGAGCCATCCTGGCACCCTATGATTCTTACTTTGTCTTCAACTTTTGACTATTCAATTATTTAATGTCTTCTTGTGGGTGTTTTGAGCTTCTTCTAATTAGAACTTTTTGGGGTGCCTGGGTGGCTCAGTCAGTTAAGCATCCAAGTCTTGGTTTCAGCTCAGGTCATGATCTCACAATTCTGAGATCGAACCCCATAACAGGCTCTGCATTGACAGCACAGAACCTGCTTGGGATTCTCTGTCTCCCCCACTCTCTGTCCCTCCCCTGCTCATGCTGTCTCTTTCTCTAAATAGCTTTTTTTTTTTTAAAGAACTTTTCGGTTTTCTAGATCTGGATGCCAATTTCTTTCCTCAGGTTAGGGATATTTTCAGATATTTTTTTCTTTGAATAAGCTTTCTGTCTCCTTAGCTCTTCTTGTGAGATCTCTATAATGCAGATCTTGGTCCCATGAGTCCCATAAGCTGTCTACAATCTTTTTCATTCTTTTTTTTTTTCCCCTCTAATTAGATTAATTCCCTGTCCTGTCTTTAAGTTCACTTTTTCTTCTGTTTATGCTAGTCTCTTTTGAACCCCTCTGTTGAATTTTTCAGTTCAGTTTTGTATTCTTCAGCCCTGTGATGTTTTTTTCTTTGTTGAAATAATCATTTTTTGCACATATTGTTCTGACTTGGTCAGCATCTCTGTGACCATTATCTTAACTTTTTATCAGATAAATTACTAATCTCCAAGGTCTGCTTCTGAATTTTTATCTTGTTATTCTATGTGGAACATATTTCTATATTTCATTTTCCTTGACTCTCTGTGTTGATCTCTGTGTATTAGATAACGTGGTTGAGGGTGTGCCAAGTTCTGTAAGTGTCCTAAAGAGGAGAATCTTAGCATCTGGATGCAGGCTGTTTAGAAGCTGGACCCTCGGAAGTATTTTAAAGTATTCAAGTGGCTGGCTTCCATGGACCTGTGAGCTGGATGTTTGTCTTTTTTTGTGCTGAACGTAGAGAGGAAGTAGCTAGTTAAGAATTGTTTCTTCTTAGCTACAATCCTGTGTGACCCCTGAACACAAGCTCCTTCTAGTGAGGTTAGTGATTTGGGTTGGGCTACAGGGAGAATGCAGGCATGGTGTCTGCTGGCTTCTCTAGTCTCTGAGCCGGATGGCAGTCTCTCCCTAGGGTCAAGATAAATTAGAAGCCTGACCCTTGGGCTACAGCTTTTTATAATATGCAAATAGGCTTCTTTCAGGGAGAGACTTGAGACAAGAGCATTAGGGTGTGTCTAATTCTGTACTGATTCTGCATTGACCCCTGGACATATAGCTGGTTAAGAACTGTTTTCTTGGTTAGTCATAGTTCTATTGAACCCACAAACAATACTGCTGGCCACCAGTGCCAGGCTATCGAGGAATGTGCCCTCTAGGGGGCAGCCACAAAAGCTAGTGCACCAAACATGTGCACCAGCCCCTTTTAGGAAAACACTAATGACCTAGAGCAGGGCAAAGGGAGAATGCAAAGAAGACATCTACTGGTCTCTGGAGAGGATAGCAGTCTGGTCCTAGATGTGTGCTAAATTAGCAACCAGACTTGCAGGCTGCAGCTTTTAAGACCGGCAAATAAGCCTCTTCTAGAGAAAGACTGGGAGGGAAATGAGCATTTTTCTCTGCTGCCTCTGGTGAAATATCCAGAATAAGTCCAAGCCAGTTAGGAAACATTTCTTTGTTTGCTATAGTCTTGTGGGTCTTGTACACACAAGCCCCTTTGGCTTTCAAAGCTAGGTGTTTGGGAGGCTCATCCCTCAGAGGAAGTCTTAAAATTGGGGACATTAGATGTTGAATCCACACCCTTCAATCTGGCAGGGGGGTGGGATATATAAGTTTCTTCCTGATTATTTGCTGCTGTGCCATAAGTGGGGTTTATGGCAAGGGTGTGTCTAAGCTCCTCGTTACCCCTTTTACTAAGGTGGAGTTTTTTTTTGTTTGTTTTTTTTTGTTTGTTTTTTCCTCTTCCTCTCCTCATTTGCCCATGTAGGAGTTTCTCAGCTAGTTTCCAGATTTCTCGCAAAAGGGATTGTTCCATGGGTAGCTGTAGATTTGGTGTGTGCATGGGAGGAAATTATTCAGGAGCCTCCTGTGTCACTGTCTTGAACCAGAACTTTATTTTTCTTAAAACTCAGTAATTAGGTGTATATGCATTTAAGATTGATATATCTTCTGGACTTACTATTATCTTTTGCTATGAAATATCCATCTTTAGTAATACTTGTCTTGAAGTTGCCTCTTATCCTATGTCTTTCTTTTTTAATCCTTTTATAACCTATCCGTGTCTTTTTTATTTCCATAAGTCTCTTATAAACACCATTGAAGCTTGCTTTTCATCCATGATGATGATAATTGTATTTAAAGTGGTGGTGCTTAATCTTACATAATTTGTGGTTGGGTTGAAGTCTGTCATCATATTTTTCTCCTTGGCCTACTTATTTCCACCTTTGGATTAAATATTTTTTAGTATTCCATTTATTGCTTCTATTGGCTTTATAACTACACCTTTTACATTTATTTAGTAGTTGTAAGGTTATATTCTGCCTACCTTAAATAACATACCATTTATGGGGTGCCTGGGTGGCTCAGTCGGTTAAGCGTCTGACATCAGCTCAGGTCATGATCTCACGGTCCCTGAGTACGCGCCCCACGTTGGTCTCTGTGCTGACCGCTCAGAGCCTGGAGCCTATTTCAGATTCTGTCTCCCTGTCTCTCTGACTGTCCCCCACTCACGCTCTGTCTCTGAAAAATAAACCTTAAAATTTTTTTTTTTAATTTAACATACCATTTATGCCTGTATAATGTGTATGTTGTAAATGTGTACTTCCACCTATCCCATTATTTATGGTATAATTATATTTTACTTCTCCATGTCCTAAATCTTAAATTTGCTTTATATTGTTTCTGGTTATACACTATGACATTCAACAAACAGTTAATTGGATTTTAAATAAATAAAAATTATTTTTCTGGGGCCTAAATTATTTCTGGCACTCTTTTATCCTTCATGAAGATACATGTTTCATCAGATCTCATGTGCCTCCAATGTGAAGAACTTCACTTAATATTTTGTGTAGTGCCAGTCTTCTGAAGTCAAATTTTCTTAGCTTTCATAAAATTTAAAGGACATAGAATTTTATGTAGATAAAGCTCGACAGGTTTTTACTTAAGCACTATAAAGACACTGCTCCACTGTCTTCAGTATGTTTTTTTCTGGTCAGTTGTTTGTTGTTTTGTTAATGAGTCGTTTTCCTGTCTGCTTTTAAAATTTCCCCTCTATTTTCCAGCAGCTTGATAGTGATATGCGTAGGTGAGATTTCCTTTATCTTGTTTGCAGTTTGAGTTTCTTGGATCTGTGGGTTTTTTTTTTTTTTTTTTTTTTTGAAGTCAAATTTGGGCATTTTTCATTACTCCACATGTATTTTTCTGCCCTAGTCTCTCTTCTCCTTCTGGATTCCAGCTGTACATGTTAGGCCCCTTGTTATTTATCCTATATGTTATTAGGTCTGTTGGTTTCTTATATCCTTTTACCTCTGTGCTTTCAGTTTGGAGTTTCTAATCTGCCCTCAAGTTCATCTTTTCTTCTTGTATATTTTTATGGTCATCTAATCAGTTTTTCATTTCAGGATGTATCTTTCAGCTGTACAGTGTTCATTTTTTTTTCTGAGATTCACTGCCTGTTCATTGTTAACCTTTTCCTTTACAATTCTGAATATAATCATATAGTAAATCAAAGTGCTTGTCTGCTATTTCTAACATCAGTATCAAGTCTCGGTGTTTTTATATTTTTCTCCTTAGTCATATTTTCTTGTTTGTCCTCATACCCAATATTTTTTTGTTGTGTGTTTGATGTTGCTGAGAATCTACATTTTGTTGTCTTCCTTTAAAGAGTGTCAGTTTTGTGCTGGCAGGCAGTTAACTTCTTGGCAGGTCGAGTTGATCCTGTTGTCTTTAGTTTTAGGCTGACTTGGACTTGAGTAATTACCCAAAGCCTGGCCTTTTTTTGAGGCCTCTGTTGAATGCCTGGGTGATCAGCAAGGTCTTGTTACTCTGTTTGTACAGAAGTCCAGTGTCTCACAGAACTGCATGCATCCAGGTCTTTTCAGTTTCAGCTGATGTTGCTCTTCTCTGCCAGGCCTTTTGGGCCATCACCTTGTACTGTTTATCATTGAGACACATTTAAGAGAATAATCCGATTTCTGGAGTTGCTTCTCAGTGTACCTCCCTCCTCTCCAGTAACCTCATCAGATTGCAGCAAGGAACCCTAAACTGTGATGTTTTCTTCCATCTAGAGACACCACTTCCAGCGTCCATTTGGAAAATGCCCTCGGGCAGTCTGGGTAATTGTATAACTCACCTCTTCTGTTCCCCCAGAAATCAGTCCTGGGCTGTTGTCCATTGTGTGAAAACAGCAGTTTGTGTTTTTGGTGTAATAGTTGATTACAGTGAAGGGTAATCATTCCTCCATACTCCATTACTCCATCATTGTTGAAATGGGAAGCTGTCCTTTTATTTTTAAATTTAAATTTGATGGCTATTTTTAATTTGCCCTGCTACTTACCCACATACACCATTTTTCTTGAGTACCCTGGGGTGAAGGCAGGGACATTCACAAGCAACAGAATGTCTGGTCAGTCCTTATTCCATGTACTCTTTTCAGGTTAGGCTTAGGGATCACGGCCCCTTTTTTCTCCCAGGAATGTATACAATGTAGTTTAAAAGTCTGTATGATCTGATCAAAATGGCTTTATGCAATAAAGCTTGTAACCAAGTTAAATTTTTAAATGACCTTTCAGTCTAATTTTCATTCTGGGTGCCTCAGTGATTGTCAGGCTGGGACTTGCTCTCATTTAATAGGTTTAATTTGGAAGAGTTAAACCTACATCTACTACTTCTGTTGACCACTTGTTTTTTCAAAATTAAAAGGTTCTGAACTAAGTTCACATACTCAAGACTGCCTAAAACCACTAAGAGCCATGCCTAAATCTTGTTTTCAAACCCCGAAGTGATTTTTTTTTTAATGTTTTTGAGAGAGCACACAAGCAGGGGAGGGGCAGAAAGGATAACACAGAATCCAAAGCAGGCTCTGAGCCGTCAACACAGAGCCCAACACGGGCTCAAACTCACAAACCATGAGATTGTGACCTGAGCTGAAGTCAGACACTTAACCAAGCCACCCAGGTGCCCAAGTGATTCTGCTTTTTAAACATTCTTTCCAGAGCTAGACTTTTAAGGGGTGAAGAAGACATCATTATAACTATCAATTAAAATTGAGTGTTTTCCTCTATCCCAAATAGCTGGTTGACAGTGATAGGGAAAAGATTTAGAATTATGGGACGTATAAGAGTGTAAGAATTCATCTGAAACAGCTCCTTGGAGAAGTAGATTTTGAATTCTATTTTAAGGTGAATTATGATCCTGTAAGCACATAACATTGCAACTGAACAGAAAAATACGGATATTTTAGTCCTTTTTTATACTAAGGAAAAAGGAATAGGTATTCAATAAACCCATTACAAAAAGGTTAAGAAATTCAGAAGACAGACTTTTTATGCCTAACACAAGTTCTGGGGACTTGTGTGAAAATACAGACATTAAGCACATCTAAATAAATGTAAATCAAGATAGGGTATATAATTCAATAAACAAACAGCAATAGGATAAGCTGCTAGGTCATGTCCAACAGATTTCAAAGTAATCATGAGAATGGAAAAGAAAGGTTTTAACCTTAAATAATTCTAGGAATACCCAAATAATATTACAATATTATAAGTATTTTTGCCCAAATATGTTAGTTTTAATGACAATATTATAAGTATTTTTGCCCAAATATGTTAGTTTTAATGACAAAGTAACTCAAAATTGACACAGGGATAGTTTTCACAATTTATTGAATTGCAAGTTAGATTGTTATGTTAAAGAGAGAATAAATCTCCAAAAATATTTTGGCAGGTTTCTGAATGTTTAAGTGTATGCCAACATTATTGGACTCTTTAAATTATTAGAAGCTAAGAATATGAAGTACTTACCAAGTTTACAATAAAAATATTTTTTAAAATACCATATTTGGTAATAAATTAGATTTATAGAATTGATCATTCAAAATAAATTAAACCTGAGTTATAAATGCTTCCTACTCTGCCCACCCCCAGCATACCTAAGTTATAGTTCTTTTACACCAGTATGCCTCAAACTTAAATGAGCATACAGATTCCTTGAGGATCTCATTAGATGCAGTTTCTGATTTCAGTAATCTGTTGTGGGGCCTGAAAGTCCACACTTCTACCAAGCTACAAATGAAGCTAATGTTGGTCTTTAGACCACCCTTAGGTCACCTTGCTGCTCGAATATACAGTGAAGACAATTTCTGGTTTAATGGGACTGTATGGTTTTATCCATTATTCAAGGCTGTCAGATTTTGGAATCAAACATAACCACAAACGATCACCAAAAATAAGTCTTGGAAGAAAAGAACGTTTTTGTTAAGCGCTTAAAGTATACCAAACTGGCAGTGTTTCTATTGGTCTGACAGTGATACCTTTGATACTATATAGATCAGGATGCCAAGTTCTTGTAACTGTAAAAAGCAGTTACTATAGATAGCTTGAGGCTCTCTCCAGTTCATTCAAGTCCAGAAACTTCAAGCCAGTACACTGCAAAACCACTATTAAAAAATCTTTAATGGTAAACTGTCCATATAAATTACTTGTAAACTCACTTTAAGCTATCCCGTCTCCTCCTCCTCTTTCCACAAATAAATGTTTTTTCTTCTGCCTCATAGCTAAACAGCGTGTAACACCCAATGCCCCTCCCTTTAAAAATCGAACAAAATTGTCTCCAACCAAAGGACCCAATGCAAAAAGGTTGGCTTCTTTAACACATTCGTAGGTATATGCATCTATTTCCACAGGATTAGTCTTACATGTGATGGGCTGGCTTGAGTTGTGGCCCAGGTAACACCCTTGCTCCTTCAGAAAAGACAGATTGGGATGAGAACCTATCAGTACTACTGCTGCAGAAAGCTTAAATATTTTCTTCAATCCAGAGATGCTTTGAAGAATGCATTTCATGTCCGACTTAAAGGAAAGCACATGGTGCTCAGGAAAACTGGTATAATCAGAAAGAAGAGTGGAGTCTACAGAATATGACTGAGTACACATCATATGATAGACTTTATGGTATTCTGGATAAAGCTTTTTGGGAAGCTGTTTGAAAATTAAGCTTGGATCAGTTACTCGTCTGCGAAATACATGAATCACAGGAATATTATTGTTGTACGCACACAGTATTGCGTCAGCTGCAGTAAGCCCGGAACCCACAATTAACACTGGGTCCGCTTTGCCACGCAACTTTCCTTTGCCTATAGCAGCTCCAAATTCAGGCATTGAATGGAACACAAAAGGAAGATCTTCCCCTTCAATTTCCAGATGGGCAGGAGAATCCAGCGTTCCAGTTGCCAGAGCTACGTTCTCAGCAAAGAGACAGAAGGGAACGTGGGAACCATCTGCTACTCGCTGATAACCTCTGATCTCCCAATTTCTCTTGATAAGTTTTGACTTCTCTATCTGTAAATGCTGCGTTGAAATATTTCTGTCTTGTCCATCACCATCACCTTGATCTCTGTAGAGTCTTGATACAGAGGTGATATAAGTATTCTCTCTGAAATTCTTCTGCAGACCCATGACTTTTACATAATGTTTATAGTAACGAGCTATTTCCTCTGGCATAACACGATCCCCTTTTAGGTTCCTAAAAAAAGAAAAATATGCTATGAAGATAGTACTTTGATAGTTTCCATGATTATTCCTTTTCCATCTAGTAAGCTATGATATAGATCTTTTTAATTTCGCCTGTCTTAACTATAAATTATCCTTTAACAGAGAAAGCCTTCTTTAACAAAGTTCAACATTTTTAAGTAAAGAATTAGTTTTATCAGTCAGTCCCCCGAGGGTAGAGACTGTATTTTAATGCATCTGTTTCCCCAGGGCTTTGCATAGAATCTGTTCAGATTAGCTACCTTTACCAATGAATTTTTTAAATGAATTAAAATGTGGAAATTCAGACTACAGTCTATCTCACAACTATAAATAATCCAGTCTATATACTATTCAGTCTACACACTATAATAGAATGACAGATTATGACACTGATATTACACTGCAGGTCTAACTACAATACATGATTCTTAAAGAGAATAGGATTCTGACATGATTTTTTCTAAGTTGCTATTTTCTCCTAATGACAAAATAATTCATATCGGTCTTCTGAATAAAATCATCTTATATCTAAGTAGATAAAACAATTCTGTGTTTTCCTATTAACAGAGGTCTATAAATACACTTATGTACTTTTATTCAAAAGCAGCATATTCATTTTCCACTTGAACTTTAAAGCAATAGGCATTAGTAACCCTCACTGGGCCCCAGTTAGAGAATAAGTAGCAGTAAAAACATACCAAATCATTTCACATAATTCATTACAAATTGTAACTAGAAGTTCATAAAAGTTTTTTTTTTTTTTTTTGAGAGCTAGCACATGTAAGTGGGTGTGCAGGCACGTGCGTGGGGGAGGGGCAGGAAAAGGTGCAGGACAGCAGACTCAAAGCCAGTATTTAATTACAAGATTCTTCACCTATTGCTTCGATATACAATGTGCCCAATGTAAAAGAATGAATACTTTTGGCACATAATCATAAAGCTTCCCCCCCCGGTTTTTTAATGTTTTTATTTACTTCTGAGAGATGAAGAGAGAAAGTGTGTGCAAGTGGGGGAGGGGCAGAGAGAGGGAGGCAGAGCATCCAAAGCAGGCTCTACGCTGACGGCGGACAAACTCACAAACCTTGAGATCTTGACCTGAGAAGTTGGACGCTTAACTGAGTCACCCAGGTGCCCCAAGGCTTCCCTTTTTTACCCCTATCACAAAAGGAAGAATGTTGAGCAATTTCACTTGCTTGCTTATGAAAATCAAATTGTACAACTTGCTTGATTTTGCTACTTTTCGTTTCAAACCAATATAAAACTCCTTAAAAAAAAAAAAAAAACCCAAAAGCAGGGCTGGTTCAGTCAGAACGTGTGACTCTCGATCTTGGGGTTGTGAGTTTGAGCCCCATGTTGAATGCTGAGATTAAACAAATAAAACTTAAAAAAAAAATCCCAACAGGAATATTTGAAAGGTTTAATCTCTATGGCCCATGCTGGTCTGAATTTGTTCTCCTTAAATCTTCTCAAGGATAATTTCCATGGATTAATATGGTTTCTATCTAGCAGAAAGTCAAGCACTCAGTGTTTACAACCCTGCAAAGGTTAAGTAACTTCCTGCTTTACTTTGTTTCTGTGAGCAAATTAGGTTTCTCTATATTATCTAATTTAATACTACTATCCTTGAATATAAGGTTTTTCATATTATTTCTCTTCTTAAATTTTGGGTTTTTTCCTCCCAAATAAAACTATATTATTCCAAGGAGAGATTTCTTTTCAGTTCCTTCTATTTTCATATTTCTTATTAAATATTTACCTCTATAGTAGCCAACAGTGTAGCCAATCACATCACAGATTCTGGTTTATTCCATCATTCTAAATTATTAAGCACATACACTCATCTACTCTGAAAGCCAAACACTAAGTACGTATACGTGAGATATCCATACACAAACGTGTATATCCACTGATAACAACAAGCGTAGAAAGGATTTGTGGGTGGATGAGAAACCAAACAGAGTGGTTTAACAGCAGAGTGGGATAAATCCATAACTAACAAAAGTCAAAGAAACCCAATCTGTAGACAAACCTTTACCTGTGTGTGCTTAGTCTCTAAATGGAAACTAGCTCATGATGACTGGCTATGAAGAGGTTTTATTTGAAAGACATGAATTTATACTATTCCAAGACAGGATCACAAATATTTTGGAAACTGCCAATGGACTTTCCCACTGTACATCAAAGGATTCTAACAGTTCGATATTTACCTTCGTTTGCTGGATACCCAGTCTTTAAATTTAAGTCCAGGTAGCTCCATCCAATTTCCAAAGCTGATTGTCAACATGGAACCTTCCATATTCTATTTGAATAAAAAATGCACAAACACATTTAAGCAATAACATGGATTTGTAAAAAAAACCAAACCCATCTTCATTCACTATCATTAAGAATGTGGATAAGGAGAGCTGAAAGAAGTAGTTGTGTAAATTAAAAATACTTTTATCATTCTGTAGCATTTATATTCCTTTCATAAAGTATACATTTATAAAACAAGTTTATCATATTGCCAGATGCCTATACAATGTTGATAGCTTCAGCCTATAAAGTAATTCAGATACAGAATATGTTATAGGAAATCTGTAATTTCACTTTTTAAACAAGAGGAAAAAAAGTTAATTTCTAACACTTTAGATGTCTACCCATTTTAACAGATTTTTCTTCATTTTATTTATTTAATTATTTATGTACTGAGAGACAGGCAGAGAATGAGTGGAAGAGAGGCAGAATCCCAAGCAGGCTGCATTCTGTCAGCACAAAGCCCATGTGGGGCTCAAACCCACAAACCACGAGATTATGACCTCAGCCAAAACCAAGAGTCAGATGCCTAACTGACGTAGCACCCAGGCACCCCTAACAGATTTCTAAAAACTGGGCAGTGAAACAGCCTTTCCCCCTCCATCAATTATAATTGTGAAGTCCAAGCTGGCTTGGATACAGAAGCATCTCTTTCTAAAACTAAGGAAATAAGCAGTGGTTACCTGATTAAGAACAGACTCACAGCTGAGGCTAATGCTGCCTTTAAGGAAGTGAGCCCTTCAAGCTCCCTTGTCCCACTTACTTCTGCTTTGCTCACTTCAAAGCAACAAGCCCAAGGGCCAACAGCACCTGTCCCAATGACCCCAATGATCTCTCTCAACCATTCCTTTTAGGCTATGGCTTTTTCTTAACTTTTCTTGTCCTGTTTTCTGAACAATCCGGTACTGGGAATGGTACTTATTATTACTAACATTTCCAGGCACTTACTATATGCTGGGCCACGTGAAGCCCATTATCTATGACAGTGTGTAGGTCACCACCGGGAGAGGAGGCAGCAAGCGGTCACTGCTCTGAGGCAGGCTGGGCCTGATACTATGATCACAACCAAGAAGACGGAAAACATCAGAAGGGAAACTTAAGAATTTATTTTATACAGAAATTATCTGGAGCCATAACTGTCTTATCTGGAACTCAAAACCCTTAGGGCACTAAGAGTCCACTTCCTGTCAATAATCTCAACTTTATTCCCCCTGCACCAGTTCTTCCGGTTAGTTGAGAGCCCTAGTCCCTGATCTCTTTTCTCATTATCTGCCTTGTTTTCCCTTATGTGATCTAAATGCCATGAATGCCTGCTGTCAGGGACACTTGGTATATTAAGAGATGCAAACCTGACAGGAGCATATAGAAAGAGAAGAAACAGAAGCATGTTTCTTAAAGGACACAAATGGGCTGTAAGGAGTGTAATATTAAAAAGGGAGGAGGATGTTCCTGGGTGGCTCAGTCCGCTGAGCATCCCATTTGATTTCGGCTCAGTCATGATCTCACAGTTCCTGGACTGAGCCCTACATTAGGCTCTACACTTAGAGTACACGGAGCCTGCTTGGAATTCTTCCTGTCCCTCTCTCTCTGCCCCTCCCCCACTCTTGCCCACTCTCTCTCTCAAAAATAAATATCTTTTAGGGGCGCGCCTGGGTGGCTCAGTCAGTTAGGCAGCCAACTTCAGCTCAAGTCATGATCTTGCAGTCTGTGGGTTTGAGCCCCGGATCAGGCTCTGTGCTGGCAGCTCAGAGCCTGGAGCCTGCTTCAGGTTCTGTGTCTCTCTCTCTCTGCCCCTCCCCTGCTCACACTCGGTCTCTTTCTCAAATAATAAACATTAAAAAAAAAAAAAATTAAAAAAATATCTTTTAAAAAGGGAGAATATTCTAGATTGGATAAAGACATCATGTGACAGTTTATAAAGAGAAAGAACAGGAGTGCCTTCAAGGAATTAAAAGAAGGTCAGCCTTATGCAAGAAAGTATTAACAGGTTTGGGCTGCTTGAACTGTACACGTTACTCAGAAACGTCTGTCTTTAAGGACTGGCTTTTGGCTGCCTCCTATGAGAGCAACACTGAGTGCTTTGAATATTCTACGTAATGAGTGATTTTTTTTTTTGTAGGCCAGAGGCCTTGGGCCATGCTGTACCAGTATAACTGTAGTTTATCCTAACAACAAGATTTATGGTAAATACCAATGTTTGCTCTGAGAGGCAAGGCAATCAGTTACTGAGATCAGTCATGTGGCCACTGCTGTTCTACATGACTGGCTCCCAGAAAATCGTGGACACCAAGGTGTGGGTGAACATCCCTGCATCCCTGATTGGCAACTCTTTGCACACGTTGTCACAAATCATTGTTGGGAGAATTAAGTGCATCCCCAGTAAAACTCCAGTAAAAATGAACATTTAGAAACTGGAGCTTGTTTTCTCCTGGACTTCATCCTATGAACTTTTCCCCTTTGAGGATTCTAATCTGTATCCTTTCACTATAATAAACTATAACCATGAGCACAAGACCTTTAAGGAATCCTGTCAATCCTAGTGAATCTAGAGTCTGATGGTGAACCTGGACCCCCCAGCAAAAGTAGGAAGCCTTTCCAATAATATGGGTCAAGGATGACGATGGCCAATATAGCAAAATTATAATTACAATGGGGAAAAGTAGGGTAGACGGACTTACCATATGTTTATGAAAAATATGGAAAAGATAGGATAATTGGTTTGGAGTGGGAGTTGAGGAAAGAATAATCAAGAAAGGTTTCTTGCTTGAGTAACTACATTACAGTGCTATTCCATAAGGAATTTAAGAAATCTGATAATAAAAATGACTATTTAGGCATGTTGAGTTTGAGAACACCAAGGAATAATCAGGGGAAGGTAACGAGGTGAATATACAAAAGAAAACAATCTGGGCTACGGTTCTTGATTCAGGAATCACTCAGTGCAAGACAGTGGAGTTATATGAGGAAAGCCAGGAGAATGAAGAATATAAAGAGATGACCTTGGCCTGGGACAGAGTTTACAGAAGAGTACATAAGGTAACTGAAAAAAAGAGTGACGAAACAGGAAGAAAAACGAGGAGATGAAAGGTTCAGAGAATCTAAGAGGGATATCAACACTACCAAATGTTGCAGAGGTCAGGAGGGATACATTCTGAGACTCAGACTGAGCAAAAAGGAAGTTACTGACCTTCAAAAAGAAGCTCCAGGAGAAAAGGCAGTGACAGAAGCTATAGTCAAGTGAGCTAAGGAATAGGAGGCAAAGGCAGAGAAATAAAGGATAGGTAACTATTTCAAGAAGTTGGCTCTAAAGCAAAGGATACAGATAAGCTGGCACATAAAAACTTTATTATCGTTATTATTGAGACAGAGAGAGAGAGAGGTGGGGGCCATAAGCAGGCAAGAGAGGCAGAGGGGGGGCAGAGAGAGAATCTCAAGCAGGCTACACACTCAGCACAGAGTCTGACGTGGGGCTCAATCCCATGACCCTGGGATCATGACCTGAGCAGAAATCAAGAATCAGACACTCAACCAACTGAGCCACCCAGGCGCTCCACATAAAAACTTTATGTTTTTTTTATGTTTGTTTATTTTTGAGAGAGAGAATCAGCACATGAGTGGGGGGAGGGCAGAGAGACAGACAGACAGACAGACAGACAGGGGGAGACACAGAATCCAAAGCAGGCTCCAGGCTCTGAGCTGTCAGCACAGAGCCTGAAGCAGGACTTGAACTCATGAACTGTGAGATCATGACCTGAGCCAAAGTCGGATCCTTAACTAAGCCACTCAGGCGCCCCTAAAAACTTTTCGATAAAGGATAATAATTTTAGTATATTCATACACTGATGAACAGAAGCCAGCAGAGAAACTCAAGATACAATGTCTCTGGAGAAGACAGGGATACAGGATACAGTCGGAAGGTAAGCCTCAGATAGAAATGATACCATTTCCACTCTAACAGGGGATAAGAAACAAGGAAGCAGTATGAATGGAGATAAGTTTGTAGGTTTGAGTACAAAATTAGAAAACAGAATCCATCACATAGGAATTAAGAATATTTCTAAATAGGAAAGTTAAAAAAGCAATAGAAGTTTGACAAGAACATTTAATAAGTAAATATCAAAGGATTACCAAACAGTGTTCAGGACCCAAATGAGGTTGGAGAATACTTTTCACAGTTGTACAACTTTTTTTCTGGCAATATTTAATAGCACAAGTATAGGAAAAGACAAAATTGACAGTTACGTGAATTGCTTTTACTGCCAAGCCTGTGTAGCAGAAGGACAATGAGGCAAGGGAATTAAGGAGAATGGCTAAAATCAAGGGACTATAGAACCTAAGCTGGGGTAGGTAAGGAGGTTAAGACCAGAGTTTCAAATGCTCTGTTTGAAAACTGGGTACAGTATGAACTGGGTAATGGAGCTGGAAGCATCAAGAGGTGTGGTCACAAAGATATTTGAGAATTTAGATTTTCACTGAGTAGTTACAGTGGAACCCCAGGAGTTTGTGTCTAAGGAGGAATGGAAGAGATCGTTAAGAATGAAGAGATAAGAGACTAAGAGGTTAAGGTGTTGCTTCTGTGTCACATATGTAGTTACTGAAGGTGACGGTAAAACTTGAGAGGTAATGGAAAACCTATCTGTTGCTTAAGCCGCTCAGTCTATGTTATATCATTATAGCAGCCCAATAATACAACTTCATTGGGATGAGATGCTGTGTGAGATTTTGTAACGTCTAAAATGAATTTAAAACTTTTTACTGTGCAAACCACTGTTGTAGTATTTTCTACTTAATTCTTGTAAAACAGTATAGAGAAGCTTATGCTAAGACTATCAGTAATCAAATGTGGCTTACCTTCTTGTAACCCATATTGTATTGAGCAGCATTAAAATTCTCAGATACAAATGTGGGAAACACTGTACTTCATGTTGTAATGTTTCAGAATTCAAACAGCCTTCTCAAGACGACATATAATAACTCACATGGACTAAAATGCTAAGAAAAATATACTTACATGCCAAGCTCCACCAGGTGGACCTTTACCGAGAACTAGGTGAGGGATATAATGATGTTGTTCTAATTTCCAATGCAAAACGGATGGATAATCGTACCCAAAGTCAGCATCTGGATGAAGAAGTGTGTCAAAAAGTACTGCCACTGGATTGGATGATCGGCCCTCAAGGCCCTCAGACAGGTATTCTAAGTCCTGAATGAATTTTTTAAAAAAGAAAAAAGGCAGGTGGAGTTTGAAGGAAAAAACAAACAAAACTAAAATTAAAACACCACAGCTATTTTAATAGTGAATGAAAGCCATTACTCAAATCCAGCACTTCCTAGAGAGTGTTGCTACAAAACACACCTTGAGATCTTCATAGATGCTTTGGTCAAATGAATATAAGACAGGATTTCAAACAAAGCTAATCAGATCCTTTTACTGCAAATCTTGAAGATCCACTTAATACATTAATATGCCTCAATATTTACTATGACATTCCAGTAACAAAAAGCAGCACTTCCCAAACTTATTTGAACAAACAGCACCTACTAAAACTCCCACCAGGAAATAATTTGGGAAATTCTGCTTTAATCAAAGGAAAATAAACAGAAGTAACTTGGCAGACTATATTTACAAATCAAAAATAAAAATGTTAGAAAATGTTGTCTAGAAGAAAGAATTTTCAATTATGTTAATACAATACTTATGGGCACCCGGGTGGCTCAGTTGGCTAAGCATCCGACTTTGGCTCAGGTCATGATCTCACAGTTAGGGAGTCTGAGCCCCGTGTCGGGCTCAGAGCCTGGAGCCTGCTTCAGATTCTGTGTCTCCCTCTCTCTCTGCCCCTTCCCTCCTCGTACTCTGTCTCTGTCTCTCTCAAAGATAAACATTAAAAAAGAACTTTTTTAATAAAAAAAAATACAATGCTTATAAAAGTACAAGACTAACCTTGAGTATTAAAAAAAAGGCAAAAGCACTAACATGTAAGAAATAAATACCTGATCAACAATGGAAAGATGTCTTCCTTCTTCTAATTTACTATGTAAGATTGCATTTGGATGTATTGCTTCTGATGATAAATATGGTCTGTAGCCCGATAACATGTAAGAAAGGCAGATTCCTGAGGGTCCATTTCCTATTACCAAAAAACAAACAAAAAAGGTGGAGACAGGTGCATCATGTGTTCAAAAGCATATTCATGAGTTCCTTCATTCAGGTGCCCTTTCCTTTAAATATCAACCCCTCTCAAAGTCTGGTGCTAACAAACTCCTAAATTAATCAGGTTCTGATTCTAAATCTATTTAATCACTATATCCATTCAGCTGTCTTTGTTAGTGTCAATTCTTATGATCTCAGAAGATAAAAGTCTCTTGATTCTCCTCAAGAGACTTGAACACACTTCTATTCCAAAATCCTTTCACATTCTACATTCAGATGAATTTTGATAACACACAATCCTCATCATGCTACCCCCCCTCCATTTGGAAGGCCTTAACTGCTTGCTTTTAGCTATCCAGTGCTCACCATATTCTGGTCTCAATCAGACCAGACTGATCTGATAACCATCTTCCTATATTTTTATTTGCTTAAACTAAAACTAAACTGAATTTTTTGCTGAACCCTGGTGAACTGCATCCATTTCTGTAGTTCCTTTAGTCCGGGTTTCCACTTCTCTATTATCTCCAACTACCAAAAATTTAATCCAACTATGCTAACTGCCAGCTATCAGGAAGGAAATCCTCTTCCATCTCTAATGTTTTGCCCCAAATAAAATAAACTCCAAGATGTAAATATGAAAAGTAAACTCATAAGAATATTAGACAATATAGGCTAATTCTTCTACTTATAATGCTGAAGCCTTTAAGTATGACACAAAACTCAAAAGACAGAAAGGAAATGAAACCATGTGACTTCTAAAAATGAAAATCAAACAAGAAATACTAGAAGTTAAGACCTGAGGCAGAGTTAATTTCCTTTAATCAAACCAAAGAGACAAAACTACGGAAGTAGTATCATATGACAATATCAATACAAATAAAAGATACAGAAAAAGCATTTAATAATATCCAACACCTATTCATAATAAAAATAAAAAAACCTCAGCAAACTCAGAAGGAGGATACTTCTCCAACTTCATAAGGAGTACAGTAAATCTACAGCTAACAGCATACTCAATGGTGAAAAACTAGATGCTTTCCCTCTAAGATCAACAACAAGACAAGGATATTTCTTCTCATCATTCCTACTCAACACACACCATGACAGAGGTCTTAGTTAATGTAATAAGAAAAGGAAAGACAGACTGGAAAGATATAAAATTGTCTTTGTTCACAAATGCCTTGATTATCTATGTAGAAAATCCCAAAGAACTGACCAAAAAACTCCTAGAACATCGAGATTGCAAGATACAAGGTTAATACACAAAAGTCATTTCTTTCTTATATACCAGCAATAAACAAGTGGCATTTTAGAATAAGTACACAACACCGTTTAATTTGTGCGCGTGTGTGTGCATGCATGCACACACACAAATACTTGGGTATAAATCTCTATATATTTAAGGTAAGTATATATATAGAAGATGCGTACAAGGAAAACCACAAAACTCTGATGAAAGAGCCTGAAGATGATCTAAATAGATGTTCACGAATAAGAAGATTCAATACTGTTAAGATGTTAGCTCTTCTCAGCTTGATCTACAGATTCAATGCAATCCAAATAAAAATCCCAGAAAGTTACTTTGTGAATATTGACAAACTAATTCTAAAGTTTACATGGAGGAGCGCCTGGGTAGCTCAGTCGGTTGAGCATCTGACTTCGGCTCAGCTCATGATTTCACAGTTCATGAATTCAAGCCCCACTTCAGGATCTGTGCTGACAGCTCAAAGCCTAGAGCCTCCTTTGGATTCTGTGTCTCCCTCTCTCTGCCCCTCCCCTGCTCGCACTCTGTGTCTCTTTCAAAATTAAACATTAAAAATAATAAAAAACTTTAAAGTTTAAATGGAAAGGTGAAAGACCCAGAATAGCGAACACAATATTGAAGAAGAAAGTCAAGACCAACACCATCCAAACTCAAGTCTTACCATAAAACTATGGTCAACAAAACAGTGTGGAAATTATGAAAGAGGAGCAAATCAATGGAAAAGGACAGAGCAGAGTTAGATCCTCGCAAATATAGTCAACTTATTTTTGACAAAGGAACAAAGGCAATCCAATGGAGAAAGGATAGTCTTTGCAATAAATGGTACCATAACAACTGGACATCCACATGCAAAAATCTGAATCCAGATAGTAACCTTATATCATCGTTTACCAAAATTAACTCAAAATAGACCAGAGGCCTAAATATAAATAAAGCATAAAATTAGGAGACAAAACAGGAAAAATCTAGGTGACCCTGGGTTTGGTAGTAAGTTTTTAAATATAACATCAAAAGCAGGATCCATGAAAGAAAAAACTGATAAACAGGACTTCATTAAAATTTAAAATTTCAACTCTGGAAAAGACATTCTTAAGGGAATGAAAAGATAAGTCACAGACTGGGAGAATATATTTGCAAAACCTGTTTGATAATGTACTTGTTTCTAACTTGTACCAAGAACTACTGAGTCTCAACCATAAGAAAGTAAATAACCCAATCCATTAAAAAGTACACAAAAGATCTGAACAAATTATCTTTGACATCAAAGATAAACAGATGACAAATAAGCATATGAAAAAACACTCATCATGTATGATCACAGCCCTGCAAATTAAAACAATGAGGTACCACTACCCACCTATCAGAATGGCTAAAATCCCAAACAGACCATACCAAATGCTGACAAGGACTTAAAGAAATTGGAACTCTCATTCACAGTTGTTAGGAATGCAAAATGATACAGCCACTTGGGAAGACAGCTTGACAGTTTCTTAAAAAGCTAAACATAGTCTTATGATCCAATGAGCATTTAGGTATTTACCCAAGCGAGCTGAAAGCCTAATGGCTATGCAAAAACCTGCACATCCATGTTTACAGCAGCTTTACTCATAATTGTAAAAAACGGGCAGCAACCAAGATGTCCTTCAATAAGTGCATAAATAAACTGAAGCATCCATACGATGGAATCGTATTCAGTGACAAAAAAGAAATGAGCTATCCGGCCACAAAAAAGACCTGGAGAAAACTTTCATGTATACTGTGAAGTGAGAGATGCCAGTCTGAAAAGGCTCCATACTGTGTAATTCCATGGATATGATATTCTAGATAAATCAAAACAACACACAGAGTAAAAGATCAGTGGTTGCCAGGGGTCAGGGGTTGAGGAAAAGGACAAACAGGTGGACCACAGAAGACTTTTAGGGCAGTGAAACTATTCTGTAAAATACTATAACTGTGGGTACATGAGGATACATGACATTATACACTCAGCAAACCTACAGAACTGTACAACATAAAGAGGGAATCCTAATGTAAACTACAGATTTTAGTTAATAGTAACCTATAAACAGAGTTTCATCAGTGATAACAAATACACCACACCAATAAAAAGATACTGATAATAGGAGAAACTGGAGGTAGCAGAAGGGGAATATATAAGAACTCTCTGTACTTCGTACTCAATTTTCATGTAGACCTAAACTGCTCTAAAAAATAAAATCTATTCATTAAAATAAATATTAAATAAACGCAAAATAGCGGGAATTAGGATCTGAGGCAAAGAGCGAAGTTCCTTAAATCAAAAAGAAAAAACACTCAACAGACATTGGCAATAAATGCACACAGGCAGTTCAGAGAGAAATAAATATGTAGGTAGAATGCTTCCTCACTCCCAAAGATGTCTCCATCCTAACCCCAAGAACCTGAGATTGTTACCTTATACAGCAAAAGGTAATTTTGCAGATGTGACTGAATGAAGGAGCTTGAGATGGGGAGAATATCCTCGTTCGCAAAGGTGGACCCCATCTAATTATACAGATCCTTAAAAACAGAGACTCTCTCCCAGCTCTGGTGAGGGGGGAAAGGTGATGATGGAAGATGAAGAGAGAACCAACACTGCTGGCTTAGATGATGGAGAAGAGGTCCAGGAGCCAAGAAATTAGAGTAACCTCTAGAGACTGGAAAAGGCAAGGAAACATTCTACCCTAGAGACTCCAGAAAGGAATGCGGTTCTGCAGATATCCTGATTTTAGCCCAGTGAAACCAGTGTTGGCCTTCTGACCTACAGAACAGTAAGATAATAAATTTACATCATTTAAAGCCACTAGCGTTTGTGGGAATTTGACAGCGGAAACGAGCTCTTGCTCTGTGCTCCGGCGGCGGGCTATTGCCAGCAGGAACAGTCCTAGAGTGTTAGGTTAAGCTACCCAATGGCTAGCTGAAGCAAAACATGAGTAGATGGTATTGGGGGGAGTGAGGTGGACAGGTACAGATCACGGTACTTTTTCCTTTTCTGATGTTCCCACAGCCCAGCTGAAACAAAAATAGGGTTTCTTTACTCATGCCGATACATTTGGGAAGGAAAATCCTGGGCTCAGGATTGGATGGAAGTGAGAAAATGCAACATGAGGTATGGTGTCTAAGATACCCTGGATGCAAGCCACTAAAGACACCGTCATCTCTCCCATCTCCCTGAGAGAGAAATCTAGGATAGAACAATCTTGCTTTCCTCCTTTCCTTCCTTCCTTCCCCGCATCCCCCATATGCCAGTCAGAGGACAGCACTTTTCTCCCCTTCCTGTTAACTTTGGAAAGGGGCTATCAAAGAAACTAAGGAAACTATAGGACATCAAGGTACATTATGCCCCATAATGCTTTCCTGCAGCAGTACCTGTAGTACTTGTCTGACCAGGTAAGTCTGAATATTAGATGCAAGATATACGTGACAGGTAGTTAAACACATGCAGTTACTTTATCATAAAAACTTCTGTAGTTTTGAAGTAATTAGATCTTATTAATTGCTTAATTTTTAGTATCTTATAGGACTATCTGTTGAGGTGGTACAAAGGATATAGAACACTAGCTATTGGTTAAGGTCATTATAAATATTACTGCAGAATACCGTAACGTTCATTACTGAGAACTGGTTACTACTTGCATAAGTTACTCAACTTCTGAGTTGCCCTGACTGTATCTACCCTACAAAAGAGGGCTCTAAGGTTGTAAGGCATAATCCAACAATGCACACAGAATGCTCTGTATAGAGCTCTAATAATACTGGTTATCATCATTGCCATGACGCTATCATAATTAACTCAATTGATGGTATAACATAATAGAGTAATATCAGGCTTTCAACAAAAGAGTGTTACATTCTAACACAGAATCTAGTATCAGATAAACCCATTACTCTCTCCAAAGATTTGGTTATTGGTTAAACATATCAGAAAACCTAAGAGTATTTTTCAGGACAATCCAAAGAACTTGTGCCATGTAACTATGAGTAGACAGTAGCAGTAAGGACCATCATTTTAAGAGACAAAATTTAGTAACTTACCTATTACTACCACAGGCAAAGTCACTGATGAATCTTCCAGTAAAGAAGTTTCTTCAACTAATGGCATAGCTTTAACTTTTTGCCCCAAATTATCACCAAAATATTGCACTAAGGAATTAAAAATCTCTCCTTCGGTTTCAGTGTCACTATAGTTTCTTTAAAAACAAACACACAAACACGGAACAAAAACAAAACAAGAGATATAGTCAATATAGCCTTTATAAAAGTCTTTCTTCAGATTTAGCCATAAAATATTCAAGTCCCATAAA
Source organism: Acinonyx jubatus (assembly GCF_027475565.1). Classification (NCBI taxonomy): domain Eukaryota; kingdom Metazoa; phylum Chordata; class Mammalia; order Carnivora; family Felidae; genus Acinonyx; species Acinonyx jubatus. The sequence goes on from NC_069394.1 coordinate 45,760,476, forward strand.
AGGAGAAAAGGAAGTCCTTTCTGAAAGGAATGCTTTCAAATTAGTAGATTAGCTTGCATGTCAACCTGTACCATTGTTAAAGTCAGAAATCTTAAATGGCCGCCAAGGTCTCCGTTACCAGCAGGCCAAGTCCTAGACAAGTTCTAAATAAGACGCCATCTTCAAAGACAGAAGAGACAGCACTGTATTGGGGATTTTTATAATTCTCTGGGATTTCCTAGGAATGGCCAGCTTCTCTTTTACTTTTTTCTAGTTAATAAAAAGACAAGTGCACTAGAGGTGGTATATTTGGAAGTCACATAAAGTATTTTAAGGAAAAGTTACTGTTTTTATACATTATAAACTATGCATTTTGGTAAAAGAAAGGTTTATACATCTCATTAATTCTTAAATATTGAAATATAGAGGGGCTCCTGGGTGACTCAGTCAGTTAAGCGGCCGACTTCGGCTCAGGTCATAATCTCACGGTCTGTGAGTTCAAGCCCCGCGTCGGGCTCTGTGCTGACAGCTCAGAGCCTGGAGCCTGTTAAGGATTCTGTGTCTCCCTCTCTCTGACCCTCCCCTGTTCATGCTCTGTCTCTCCCTGTCTCAAAAATAAATAAAACGTTAAAAAAAATTTTTTTTTAAATATAGAAAGATCTCATGTTTTTTTTTTAATGTTTATTTCTGAGAGAGAAAGAAAGCGAGAGAGAGAGAAAGAGAGAACATGTGTGCAAGTAGAGGAGGGGCAGAGAGAGGGAGACAATCTGAAGCAGGGTCCTGGCTCTGAGCTGTCAGAACTTAACGTGGAACCGTGAGATCATGACCTGAGCCGAGGTTGGACATTCAACCAACTGAGCCACCCAGGCACCCTGAAACACGGAAAGGTATTAATGCTCATTTCTAATCTACCTTCTTCCCCAGTTACCTCCCTAGAAACTAATTAAAAAAATTTTTTTTTAATGTTTTTGAGAGAGAGAGACAGAGCATGAGTGGGAGGAGGGGCAGAGAGAGAGGGAGACAGAATCCGAAGCAGGCTCCAGGCTCTGAGCTGTCAGCACAGAGCCCGACGTGGGGCTTGAACTTCTGAATCATGAGATGATGACCTGAGCTGAAGTCGGACACTCAACTGATGGAGCCACCCAGGCATCCCAAAACTAATTTTAACATTCTGACACACTCTTGCAATAAATGGAGTATCCTCCAAACACAGTAAATGTTTTGCATTATACTAGTGATTATTTCAGAATAGAATCCCCAAATTATTTTTCATCTTCATATAGTCAGTAAAAGGCCACTAACTGGAAATATTAAACTGAGCACCACCTATGGGTGAGTATGCTTATTACCATTTCCAAAATGATAAACATGAGATGGGTCAGTTATTTCATAGGCCTCACAGATCCTGGAGGACAATGATAAATAGAGAGGATGAGGCAAAAACCAAAATTCCTGCTTCCCTATAGCCTCCCAAGGTCCCAGTCTGCACCAGGATAGAGTGGGCTTCTCCAGAATACACCGACAGCCTTCCTGAAGGTATAACCTCCACCCCAAATATCTGGACTCCCCTACGGATACATGGCTCTTTGGGCCAGAATAGATACCCTCTGGACATGGCTACTAGGGGACTGCTCCTGGAAGAAGTGTCTTATACTCAAATTATCCCTTTCAGATCATTCCAACTACTTCTCCGATCAGATCCAGGTATACTAGCTGTCTGGCCTGCTTCCACTTCTTGTTAACAGAACTCAACATCAGTGCATTATATTCATGCCTGTTTCTGATATTTCTCCAAAAAGCATGCCAAGGGCAGGTTCCCTAGCTCACTTCGGATGCTTCTGACCAAAGTCCTTTTGGATACCCGGGCCTGATTAATATCACTGTGGAGGCTGTAAAGGCCACAATTCTTTGTCTGAAGATGAACACCTCACCCTCAGTCTCTTCCAGATTTCCCTATCTCAAACGCTGTTCCCATATATATAATCTGGGAAATAAAAAAAAAAATGATAATCACTCTTTTTGTTAAGGAGAGGTGTCCTTCAAACCTTAAACATTTCCTCCTTTTAAAGAGTACAATTCAAGGGCGCCTGGTGGCCCAGTCATATCAGCGTCCAACTCTTGATTTCTGCTCAGGTCATGATCTCCCAGTTCAGGAGATCAAGCCTCATGTTGGGCTCTGTGCTGATAGCAAAGAGCCTCCTTGGAATTCTCTCTCCCTCTCCCTCTGCCCTCTATTGCTCTCTCTCTAAATAAACTTTAAAGTGTACAGTTCAGGGTTATTAGTATAATCACAAATTTTTGCAATCACCACCACTAATTCTAGAATTTTATCACCGTAAAAGTGATAAACCGAGTTAATAATAGTAAACTAGTTAGTAGTAAACTACTGCACCCATTAAAACTCAGTCCCCATTCTTCCCTCCCCCTAGCTACTGGCAACCATTAATCTACTTTCTGTCTTGTTGGATTTGCCTATTGTGGAAATCTCATACAAATGGAACCTCTCATACATTATGTAGCCTTTTGTGTCTGGGTTCTTCCACTTAGCATGTTTTCAAGGTTCACCCACGGTGCAGGATGTGTTGGTACTCCACCCCTTTTCACATCTAAGTAACATTCCACTGTACGGATAGAATATATTTTGTCCATTCACTAGTCAATAAACATTTGAGTTGTTTCCACTTTTTGGCTATACAAATAATGCTGTGAACATTCACATATAAATTTTTGTGTGGACAAATGTTTTCATTTCTCTTAGGAGTACATGCAATGGCTAGATCATAAACTCTGTTTAACATTTTAAGGAACTGCCAAACTGTTTCCTAAAGTGGCTGTATCATTTTACAACCACACCAGCAATGTAAGAGGGTTCCAGCTTTTCCACACGCTCACCGACACCTTTTTTTTTTTTTTTTTTTTAGCTATCCTCATTGGTGTGAAGAGACATCTCGTTGCAGTTTGACTTGCATTTCCCTAACACATTCCCTAGTGACTAATAATGTTAAGCATCTTTTCAATTTACTTATTGGCCATCTGTATCGCCTTCTTTGTAGAAATCTTCCATTTTTTGCCCACTTTCAAACTGGGCTTTTTATTATTGAGGTTTTTCTTTTTTTTAATTGCTTTAAAGCTTATTTATTTTGAGAGACAGCACAAGCAGGGTAGTGGCAGAGAAAGGAGAGAGACAATCCCAAGCAGGCTCCATGCTGTCAGCACAGAGTCCGATGCAGGGCTTGAACTCATGGGCCAGAAGATCAAGACCTGAGCCGAAGGCAGATGCTTAACCGACTGAGCACCCAGGCACCCCTATAGTTCAACTTTAAAAATCCTTTACACGTGTAGAGCACATGTCTCTTTTCAAATAGATGATTTGCAAGTATATTCTCCCATTCTGTGGATTGTCTTTCACTTTCTTTGTTTTCTTATGAATCACAGAAGTTTCAATTTCTGATCAAGTCCAATTTACTTCTTCTTTTGTTGCTGTGCTTTTGGTGTCCAAGGAACCACTGTGTGCCTAATTCAAGATCACTAAGACGGACTACCATTTTCTGTAAGTTTTAGATTTCTAGTTCTTATGTTTAGGTCTTTCATCCATTCTGAATTAAATTTTTATACACATGAGGTGTCAGGTAAGACATCTTTTGCTTGTGGATATCCATTTGTCCTGAAACCATCTGTTGAGGAGACTGCAATTTCCCCTTCATCTTGTGATCCCATGGAAAACCAACCAACCACAAATGTATGATTTCTGAACTCTTAATTCTATTCCACTGATCTATATCTTTATGCAAACACCATACTGTCTTGCTTACTGTTTCTCTATATTAAGTTCTGAAATTAGGAAGTAGTAATTCTCCAACTTTCTTCAAGTTGTCTTGGCTCTTCTGAGTTTCTTGTAATTCCCTATGAATTTTAGTATCGGCTTATCTTTCTGGAAAAAAAAAAAAGGCAGCCAGGATTTTGATAGGGTTGCACTAAATTTATAGACCAGTTTGAGGAATACTGCCATCTTAATTAAAAATACTAAGCTTTTCAATCCATGAATATGGGATTCCTTTATAGTTCTTCTCAATGATGTTATGTAGTTTTCACTATTCAAGTCTTACAACTTATTCCTATTCATTCTTTTTGATGCTAGTGTAAATGGAATTTTTTCTTAATTTCATTGTCAGACTGTTCATCACTAGGGAGTATAGAAAAATGACTGATTTTTGTATGTTGATCTTGTATTCTCCAATGTTGCTTAATTCATTTATTAGGTCTAATAGGTTTTGTGTGTGGACCTCAAACAATTTAACTGGTCTGTTCCAATACTCTAGTACATGAACTAGAGCCAGCATTCTAGCTTATCTAAATCCTGTGTACAGTGTAAGTAATTTGTTCTGATTTCCTACTGGTCATTAGTATAAACTGTATGTATGTAATATGTGTATATCTATAATACTGGCATAAACTATTTGCAATAAACTTGCATGGTATTTGATTAATACAGATTAACAGAGAAAAAACTGAATCAAGAGAAACAAAAACCAAAAGTATGGTTCACTGGTTTTAGATAAAGCAATGATAAAACAAAGGCCTACTGGTAAGTATTCTTGCTAAAAAATTCAGCTACAATTTAGTTTTATAATATACGCATAGTGTATCACAGGTCTATCAACATTTTCAGTTTCTACTTGAGATATCCAATTTGACGAATGTTGTATTTAAAACAAGTATTTATTCTAATAAAAAAAAATCTCCTTTTCCTTCATTTGGAACACTAAATTAGAAAATACAAAATTACAATATAGAATATAGTGTAAAAACATTTTACACACATGCAAAAATAGTTGTCCTACTATTAGGTATCAAGTTAAAAAATTATTTGAGGGGCCCCAGGGTGGCTCAGTTGGTTAAGAATCAGGTCATGATCTCACGATTGTTAAGTTCAAGCCCTGCATCTGGCTCTGTGCTGGCAGTACAAAGCCTGCTTGGAATTCTCTCTTTCCTCCTCTCTCTGCCCCTCCCCTGCTTTCTCTCTGTCCCCCACCCCCATGCTCTTACTCCTCAATACAAATAAAAAAAGACTATTTGATAAATATGATCTTGGAGACCTTCCATCTTTTATTTTTGAAATATTATAGTCCAGTCTCAAAACAAATTTAAGAGGATGGCACAGGCATAAAATTTGGGTAGCAAAAAGACTTTTCTCACATCTAGCAATATTATCGGAGTTTTTACAGTCTTTGGAAACACTATCCTAAACTGTTACCAAATTTATACTACTATATGGGGAAAAAAAGGCTCTAAAGTTACAAATGTTCACCACACTGCTCATCTTCCAAAATAGTAAGCATGGAACAGTTAGATGGTTGAGAAGTCAGCGGACAGTTCTCAGAATACCTGTTCCTTTCAGATATTGTGTAAGATCCAAAATACAGAGGTTATCACAACCTGTTTAAAACGTATTATTCCTAATAAAATCGCTCAAAAAAAATAACATGAGTAAATTATAAACACCTTCCTAAAGAAGCCATCTTAGATGTTTTATTTTTTTAAATGAGATACAATACAGTTTTTTTTTTACAATGGGTATATTATTTATTAATCATAATTTTCACCTTTTGGCTAGCAAGTCTTGCTTTCCTTTAACCCTCAAGATCAAAACATATCAAGTACTTTGTTTTTGGGAAAGACAAATCCTCCAAATTTCTGTACAAAGAGGTAAGCGTATGGTATCCACAACCTAGGGTTAGTTAAATGGATACAAATCCCAACCTGTGTCTTTAGAGTTCAACTGTACCAAAAGCGGTCAAAAGACTTTTGGACAGCACTTTTCTGAAAGGCATGTTTAATTTCTCCGGGGCTTCAGTTTAACAAGTTTTCACTAGAGGAATGGGTTTTCGAAACTCTCCAAAGTGGATCTGATACTCTCAAAACAACGTCTGTCAAGCAGTCAACAAACTAATTTGCCTAGAACCCAAAATTCAGCAGTTTATTAAATAAAACGATGTTTTTTAAATAGCCAGAACTTAGAAATCCCTACAGAACTCATTGACTGAGAGGCTGGGCAAGCCTGGACTGTTGCTCTCTATTAAAGGAGTCCTGAACCTTCCCTGTGCCTTACACTCATTTGCAATTTGGTGAAGCCTCTGAACCTCTTCTTTAAATAATATATTAAACACATAAAAGATACATAGAATTTACAAGGAAACCAATTACATTAAAATACAGTTACAAAAAGTTTGTGACATTTATTTGCACTTCTCTATTGTATTAAAAAACAAGTTTAGTGATGTGTAAGCACTGTAATTTTGAGGAAATAAGTATACAGTGTTCCTAGAAATCTACCACTATGAAGTGAAAATGTGCATTCTATTGGTGACAAGGTCACAAATACTATGCTGCTTGTTGCTTATATTCATAGTTGAAGGACATGAAATTTTGATTGAAGTTTTTAGCCAATGTATCAGTTGTACCTTTCTTTACATACAAGTTCATGACCATGTGAGTTCTACCCATGAACTCCAATTTTAAAACTCTTGATCTGAGAGATGCCTGGGTGGCTCAGTCAGTTTAATGTCCAACTTCGGCTCAGGTCATGATGTCACAGCTTGTGAGTTCCAGCCCCACATCAGGCCCTGTGCCAACAGGGCTGAGCCGGGAGCCTGCTTCAGATTCTGTGTCTCCCTCTCCCTTTCTGACCCTCCCCTGTTCGTTCTCCCCCTCCCCCCAAAATAAACGTAAAAAAAAAAACCAAAAAACCCCTTGATCTGAGTTTCATATTTTACTAGAAAAAATTTATACAGCATTATCCTAGCACATTCATAGACGCCAAAGTAAGGTGCTTTACTATTCTTTGCTAAGTCTAACATTTCTTCACAGGGTTAAAACCAGTTCCAAGTGTCTTTGGTCTTTCCACAACTGACTTAAGCATTGGCCAAGTGTGCTAGATCTAGAACACATAATATACTCACTTTTATTTTAAAATGCATTAACCTGATCATCCCCACAAACTTTGCCATAATGTGAGTCCGGAATGGCCACCTATTTCAAATTTCCACAATATATGGCTCACAATGACAAACATCTTAGAACAAAGTGAGCATCTACTAGATCATTCCAATTAAAAGAGTTCCCTACCTCCCTTCAACACAGTAACTTATCGCGTTTAAAATAAACACATAGATATAGGTATAGGTACATACGTATACATATATAGTAAAGGTGGGGTAGGGAGGAAGCTTCGCCAATACTTCCCTAAAACTTTGCACCACTTAGAAGTCTCAGGTCGCCGTAACCGACTCACTCCGGGCCTAGCCGGTTTCGAAGTCCCATGACTGGCACAGTCCAGGGAAAGGAAAAGGGGACAACAGAGGGCAGTCCCCCGGAGCGAAGAGCCCCCAAGCACAGGCGGCCGAGGCGGGAACCCCGACCAGGCAGGAACCAGGAGGCAGCTGCGGCCGAGGCGGGAGGCCGCTGCAGACCAGGCGCTCGCCCCGCATCCCGGACCCGTCCCGACCCCGCCCGGCCTCAGCCCATCTCGGTCGCAGCATCCAGGCCGGGAAGCGCTCCGCCCGCTCCCGTCCCCTCCCCTCCCCGGCAGAGAAGTCACCTGAAATGACCGGCCAGGGAGCAGCGGCAGCACCACACCGGCATGGAGCGCGGCGCACGGGGCGTCTGAGCGCGACCCCCGCGGCCGCCGCCACCGCCGCCTGCGCCGGCTGGGCTGCCCGTCCGGGGCGCCCGCCCACTCGCCCGGGGTCGCGGGGTCCGCGGGGCGCCAGCGCCCCGCGCGTCGCCGACGCTGCCCGGAAGCTGCGGCTGAGCAGCCGGCCGGGCTCCGGCGCCCCGAACTCCGCCTCGGGATAGCGGCTTCCGCTCCTCGCCCGGGGGGAGCCAGACGCCGGCGACGGATGATCTGGGGGCGCCGCGGTGGGGGCGGGGCGGGGACGCAGCGACGGCTGCGGCGGAGGCGCGCGGGCTCCTCCTCGCAGGTGCGGCGGAGGCGGGCGAGGCCGGCGATTGGCGGAGCCGCGGCCGGGGCGAGGGGCCGGGCCTGAGCGAGCGGCGGCTGCGCGGGCCGGGGACCGAGGGCCGCGCGCCAAGCGGGACGGCTGCGGCGGCGGGCTGCGGCCGGGCCTCGGCCTGCGCCCCGCGGCCCTCCGCGTGCGCCCCCTCCGTGCAGGGAGGTTTTGGCAGGACTGGGTGGATGCGCGTGGGGAGGCGGCGGGAGAGAGAGGGAGAGGGAGGGAGGGAGAGGGAGGGGGTGGTGGTGAGGGGACGAGAGAGCTGCTAACCCGGGCAGCGGAACGGCTCGGGGGCAGACAGCCGCCCTACAGCGCGGCTTCCGCGGCCCGAGCCACGCGGGCTCGCCCCCAGGAGGTCCGCGCGGGACTCCCACCCAGGAGGCCCGGAAAGGCCGACCTTCCCACCCAGGACACCCACCTTAGCGCCTTTCCTCACTAAGGCTGGGAGCTTCTGCGCGCTTCTGGCTCCCGTTCCTCCATCACCATCGCCAGGGGTGGAGAGTGGGGCTGAAAATACCCCGAACCACAGGTGCCCGGGTTCCAACCCCCACTGTTCTGACTGTGCAAGTCTGGCTTCTGGAACGGGAGAGCCTCGACCGGCTCACCCGTCTGCAAGAGTGAGAATCACCTGCATCGCTGGTTAAAAATACCAGTGCTTAGCCCCGCCCAAGACTCACTGAGCCCGTTTCCGGGAGGGGGAAATAGCAGGAAGGTGTATCGTGAGTCCCTCCAGGTGAAGGTGATGCAAGAAGAGTTAGAAAAGTACCGCCTGTCCCTATTCGATGTTGTCAAAAAATATAGGCGGGAAAAACTCCTAGAAGTGGTTAATTGCATGTACTGTTACACACACGTGTCTCTAGCTCTACTTAAAAAAAAAAAAAAAGCCCAAGTATTTCTGCAATTAAAATGTGGGATACATCATTTCTGTTTTTAAATAGTTGTGTTTTTTTTAAGTTCACAAGTGTTGCTGACTGTTGTCATTGAACGAACTTACACTTAGGTACTGTAGATTTTGTGAAGCTTAAAAGAAAGTTGTAGGACTCAGCCTGCCTCCAGGACTATAAAAAATTTTTCTTTTTCAATTACTGGAAATTTGACACGTTCAGTTCGTTTTAATGTTTCGAAGAGTGAAGCATGAAGTTACTTTTCTGTTAATATTCATAACATTATCCTTTTAAAGGGCCTAGATGCCTAAAATTTATGCCAACCCAGAGAATTGAGTTATTTAAAACTACAAGAATGTTTGTGAGAAAATAAATGTCTGTTGTTTAAGTCACTCAGTCTCTGGCATTTTGTTAAGGCACAGGCTCACTAAGACAGTATGCTTTTGCATTTTCTAGAAGCAAACAAAAAAAAATTTAATGTAAACTATTCAAAATAAACCATTGCATTTCATAAATTAGGTATATCTGTCAATGGACCGTCTCATGCAGTAGTTTGGCAGTGTAATACTTGGGTTTTTTTTTTAACGTTTTATTTATTTTTAAGAGAGAAAGCGTGAGCAGGGGAGGGGCAGAGAGAGAGGGAGACAGAAGATCCAAACTGGGCTCTACGCTGACAAACAGAGAGCCCGATGCAGGGCTCGAACTCAGGGACTGTGACATCATGACCTGAGCCACAATCGGCCACTCAACTGACTGAGCCACCCTGGTGCCCCGATACTCAGTTTTAATGCATTTTAGAAAACGTTCTAGAAAAAAAACACTTCTTCCTTTATTGAAGCTCTGGGAAGCTCAGACACTTTTCAGATTTCTTATCCTCAAGCCTTCAGTACTTTTTGGTACAGTGAATACCTCTGTTTAGCTGTTAGTTTGCAATTCTTATTAATTCACTTCTCTGTTTCGATGACAAATCATAGGAGGATTTTCCTGACTCCACAGAAAACTGGAGACAGAAGCTGGTGCTGGATACTTAAGTTGAAGTTTGTTCCTGCAGTTTGAACTTAGGACAGAGGGAAAAATACCAAAAAGGCTGCTTGCTAAAAATGCAATTTATTTTTGTAAATATTGTAGCAGTCAGGTTCTGTTGCAGGGAACAGAACTCCTAGAATTCACTCTAAGAAAAAAAAAATTTCTTACAGGATATTAACATGTTACAGAATCATAAGTAGACTAAAGAAACATAGGTACAACTCTGAGAAAAATACCTGAAGTCACAATGAAAAGTAAGCCATCAAGGGAGCTGCCTCCTGTCTGTGACCAAGATGCTGTCTGCCAAATTGACTGCTTTGCCTACAGCTGCTGATTCCAGAACTATACCTGACATTGCAACACTTTACCTGTTGTCTGTCTCCCTCTACCACAAAGGAACTTAGTTTTTCTGTGCGCGGTTATGTACCACAACACTGAGGACAGATACTGGTTTGTAGTAGGGATAAACACACAGCATCATAAGTAACACTCATCCAGTAAACCAGCAGGGCTGATGTTGGATAAGCCTTTAAATGGAAGGCGTTAACATGAGTTACAACTCATTTGTTGGTCATTGCCTGTAAGATCAACTGAATAGACTCTATTTGCATTTCTCCAAGGTTAAAGAAAAGGAGAAAAGTAGAGAATAGAGAGCGGTAGCCAGAGACAGAAAACGTGTCCTAAAAGGTAAGTCATACAGAATTAATCAAGGTTTCAACATCAAAAGATCCAGAGAGTGAGAGCAGAGAGGATGGGTAGATGAAACTTACAGGAAAAAAATGTTCAGAACAAAAGGGAGACATGAATCTGCAATGTGTAAGACCTATTAAGTCCTGAAAAGGAAAAAGTCTGTATGGAGGCATATCTTAAAATTTAAGGATAGCAAGAATAAAAAGATCTTAAAAGCTTCCAGAGCGCAAATACAGATCCTCCATAAAGGAATGAGAATCAGGCTAGCAATAGGCTAGCTTTCCATCAACAGAACTGGATGTTGGGATGAACAAGCCTGAAAGTTCCATAGGAAAATGATTTTGAACTTGGAATTCCAAACCAAGCCAAACTATCAATACAATATGGGGGCAGAATGAAAAAGAACGGTAAACATAAACCAAGAAAGCTTTCTCTCCCAAATACTCTTTTTTTTTTAGGATGCTTCTTGAGAATGTGGGCTGGCAAAACAAGGGAATTATCCAAGAAATTGGAGCAGGTTGGATGTATGAACAATAGAACTAATTCACAAAAGCAATGAAGGCAAGTCCCACGATGACAACTGTGCAGCAGGCCTGAGAGCCCCCCATCCAAATTGAAGGAAGACCTCAGGGCTGCAAGAGAACTGCCTACAGAAAGAAAAGAGTCCTTAGACGTGACAGTATCCTGGAAATGTTGGAAGAACCTGTTCTAATGATGCCATGAAAGCAGACGATTTGAGATAAAAGTAAAAAGGCAATTAGAAGTCAAGCGGGTGTATGACCAAAAGTATACAAAAAACAAGTACAGTCTAGTCATGGAATGCAACTCACGAGGGCAGTGGATAAGTGGACAATGCTAATGTAGATGTAAACATTGTTTACGGATATTCAGATTTACACTTCACCTGTAGACGAAGCAAGAATCTCATAACAATGGTTATAAAATGTATTTTGAATGTTAATCATGACAATGTAAAGAGACCAAGAGAGGTGAAAAGAAAAGTATGAAATACAATATTCTTATTTGACAAAGTAAAGAGATACTGCTTATAATTGAAACAAGAAATATCTTTTTAAAATTATTATTGGGGCACCTGGGCGGCTCAGTCAGTTAAGCGTCAGACTTCAACTCAGGTCATGATCCCATGGTTCATGGGCTCTGTGCTGACAGCACAGAGCCTGCCTGGGATTCTTTTCTCTCCCTCTCTCCCCCTCCCTGACTCGCTCTTTCTCTCTGTCTCAAAATAAATAAATAAACTTGAAAATAAAATACAATAATTATTTAACATCATAAATGTAATTAATGGGAAAGCTAATGATAGCCATATAATTCATTAGGAGTTGCAGGTGGGGAAAATCTGAGGTGGTTAATTTACTAAATTCTTACCTCTCTGGGCAGGAAGTGAGCATGCAAGATCTAAACTGGTAAATTCAGAATGAGCAGCATAAGCTGCTAATTAATAATAATAGTATTAATAAATATTATTTTAATAAATAATTATTATAGGTAATAATATTTAGAGAGAAGAGGGTACCAATGAGGTAAATGTGATTGCCTCTGGGGAACAAGATTGGGGGAATTGGGCAAGGATGGGTTTGGGGCTCATTGCTTTGTGTTCAACCCACCTGACCTGATCCATTCATTCATATAACAAGTATGTATTGTGTACCAAAAATGTGCCAGGCACACACATGAAACAGAAGATTTGGAGACACCGTATATTTTCTATCACAACAATGCCAAAGTTTAAAATAGAACATTAGCCTTGTTCTTAAAAAAATTATTAGGCAATTGATTCCAACCATGTTGTTCCTCCCCTCTCTTTAAAACCCTTCCTCTTACCTTGTCATGTTCTACCATAAACTTTTCAGTCATCTGACCCCCACATCCAGTCTTATTTGTTGGTGCTGTGGGGAACCTGGGGATGGGACAACAGAGGACAAATAAGCCTGTCTTACCTTTCTCTACCAGTTTGGGGACTGGGAGAGGTCCCACGATTTCTGTGGAGGCGATCTGTGGTTTTGGAGTCCCAAAATGACATGAGCACGAAACAAACATGATGAGGTATTGGGCAGACTACCTGGGAGCAAGAGTAAGTAAAGCCTTGTCTTTTTCACATATACCAGAGTAGCACTTCTCAAGCATGGCTGCATATTAGAATCACCTGGAAGCGGAAAAATAAAAAATAAAAAGAATCACCTGGAAGCGTTTAAAAAACAATGCCCAGGTAGTATGAAGTACTACTGATGAAATGAAAAGTCCTTGGCGAAGGGACTCCAGGCACCTGATTCAAGTCATTAACATGCAATTCACAACAGTGTTTGCACAACTGGTCGAACTGACAAAACAAATTAGAGCTTCAAACCACTTTTCATCCTGATATTCATACTATAGTGAGTCTGAGGGAGAACTACACTCCTTTGATCCCATAATACATAGTTATAGTGTAAATAGAAAATGAATAGCTTATATTTCATTAATAAAGTTAACTGATTGGTCAAAAGCCCCCTACACACACATAGCAGCTTACAGTTCTAATCTGACCTTTTATTCTCAGTGTCTCCCCCCCCTCGTGGCACCCCCCCCCCCCCCCGCCATGCTGTTCTTTCCAAACATACCAAAGCAATCTCTCCTTAGGATTTTGCACGGACTGTTCCTTCCCTCTTTCTAGAACACTCTTCCTACCATATCACACGTGTAACTCCCTCACCTCCTCGAAGTCTAGTCAAATATCGCCTTCTCAATAAGGCTGACTCTGAACACCTGGTTTAAAATTATAACCTGCTCTCCTTGTCCCAAGTCGGTACTCTCAATCTCACTCTACTCTTCTTTTTATCATAGCACTTATTACCTTCTAATATATAATACTCCTGCTAAATGGATCGACTGTGTAATGTTTGTTCCCTCCCCTTCAAATGTGAACCAATAAGATAGGGTCTTTTCCATTTTCACGAATGAAACTTGAGTGTCTAGAATAGTACCTATCACATAGTTAGCACTCAATAAATATTTGCTGGGCTTCAGTGGGCTCTTAAATATCATTTAGCTCATTATCTCTATAAAAGATATGTGTTCAGCCATGTTATAATAAGATGTGTTTGGAACATGCTAGCCTTACGCTGTTATATAAAGTCTTTGTGGAGTTGTAAATCTATCCACAAATGTTCTGTCTCCCAGTGGAGCATGCTGGATATCTGGGCTGGGAGTCAGAAAACCTGGGCTTTAGTCTTGGCCATTAACTAGGGATATTCTATTGGGCAAGTTACCTTCACCTCTCTTAGCCTCACTTACATAATCTATAAAAGGAGATTGGTATAAATGAAATTCCAAGTTTTCTTCCTCTTCCATCATAAAATATTTTATTACCACTTGTGAGACTGAAACACAATGTAAAGTTTGTGTTGTCTTCCATTTTCTTATAAAAGCAGTTAAAATATGCACCTATTGCCATATTACAAGATGAATTTATATAAAATTTATATATAACCGTAGAGTGGTTAACAGTTATCTTCCGTGGAATTGGATTGTCCTTATGTTAATCCTTGCTTAGCTACTCATTAGCTATTTATCAAACAAGTTATTAAACGCCTTTCAGCCTCAGGTCCCCTCTTCTGTAAAATGAATATAGTAATGGTGCCAATTTCAGAAGTCATTATATTTACTGTGAAAATAGATAACCCATGCAAAACATTTAATATGGTGCATGGTTCTTGAGAAGGCCTCAATAATTGTTAGTTATTAACTTTTTATGAAATATTAATCTTAGCAATACTTTCTGTTGCATGGGTTTGTGGAAATAAATGAAGACTAATCAGATGAGAAAAGCGAAGGCTATTTATTCTGAGCTTTCTGTAGAGCAGAGTTGGCCACCGTCATTTGTATTTTGGAAGAAACTCAAAGGCAGGCAGATGAGTGGGAAGGCTTTCAGTGGAAAAGAGGGGAGTTTTCAGGTAGGCCCCTCTGGTTGGAGACCGATGGCGAGGGGAACTTCTAGGCAGGCTACCTAGAAGCCAGACATCCATGTGACTGGTTAGGGGTACATATTTGGCTTTCTATGCTTGCTACTAAGTCAGAAGCAGGAACAAAAAATAGGGGAGCTCGCAGTTATTTAGCAAGTCCCGGACATTTGGAGCCAATTATTACAGAAGTTATTTTGTAACTTTCCATAACTTCCTGGATTGTCACAAAAGATAGCAATCTAGCTCCCTGTAAGTATGACAAAACAGGCTGGCTTCCTGGGCTATTAATTATCGATAGGGGGCTGGATTCCCAGAGCAAGTTGCTGCAGGTTGTGGGTCAAAGTTCTATTTTTTTGAAATGTTTATTTTTGGGAGAGGGAGAGAGAGAGTGAGAGCGAGAGAGAACAAGCGGGAGAGGGGCAGAGAGAGAGGGAGACACAGAATCTGAAGCAGGCTCCAGACTCAAACTCACAAACTGTGAGATCATGACCTGAGCGAAGTCAGAAGCTTACTTGACTGAGCCACCCAGGCACCCCCAAAGTTCTATTTTTATATATGGTTTGATCATCGTCTGTTTGCATATTCAGTCTCTCAGATTTATAAGAATACAGTAAAAACTTAATTTCCTTCATTGAATGAGGCTTTTTAATATCTCAGAATAATATTAAATCTGGGCAATTTAATTAACTCAATTCATTAATTTACATCGATATAGTAGTTTTAGACTTTGTTTCCACTAAGAGTCATTTTAGTGCCAGAAGGAGATTCGATCTGGATGATGACAGTAGCTGAGACTTATTAGTAAGGTTATGAAGAATATTGACTGCAGGAAAATAGATTGTTTTAGTTTTTTTAATAGATCAGTTATTTACTTGATTTAAATATTGATATTTTGTTGATATAAACTTATCCAATCAACATCTTGCAAAGTATATTTACCTCCCCTTAATCAGTTTTATCCATAAAAAAGGATTAGAACAAATATAATTATAGATATCCTCTCTACCTACTCATCCTCTTCAATGATTGTTTGCTCATTAAGTTAGAGGAAATTCTAAGAGCTTGGCAAAGTTGTTTTTGGAAAGGGACCCATTTCTGACATTTCTCTCCAGAGGCTTTAGCATTTCAATTTATGCCCCCAATAGGATAATTTCATAAGGGCACTGACATTGCTTTTTTACTTTAAAATGGATTTTTGTTATTTTGCTCCTAACTTTATTCTCTCATTTTCTGAGACTATTTGGCCTTCTCGGTTAATAAAAGAGTCTTATGTATGTATGACTCTTGTATGTGTAGTTATATGATATAGCAGTTCTTTTGCATGTGTGGATCTTAGACTCTTTCGAGTCACTTAACAATTAACAGTGACTTGGTTGAAGATTCTCACTCCTTTTGAACATCCCACCGCTATTTTGCATTTATGCCCTATAGATTTGAAAGAAGGAGCTGTAAAGTGAAATACATCAAGATCAGATTACTTGGAAAGAAAAGTTGAATAGCCAACATTATATAATCTCTTCTTGATATGTTTCAGTGATGAAAGAGGAGGAATTGCAAGCCTGGTATTTTAAAGCACTTACGATTTAAAAATTATTTTAAAATAAGACAAATACCCTGTGTTTATGTAACAGGGATATCATCAGATAGATAGCATTACTAAAATAACTATGTATTTGTCCTTGCTCTCAATCTTAAAACAGGTTATTATAAATCCCAGAAATAATCGCTTTACCCATAAATGTGAACAAATAGTTATTTCTTAAGTTGTGTTTTAGAATATGTACCAGTCATAATATAGTTAAATTAATCTTTTATCGACTGTCTAATTGCCTGTTCCATTTCTACAACTAGAATGTTTGATAGGGTTGTACTTTTGGAAGGTGGCCAAGGACTGTGCCTATTTGTGTTTTATTTTTAGGAACAATAATAGAAGTCAATAAAAACTCAAGCAAAGTATGCTAGAAATTTAATGCGGCACCCGGAGCCCAGAATCAGAATTTGGAATCAATTTCTGTAGAAGCATGTAAAACAAATCTAGCTTCCACATGCAGTTCCAGGGAGGGTGGGAGGATCAATTTTCTTTCCTGTTTAAAAATACTGCATTTGCAAGGTTTGATCTCCAGAGTTAACAAAAGATACCGGAGCATTACAGAAGTTAATTAAATAAAGAAATTTGAAATCTATCTACTCAGTACTGTTTTTCTTATGAATATATATTTTATTTGCAGAAAGATTCTGTTTGGCTTCTTTACAAATCTGTCTGCTCTTATTTAACGTACTGTCTTGTTCTTTCATTGTGATTTATATTCTTTCCTTCTTTATAAACACGTCAAAGTATCTTTCAGACTAGATTGTGACCTTTTTTCTAGTCCTTGGTGTGCAAACTCTTCTATTTGTTGTGTCTGTTAGCACCTTCTCCAGTGATTGATTTCCTCAAGAAGAATATGATCTCCAGCTATAAATTCATCTCCAGCAGGAGCCAACTTGGGAGCTTATGCTGGGGTCTCAGGATGTAGATACCACAGCCTAGTTGCACATTTGCTTCTGCTTAGACTGGGCCAAATCTAGACCAGTTTTAATGAAAATATCTCAGCTGAGGATCATTTGAGCCAAGCAGAGAGAATGAAGTTTGACTCGAGCTGCCCACAGGCTGAGATAGTAGGTTCCTGTGGGTGACTTCTTTTCCACCCAGCTTCCTTGCAGTTTCTTTTTTTAAAAAAATGTTTTTAATGTTTATTTATTTTTGAGAGAGGGAGATAGAGTGCGAGTGGGGGAGGAGCAGAGAGGGAGACACAGAATCTAAAGCAGGCTCCAGGCTCTGATGTGTCAGCCCAGAAGCCGATGCAGGGCTCAAACTCACAAAGTGCGAGATCATGACCTGAGCCGAAGTCAGACGCTTAAATGACCAAGCTGCCCAGGCGCCCCATTTCCTTGCGATTTCCTAAGCAGGATCAGTGGCTGAAGTTTTTCCATTTCATGAAAAGGTCAGCTAGCTCCTTATGACTCCTGCTCATAGGCAGGAAGTTTATAGGTAGGTCTTTTGGCTAGGACATACTTCATTCATGTTTCTCAGAATCCCAGCACCCTGCTCTCAAGCATCATATCTGGTTTCAACATGTCCATTAGCTGGGAGGACCTTATAACTTAGCCTCCAGATCAGGGCACTTAGCAAATTGGAAGGGGACATTGTTCTAACTACTCTGAAGCAGCAGGTGCAAAGCAAGCCTATCCTTATCAAACCAGTACATTGTCACTCTAAAATGTAAGCTATTTTGGCTTCTGCTCCTACTCTCTAATCACTGCCCCATGTTTTCCATTTCTTTATTTCTACAATCTGGAGAATTTCATGTCAATTTCTAGCTTGATAGTCCATACACAATTTCCATTGTTTGGGGTGATCCATGTGTTTGTGTTAGGAGGAAGAGGTCCTTCCAATATCAACTCGTTCTGAATCCGCTGACCTATATTTATGAATATCTTTAATATATGCAAGTCTTCCTGCTCTTTGTGAGTTCCAACTGAGTTTATTAACGATTTCCCTATTATTATACTCACATTTACTTGTATCCTAGGTACAAAGGTAGTAAATAACTTTCCCCTTGAAATAGTTGACTGAATTTTGTCTAGTACTATATGGTTTCTGGATGTTCACCATTCCTAGGGTAACGTAAAATAGTTCTTTTATTTCTTTCAGAGGATCAAACTAGTACTTTAAACTTGAATTTACTACTGATGTGCCCAATGCTTAATAATACTTTATTGCTATTTGACATGTAATTACAGCCAGAAAAACTTCTTTGGCAGTAGAATTCACACCTAATTGCTCATTGCTTAGAGTCAGGACACCATTCTATGAGAGCAGGACTAGCAAAAGCCAAGAAAGTTCTGAATAGACCGAAGACCAAGAAAACTAACAGAAAACAACACTGACACATGTGAACAAAGCAGGCCTGTTTTTCAATCTGAATTAAGTCAAAATGGGCAGGTTTTTGGCCTACAACAAAAATCTAGTTACCAGAACTGAGTCACAAGGTAGATGAGCTGAACCCATCAGGCAGAGTCCACACATGTACTGAGTTTCGATATTCATGGCACAGCTACAAATCAAATGAGGCCAAGTGGGCCACGAGCTCCCAGAGAAGAGGCTACTGGAGCGGATTCATTACACTCTTCTTCAGTCCCTTCTTTGTTATTCACGCCTTCAGACATGAACAGACATCCATCCCTTCCTTCCAACATGATCATTGGTTACCCTCTGAAGACTTACAGCCCCAGGCAGAGCACTCAGGCAAGGAGAAACCTGGTGCAAAGAAAGCAGTTGGCAACAAGCCTCCATTACGACAACTTGGCTTTATTGCAACTCTGGCAACTGCCTTTTCTACCTCCTCCACTAGTTCCGTTCCAACTTTTCCCTAGTGACCATAACCCAGGTTTTCTTCCCGCTTTGTATTTCTATCTGGGGCTCTCCTACCATCAACCCATCCTGGTGGGTTTTGTTCAACAAAGCTTTTTACTTTCTTATGTTGAGGAATGCCCCAAACCCTATGTAATTCACCAATGTGTTACACTTCTTGGCTTCATCTTCTAAAGATATATTTTAGAGCCAAAACCTGAAATAAAATAGAGTTAAAGCTTTATTTACTCTCTTGACAGAAGAAAATATTATGTTCTTTTTTTCCTCTATAGGTAGAGGTTACTTGAAAAAGTTACTTTTGGCTACTTCTGGTTACTTGAAAAAGTACCGTATTTCTGATAGTGTTGATATAGTTACCACTTCTCCGATTTTCATAATGTGTTAACCATGTTAACCTGGACATTGAAAGAGAAACTATACATTTAATGCAACCACACAGAAATGACATAGAAATATACTTGTGGATCTCACCTATCCTCCATATTTAAATCACACACTCCAGAAAATTCCACTGGGTGCCACTGCTCTCTTCCCTGTCTTTGACTCCCTAGCCTACCTACACAAGTTAGGATTCCTTGACAATAAGTCAGTTCATGTTCTGTTGGATAAACATTTTCTTTTCTATTTATTTGATCTCAATACCTGCCTGTTTTCCATATCCTGACCAAAGCAAATTGCAGAAATTATCCCTTCACCAAAAATATCAACCTTAAGCCTTTGCAGAGAATGCAGGGTATGAGGTCTATTTTAACTGCTGGTTAACCCCTTCCACTTAACTTTCCAGTGACATCCAAATCCTAGCAGTTATGGCAATACTCCAAGATAGTTCTTGTCTTGAGCCTTTGTGTCAGCTTTATTCTTTCCCTGGAATGTCCTTTTTTCAAAAAAAAATTACTGAGTGGTATTCCATGTATGGTATTCCATTATATAAACTACACAACTATTTATCAGTTGATGGATATTGGAGTTATTTCCCACTTGGGGTTATCATGGACAAGAATTTAAAAATAAAACTGCTGTAAACATCCTTGTAGATGTGTTTTCATTTCATTCTGGGGAATGAATACCCAGGAGTGGGATAGCTGAGTCAAATGGTAGCATATCCTTACCTTTAGAAAAAAATGCAGAACTGTTTTCCAAAGCGGCTGTATTACTTTCCAACCTCATCAGCAATGCATGACAGTTTCAGTTGCTTAATACCCTCAACAACACTTGGTGTTGTCAGTCATTTTAATTTTAGATATTCTGGTAGTATGGAAAGTAGCATCTCATTTTGGTTGTAATCGGCTTTTCATGAATGATTAATACTGTTGAGCATCTTTTTATCTGCTTATTTAGATTCTGAGTACAGGTTCTTTATATAGAGTTTCTCTATATAAGGTTCTACTCAATTCATTCCTCTTAGTTTTCCCTGGGGCAATAAAGATGTGCAATAGTTTGTGAAGTCATACTATCAACCCTTGATGACTTTGCTCCACATTTCATGGAAGAGAAGTTAAGCCAGTTATTTTGAATTTCTCTCTCTAGTAGCAGAACTAGATACCAATCCAAACAGACACATCGTACTGTTGCCTGTCTCTTCTTAACCTCTGGGGGAATTTGGTTCATTAATTTCCTTCTAATAGTCTATATCAAAGTTGAAGGAGTTGGATTTGAAACATTAATGGAGTTCTTAGTGGTGAGGAGGGTGATTTGTATTAATGTAGGGGAGAATTACAAGGAAGAAAATTTTGGCTCAGAACAGGAAGACTTTCCAACAAAGAGCAAAATGATTCATGTAGAAGGAAAAGATGGGTTTTTAATTCAGCTGTGGGCTGGCATTTGCTAACGATGTGATCTAGACAAGTCACCTAAACTCTCAAAATTCTTTCCCCTAATGTATAACATGGGGATAATAATTTTTCATATCTCTACTTCAAAGGAGTTTTGTAAAGGTGATATGAGATAATACATGTGAAAGGTCTGTGCAAATGCAATAGAATTAGCAGTAGCAAGAGCAGTAGCAGAAGCAGTAGTGATAAAAATAAACATAGGTGTAGAAATTAGCGCTGGTCAGCATTCAATGTGCTGCCTCAGGAAGAACGAAGCCTCCTGCTTCCTGAGGTGTTATTCAGGCAGAGGCTGGACAACCAGCCTTCAGCATGTTGTGCAAAGGAATCTGTTGGACAGAACTTCAACCATCTGGTCTCTAATGTTCTTTCCAATTCTAAGCCTCTGTATCTTCGTTATTGTCAATCACTCTATGCTTTTTCTGGTCCTTTGGCAAAGTGCCACAGTCAGTACCCGGGGAAGCAGGGACACAGTATAAAATAAGAGGTAGTGAGATATTTTAAGTACTCTAATTGTGAAAGCTGTTCATTTAATTTCTACCACCTCCTTCAAAACATTATTAGTGAAAAGCAAGTAGGATTCAACATTAGTCACTTTTAGGAATGCCGAGCTAAAGTTGATCCTTGTTAAAAATAAGGCATGGCTTTAAGTTGTAAACACAGAGCTCACGTTTTGAGATTCCTGGGAGTGAAGATTTCCAAGGTCACTGGTATTTTACTTAAGGTACTTACTTAGGCTGATAGCTATATCTGAGTAAATCAGTAATCAAGCAACAAATAAATGTTTAAGCTAAATGAATGATATATTTATAAAATGAATAAATTTATAAAAGTATAAATTTTTATTATACCCAAAGACTGGACAGATATTAAAGGGAAAATGGGATATTTCAGATACATGCAATTTAGTAATTTTTAAAAAATTAATGTTATTAGGAATAGGCGTTTTGGGGTTTATCAAATATCTGGATGCTTTAAAAGCACTTATATCTAAATACTTTTCAAACATGTTAAAATTAAAAACCTCCTTCCTTTAAGAATATATATTTGAATTTCTACTTTAGAAATAATACCTGATTATTACATAAAGTTAAGAAAAGTGTATACATTTCTATAAAGAGAAGAATGAGAATAATAAGAATCATACCACTAAATGTAACCACTGTTAATATATTTGCACATTCCATTCTGTAATATACATACATATACTCATATAAATTCATTATATATATATATATATATATATATATATATATACTTTTAAAATCCTGCTTTCATTAGTTTTTGAAAATAATATTTTAATAGTTTCCTAATAGTATACCCTATATTTTATATCTAACATATTTAACAGTATTCCCTCTTGTTGAACATTTGGGCATAAACCATGGGACTTACTTAATCATCTAAACCAGGCACATTCCATTCTGAACCCTTGTGTGTGTATGTACGTGTGTGTGTTTATCCCCCAGTGCAATGTAAGTTTGGGTTGGCTCAGATTGTTGATGTCTTTTTGTATCAAATCCAGTTGTCTGCAGACAGCTAGGTCACTGTGGCCCCAGCTATCACAGTTCTCTTCCTCCTTGCCAAATATGACCATGGGCTGACAGGGAGTTCTTCCAAAGAAAGAGTAGAAAGCAAACCATGCTGTATTCCAATGGATGCCACATGCTCACAGATTGTATTAGGCATCAGACTGGTCACTGCTTTAAGAGGGAAGTTCTTTCAAGGTAAGTAATTCTTTACCAGAAAAACAAGATCTTTATCTGGAATCAAACAATCTTGAATGAAAGAAGCTGAAGATGCAATGTTGTACTTTCTACAGAGGATATTTTAAGAAAAACTAATTTGATCTGAAAATGTAGACTCAGAAACACCAGCTGGATAAAATTGTAAAGGAAAATAACTTAAGAATCATATGTCCCTTATATTTTAGGAAACACCAACCTCGTAACTATGTAAATAAGACAGAGCTTACTGGCTAGCTAGGCTAGGTCAGCAACATTACAATCTTAATGAAAAGTTAGAGATGTAGCTGGTCATAGGGGCGCAGAGCACTTGGTGGGCTGGGAACTGAGGGTGAGGAAGAGGCTCACAACCCTCGTTCCCACAGCCCACAGCTGTCCCCTTCATTCCTCACAGAAATTGGACGAGCTCTCTACCATTAGGACAAACTCTGGGTTCATACCACGAACCTATAGCCACTTCCAAATAATTCAAATGTCCCACACCCAAGGCCCAGAGAGTGCAGAGCTAAGATTCTCTCCAAGACTTCTTCCTCAGGTAAACTTTTTAAGAACGTTTGTTTGTTTATTTATGTATTTATTGAGAGAGAGAGAGCATGAAAGAGCAGGGGAGGGGCAGACAGAGAGGGAGTGAAAGAGAATTCTAAGCAGGCTCCGCATTGCCAACAGAGCACGTGGGGCTCGAACCCATGAACTCAGAGATTGTGACCTGAGTGGAAATGAGGAGTCAGTCACTTAACCAACTGAGCCACTCAGGCACCCCCCTCAGATGAATTTAATGAGGCTTGGGATAATGTGGAAGTGAGACCAATGGAGCCACATCTTTGGACTGTGGCCCTTTAGATATTATGTTCATTTGGCGAAAGCAAATGCAGAATGTGTGACTGACATGATCCTAAGGGTCAATGGGTGAGAATTAAGGAAGAGGGAAACATCATAACTAATACAGAGTATTTGTCAGGCACTTCTAAGAACATTTTATATATCAATCCATTTAAACCTCATAAAAATACCAAGGAAATTTTTTCACTATAAAATATATTTTATTTCTGATTACATTATAACGAGTAATGTTTGCCTGTTAGACATTACACATAAATGAAGCAGAGGAAGACCTAATTCTTGAGTTACATCTAGGCAATGGGGGAGAGTGTAAAAGGTAGTTAAAGAAGGGCAGGTCGATAACTGCTTAGAGGGAAGCAAGGCCTGAACAGCTCCAAGTTACCAGGCTGCTCATCTACATTCTGAGAGAAGGTGCGTTTGGGCTTCTGACAGGTTATCACTGGTGAGTCATTACTTTTTAACCCTCTACATGTTATGCCTTTCTAGGACAGCTGTTTCTCCCAGGTTATTCCCCTAGTTTAGAATGTCACTGGCTATTGGTTCAAAGTTTAGATAAGCAATATCAACCAGAAGCAAAAATGTTGACATTTCCTTTTACTTAAAAACATATCAAGAGATTAGAAAATGCTATTACATGGGAGGTGAATAAGAGTGAACACCTACAGAGCCTGACAGCTATTCCAGAACACAGCCCTGTGAAAATCCCCACGGACAACATGGGGAAGTTAAATCATTTACACGAGACCACACAGCTCAGATATGTTGAAGTCAGGATTCCAGCCTTCCAAGCCTGGATCTCCAACCCACACGGTCAACGACTGTTCTCTGAGAATATCAGATCTATGCCCATCTGGAGGTGAATGCTTGAATACATCATTGCATTTCTCAATTTCTCTGTTTTCCTTTCCTTGATTTACCCACCTTAGTTGTTTGAGAGTGAAAAATGATATAGCACATGCGAATGTGTAAATAACACTATAAGGTATTGTTTTTCATTGTTTTAAGCACAAAGCTCTAGCAGTTGTGAGATCTCCCCTTAAAGATAACATTGCATCGGTAGTTCCTTTTACTCCCGATGGAACTCCTGGTGCTGACTCCACACAGCCGGCCTCAGAGTGTCTGTTTCCAGATGACACTGGGGAGGTGGGAGCTGGGCTGGATACCCCTTACTGCTTTCACCTACTGAAGGTGAACCGCAAGTGAGGTGACCCGCGGTGCCGCAGCAGTCACGCAGAGCGTGGTTACACTTCTGCTGGTTGGCTTAGCGCTGTTCATGTTCTTCTTTTCCTGGTCTTATTTTATTTACTTTTAATTTTTGTTTTAATTGAAGTATAGCTGACATACAATATTAGTGTCAGGTATACAACATGGCTTGACAAGTATATACATTACAAAACGCTCACCACATTATGTGTTCCTACCACCCGTCACTGTACAGCATTATTACAATATTATTGACTATATCCCTATGCTGTACTCTCCATCTCCTGGTTCTTTTCAAATAGGTGGCTGGCTGCTACTGCATCTGTCCTGGCGCCTCGGACTGCCGCGGACCCTGCCCTTACTGTGTTCTGCTGTGCCACAGGTTGGAGCCCAATGATGGGGAAAGATGATTCAGTGATGAGGAATGGGGTGGGGGGGTGGGGGGGAGGTACACTGGGAAGGAGAACTAGAAGCAGGATAGATACAACTTCTGCTCTTGACTGTGGGTAACTCACCCAATCAAAAGCAAAACCACAGCAGTAAGCATGTGAATCACAGAAGACTCACTTAAAAATTGTTCAAAAATTAAAGAATACATGTTTACACCAGAATATTAGACTAGACAAAAAAGAGAGGAAGATGATCTTTCTTTCTTTCTGATCAAACGCCTTTTCAGTTATGGTAACAATTCTGAGAGAGGAAATTAATTGTCATAAATAATGACCAGACCCCCTGCCAGCCAAAGGAAAAGATAAAACCTTATAGACTTATAGTTTAAATTGATCTTAGAATTGAAAACTTTTGATTAACATTCTGATGAAGAGCTTATCTATTTTTTAGGCAGTTTCATAAACAAAACTCTATAATGTGGGTAATTCTTATCAAGGCCTGATCTTTGGATTATTGGATAATTTGGATTATTTGCATAATAAGGCCTTATTAAGGAGTTGATCTTTGAACATTGAAGAAAAAGCCTAAGTCCGATATTTTGGCATAAACAATTATTCTTTAATTTTTGTTATTTTAATGTTATACTAATTCTTAAACAAATTTCAAATGATTCTTTTATGATTCACACGCTTACTGCTGGGACTATATATTTTCTTAAAAATTTAATGTTTATTTTTTGAGAGAAACAGAGACACGGAGTGTGAGTCGGGGAGGGGCATAGAGAGAGGGAGAGGGAGACACAGAATCCTACACTGTATCCAGGCTCTGAGCTGTCAGCACAGAGCCCGACGCGGGACTCGAACTCCCGTACCCTGAGAGCTTGACCTGAACCAAAGCCCGACGCTTAACCAACTGAGCCACCCAGGTGCCCCACTGCTGTGACTATTTTTGATGTTCACTATAGTGTTGGTTCTTGTGGACTGAGATTACATTGGACAATGGAGGCTTTTTTTCAGATTGTAAAAATAAAACACTTCCAAAGGTCAAAAGTCAAAATGTGAGGAAGACATACTGTTTCTATTTTGGAAAATTCCTGTAGAACTGGTCCTTTTTTTTTTTTTTCCTAAAAGACAAAATATATTTCATTGTTTACTTATCTATAACCATCCCATTTATTCTATTTGGGGCAGGGACTGTGGACCTTGGGGAGCGTAATGATATGAAATCAGGGTGAGTTTGGGAAGTAACATAAATGGCTCTAATAATACATGCCAGCTTTTAGCATTTGATTCTATTCTGGAAAAAAACAAGTTTAATTCTAAAGGAAAAAACTTGTCATGTGTTAGCTGAGTTCTATTTAAAGGTCTCGGTATTTTTAATTATAAACATAGTTCTCTCTGCTTCTATGGGCCTCAGCCATATGAATATGTTGTACAGAGAGACCACGAGATGCAGTCAGTAAGGTAATAAGTGGATTAAAAATACAGAATGTAAATTTTCTGCAGCTAAATAAAATAAAATATCCATCCCTTATATGAAACACTTGGGTTCATATGTGTTTTCAACTCTTTTTTAAACATATGCCTTTCATCATGTACATAATAATCTTACCAGGGTCTGAGGAATCACCCTATAATCAAACACATTAATATGTTCACAACAAAACAAATATTCACACTAAGTGAAATGAATAAGGACTATAAATAACCTCACATCTTTTTAGGCAGGTTTTGCTGTCTAATGAGTTCACACCACAATTATAAAAAAGCTACAGAATTTTTGCATGTTAGAATTGAAGGGAAAACAGACCTATAATGATGCCATAAGGCAAAATATTATATTTTTCTCTGGCTATAATCTATGCTATGTCCAAAATAAAATACATATTTTAAAAGTTACTGGGTTTTAGGGGTGCCTGAGTGGCTCAGTTGGTTAAGCATCTGACTTCAGCTCAGGTCATGATCTTGAGATTTGTGAGTTTGAGCCCTGCATCAGGCTCTCTACTGTCAGTGCCGAACCTGCTTCAGATCCTGTGTCCCCCTCTCTTTGCCCCTCTCCCACTTGTGCTCTCCTTCTCTCTCAAAAATAAATAAACATAAAAAAAAAAAGTTATTGGGTTTCTTTTTTTAGAGCGAATTCATATAAAAGGGGAAAGAAATAAATGTCAAATTTATTTTTTTATCCAATTTCAGATATGTTGAAATATCTCAGAATAAGAAAATACAAGACTTTCTGGTATTTTGTAAATATTGACATTTAAAAATAGAGCTGTCAGGGGCACCTGGGTAAGTTAGTCAGTTAAGTGTCGATGTCTTGATATCAGCTCAGGTCTTGATCTCAGAGTTGTTGGTGAGTTTGGGCCCCATGTTGGGCTCCATGCTGGGTATGGAACCTACTTAAAAAAATTAAATTAAAAAATAAAAAAGAGCTGTCATACTATCTACCATTATCCACTTTATATATGTATGATTTAGTATAAGATAATATGATGTCTGAGATTTGCCATCATATGCTAGCCAAAAAAAAAAAAGAATCAGGGGGAATAAATGAAATAAAATTGGCAAAATATTAGTAATTGTTGAAGCTGGGTAATGAGAATTCATTATATCATTTTATTTTGGGGTGTGTTTGGAAATTTCTATAATGAAAAGTGTTTTTTTGTTTTGTTTTATTATTTTTTAATACAGATGAACAATCTGCCCCTTAGCAGTCTTATTTTTTTTATATATATATTTTAATTTTATTTATTTTTGAGAGAGCGAGACAGACAAACAGAGACAGAGGGTGAGCAGGGGAGGGGCAGAGAGAGTCTGAAGCAAGCTCTAGGCTCTGAACTGTCAGCACAGAGCCCAATGCGGGGCTTGAACTCAGGTACCATGAGATCACGACCTGAGCCAAAGTGGGACACTTAACCAACTGAGCCACCCAGGTGCCCCGTAAATTGCACTTTAATAATTCAAACGAAAAACAAATCAAGCAAACAAAATGTTGCACTTTTCAGTTTTTAGGGTTGGAAGCAGTTTGAGAAACAATTGGACTGAGTGGTTTCCAGCTCTGCTTGAGTTTGACTTTCCCTTTGAGATTTTCTCAAGTCTATCCAGGCAACACTGCTTGAGGAATGTGTTGCTCTCACTTCTTAAAATGTTTCTGTCTTTTGACTTACAACATATTTTCATTTAAAAAGTTGGAAGTAATGAAAAATTATCAAATCTTACAAAATGTAATGTTTCTTCCTTATCTACTTTTTCCTACAGCCCTCTTTCTTTAGATGTAACCATTTTTTTCAATTTTTATCCTATTACACCTTTCTTTATGCAAATGAAGATATACATATCTATTTTTAACCAGATTGTATCATGACTAACATATTATTCTGAAACTTGCTTTTTTATTCAGTGACATATCACGTGTACCTTTCAACTGCTTATACACTTGCTTCATTATTTTAAGTCTGAATTTTATTCTAGTGAAAGAATGTACCACAGCTTTCTAAACCGATCCTCCACTGATTAACTTTAAATTTATTCTAATTCTTGGGGCACCTGGGTGGCTCTGTCAGTTGAGTGTCCTACTTCAGCTCAGGTCATGATCTCTCAGCTCGTGGGTTCGAGCCCTGTGTCAGGCTCTCAGAGCCTGGAGCCTGCTTCGGATTCTATATCTTTCTCTCTTTCTCTGCCCCTCACTTGCTCACACTCTTTCTCTCTCTCTCTCTCAAAAATAAATAAACATTAAAAAAATAATAAATTTATTCTAATTCTTAATAATTTCAAAAATGCTACTAAGAATAGTCTTAAACGATATCCTTGCCCATTTTATGTGAATGTTTCTCCTTAAGGGATAATAAGAAATGCACTTACTGAGGCAAAACATACGTGTATTTTGACTTTTTTTTTTTGATAGGTACTATTTTACACTCCTAATAATAGGATATGAGAGTATCCTTTTCTCCACTGTGATATTTTGAATTTTTGCCTGATAAGGAAAATTGATATCTTACCTTAATTTTCACGTCCCCACTTATTAGTAAGGTTAAGTATTTTAAACTATGTTTATTAGCCATTTGCATTTATGTTCCTAGACTTGCCTGGTAAAGGAGAACAGATTCTCTCACCCCAGAATTTGCCACTTTGGCATATTGAATATTTTAAATTCAAGACATCTTAGAAACAGGAGGTACAAGAAGGATGCTCTGACCCACCTTTTTCCCCCTGAAAGCAGGAGATAAAACTCCCATGTGAAAAGTACCCTCCCTTTACCAGAAAGAAGGAAGACATTCTTTTTATCATAGATGGGGAATCTGGAGCCAAGAAATCTGTACAAACAAACCTTGTTAAATGAATCCTTATCTTCCTGGTTAATTCCTCACCATTTACTATCCCTACCCTACATTCCTTTGTCTTGTCAATTCTTCACAAGTATGTTGTTGCTTTGTCTAAGGGATATCAAAGCTCCCTGCTCTGGTTATTTCTCTGGGTCTTCAATCCCTTGTGAAGGCTCCCATATACACACAAAAAAATTACATGAATTTGTATCCTTTTCTCCTGTTAATCTCTTATACCAATAAAATTCTTAGGCCAAGCTAGCGATGCTAAGAGGATAATGGAGAAAGTTCTTGCCCTGCATTGGTCCTATCTGTAACTATCTTTTTTTTTTTAAATTACATTGTCTATGGGAGTAATTTGTTGTTTTTTTTTTTTAATATATGAAATTTATTGTCAAATTGGTTTCCATACAACACCCAGTGCTCATCCCAAAAGGTGCCCTCCTCAATACCCATCACCCACCCTCTCCTCCCTCCCACCCCCCATCAACCCTCAGTTTGTTCTCAGTTTTTAACAGTCTCTTATGCTTTGGCTCTCTCCCACTCTAACCTCTTTTTTTTTTTTTTTCCTTCCCCTCCCCCATGGGTTCCTGTTAAGTTTCTCAGGATCCACATAAGAGTGAAACCATATGGTATCTGTCTTTCTCTGTATGGCTTATTTCACTTAGCATAACACTCTCCAGTTCCATCCACGTTGCTACAAAAGGCCATATTTCATTTTTTCTCATTGCCACGTAGTATTCCATTGTGTATATAAACCACAATTTCTTTATCCATTCATCAGTTGATGGACATTTAGGCTCTTTCCATAATTTGGCTATTGTTGAGAGTGCTGCTATGAACATTGGGGTACAAGTGCCCCTATGCATCAGTACTCCTGTATCCCTTGGATAAATTCCTAGCAGTGCTATTGCTGGGTCATAGGGTAGGTCTATTTTTAATTTTCTGAGGAACCTCCACACTGCTTTCCAGAGCGGCTGCACCAATTTGCATTCCCACCAACAGTGCAAGAGGGTTCCCGTTTCTCCACATCCTCTCCAGCATCTATAGTCTCCTGATTTGTTCATTTTGGCCACTCTGACTGGCATGAGGTGATACCTGAGTGTGGTTTTGATTTGTATTTCCCTGATAAGGAGCGACACTGAACATCTTTTCATGTGCCTGTTGGCCATCTGGATGTCTTCTTTAGAGAAGTGTCTATTCATGTTTTCTGCCCATTTCTTCACTGGGTTATTTGTTTTTCGGGTGTGGAGTTTGGTGAGCTCTTTATAGATTTTGGATACTAGCCCTTTGTCTGATATGTCATTTGCAAATATCTTTTCCCATTCCGTTGGTTGCCTTTTAGTTTTGTTGGTTGTTTCCTTTGCTGTGCAGAAGCTTTTTATCTTCATAAGATCCCGATAATTCACTTTTGCTTTTAATTCCCTTGCCTTTGGGGATGTGTCGAGTAAGAGATTGCTACGGCTGAGGTCAGAGAGGTCTTTTCCTGCTTTCTCCTCTAAGGTTTTGATGGTTTCCTGTCTCACATTCAGGTCCTTTATCCACTTTGAATTTGTTTTTGTGAATGGTGTGAGAAAGTGGTCTAGTTTCAACCTTCTGCATGTTGCTGTCCAGTTCTCCCAGCACCATTTGTTAAAGAGGCTGTCTTTTTTCCATTGGATGTTCTTTCCTGCTTTGTCAAAGATGAGTTGGCCATACATTTGTGGGTCTAGTTCTGGGGATTCTATTCTATTCCATTGGTCTATGTGTCTGTTTTTGTGCCAATACCATGCTGTCTTGATGATTACAGCTTTGTAGTAGAGGCTAAAGTCTGGGATTGTGATGCCTCCTGCTTTGGTCTTCTTCTTCAAAATTCCTTTGGCTATTCGGGGCCTTTTGTGGTTCCATATGATTTTTAGGATTGCTTGTTCTAGTTTCGAGAAGAATGCTGGTGCAATTTTGATTGGGATTACATTGAATGTGTAGATAGCTTTGGGTAGTATTGACATTTTGACAATATTTATTTTTCCAATCCATGAGCAGGGAATGTCTTTCCATTTCTTTAAATCTTCTTCAATTACCTTCATAAGCTTTCTATAGTTTTCAGCATACAGATCCTTTACATCTTTGGTTAGATTTATTCCTAGGTATTTTATGCTTCTTGGTGCAATTGTGAATGGGATCAGTTTCTTTATTTGTCTTTCTGTTGCTTCATTGTTAGTGTATAAGAATGCAACTGATTTCTGTGCATTGATTTTGTATCCTGCAACTTTGCTGAATTCATGTATCAGTTCTAGCAGACTTTTGGTGGAGTCTATCGGATTTTGCATGTATAGTATCATGTCATCTGCAAAAAGCGAAAGCTTGACTTCATCTTTGCCAATTTTGATGCCTTTGATTTCCTTTTGTTGTCTGATTACTGATGCTCGAACTTCCAGCACTATGTTAAACAACAGCGGTGAGAGTGGGCATCCCTGTCGTGTTCCTGGTCTCAGGGAAAAAGCTCTCAGTTTTTCCCCGATGAGGATGATGTTAGCTGTGGGCTTTTCATAAATGGCTTTTATGATCTTTAAGTATGTTCCTTCTATCCCGACTTTCTCAAGGGTTTTTATTAAGAAAGGGTGCTGGATTTTGTCAAAGGCCTTTTCTGCATCGATTGACAGGATCATATGGTTCTTCTCTTTTTTTTTGTTAATATGATGTATCACGTTGATTGATTTGCGAATGTTGAACCAGCCCTGCATCCCAGGAATGAATCCCACTTGATCATGGTGAATAATTCTTTTTATATGCCGTTGAATTCGATTTGCTAGTATCTTATTGAGAATTTTTGCATCCATATTCATCAGGGATATTGGCCAGTAGTTCTCTTTTTTTACTGGGTCTCTGTCTGGTTTAGGAATCAAAGTAATACTGGCTTCATAGAATGAGTCTGCAAGTTTTCCTTCCCTTTCTATTTCTTGGATAGGTATTATCTGCTTTAAACGTCTGGTAGAACTCCCCTGGGAAGCCATCTGGTCCTGGACTCTTATTTGTTGGGCGATTTTTGATAACCGATTCAATTTCTTCGCTGGTTATGGGTCTGTTCAAGCTTTCTATTGCCTCCTGATTGAGTTTTGGAAGAGTGTGGGTGTTCAGGAATTTGTCCATTTCTTCCAGGTTGTCCAATTTGTTGGCATATAATTTTTCATAGTATTCCCTGATAATTGTTTGTATCTCTGAGGGATTGGTTGTAATAATTCCATTTTCATTCATGATTTTATCTATTTGGGTCATCTCCCTTTTCTTTTTGAGAAGCCTGGCTAGAGGTTTGTCAATTTTGTTTATTTTTTCAAAAAACCAACTCTTGGTTTCGTTGATCTGCTCTACAGTTTTTTTAGATTCTATATTGTTTATTTCTGCTCTGATCTTTATTATTTCTCTTCTTCTGCTGGGTTTAGGCTGCCTTTGCTGTTCTGCTTCTATTTCCTTTAGGTGTGCTGTTAGATTTTGTATTTGGGATTTTTCTTGTTTCTGGAGATAGGCCTGGATTGCAATGTATTTTCCTCTCAGGACTGCCTTCGCTGCGTCCCAAAGCGTTTGGATTGTTGTATTTTCATTTTCGTTTGTTTCCATATATTTTTTAATTTCTTCTCTAATTGCCTGGTTGACCCACTCATTCATTAGTAGGGTGTTCTTTAACTTCCATGCTTTGGAGGTTTTCCAGACTTTTTCCTGTGGTTGATTTCAAGCTTCATAGCATTGTGGTCTGAAAGTATGCATGGTATAATTTCAATTCTTGTAAACTTATGAAGGGCTGTTTTGTGACCCAGTATATGATCTATCTTGGAGAATGTTCCATGTGCACTCGAGAAGAAAGTATATTCTGTTGCTTTGGGATGCAGAGTTCTAAATCTATCTGTCAAGTCCATCTGATCCAATGTCTCATTCAGGGCCCTTGTTTCTTTATTGACCGTGTGTCTAGATGATCTATCCATTTCTGTAAGTGGGGTGTTAAAGTCCCCTGCAATTACCACATTCTTATCAATAAGGTTGCTTATATTTATGAGTAATTGTTTTATATATTTGGGGGCTCCGGTATTCGCCGCATAGATATTTATAATTGTTAGCTCTTCCTGATGGATAGACCCTGTAACTATTATATAATGCCCTTCTTCATCTCTTGTTACAGCCTTTAATTTAAAGTCTAGTTTGTCTGATATAAGTATGGCTACTCCAGCTTTCTTTTGGCTTCCAGTAGCATGATAAATAGTTCTCCATCCCCTCACTCTCAATCTAAAGGTATCCTCAGGTCTAAAATGAGTCTCTTGTAGACAGCAAATAGATGGGTCTTGTTTTTTTATCCATTCTGATACCCTATGTCTTTTGGTTGGCACATTTAATCTATTTACATTCAGTGTTATTATAGAAAGATACGAGTTTAGAGGCATTGTGATGTCTGTATGTTTTATGCCTGTAGTGATGTCTCTGGTACTTTGTCTCACAGGGTCCCCCTTAGGATCTCTTGTAGGGCTGGTTTAGTGGTGACAAATTCTTTCAGTTTTTGTTTGTTTGGGAAGACCTTTATCTCTCCTTCTATTCTAAATGACAGACTTGCTGGATAAAGGATTCTCAGCTGCATATTTTTTCTGTCTAGTACACTGAAAATCTCGTGCCAATTCTTTCTGGCCTGCCAAGTTTCAAAAGAGAGATCAGTCACGAGTCTTATAGGTCTCCCTTTATATGTGAGGGCACGTTTACCCCTTGCTGCTTTCAGAATTTTCTCTTTATCCTTGTATTTTGCCAGTTTCACTATGATATGTCGTGTAGAAGATCGATTCAAGTTACGTCTGAAGGGAGTTCTCTGTGCCTCTTGGATTTCAATGCCTTTCTCCTTCCCCAGTTCAGTGAAGTTCTCAGCTATTATTTCTTCAAGTACCCCTTCTGCACCTTTCCCTCTCTCTTCCTCCTCTGGGATACCAATTATGCATATATTATTTCTTTTTAGTGTATCACTTAGTTCTCTAATTTTCCCTTCATACTCCTGGATTTTTTTATCTCTTTTTCTCAGCTTCCTCTTTTTCCATAACTTTATCTTCTAGTTCACCTATTCTCTCCTCTGTCTCTTCAATCCGAGCCGTGGTGGTTTCCATTTTGTTTTGCATTTCATTTAAAGCGTTTTTCAGCTCCTCGTGACTGTTCCTTAGTCCCTTGATCTGTAGCAAGAGATTCTCTGCTGTCTTCTATACTGTTTTCAAGCCCAGCGATTAATTTTATGACTATTATTCTAAATTCACTTTCTGTTATATTATTTAAATCCTTTTTGATCAGCTCATTAGCTGTTGTTATTTCCTGGAGATTCTTCTGAGGGGAATTCTTCCGCTTGGTCATTTTGGATAGTCCCTGGCGTGGTGAGGACCTGCAGGGCGCTTCCCCTGTGCTGTGGTGTATAACTGGAGTTGGTGGGCGGGGCCGCAGTCCGACCTGATGTCTGCCCCCAGCCCACCACTGGGGCCACAGTCAGACTGGTGTGTGCCTTCTCTTCCCCTCTCCTAGGGGCGGGATTCACTGTGGGGTGGCGTGGCCCGTCTGGGCTACTTGCACACTGCCAGGCTTGTGATGCTGGGGATCTGGCGTATTAGCTGGGGTGGGTAGGCAAGGTGCACGGGGGCAGGAGGGGCAGGCTTAGCTCGCTTCTCCTTAGGTGATCCACCTCAGGAGGGGCCCTGTGGCAGCGGGAGGGAGTCAGACCCGCTGCGGGAAGTTTGTCTCCGCAGACGCACAGCATTGGGTGTTTGCGCGGTGCCAGCAAGTTCCCTGGCAGGAACTGGTTCCCTTTGGGATTTTGGCTGGGGGATGGGCGGGGGAGATGGCGCTGGCGAGCACCTTTGTTCCCCACCAAACTGAGCTCTGTTGTCCCGGGGCTCAGCAACTCTCCCTCCCTTTGTCCTCCAGCCTTCCCGCTTTCTGAGCAGAGCTGTTAACTTACGACCTCCCAGACGCTACGTCGCGCTTGCGGTCGGAACACAGTCCATCAGGCCCCTCCGCTTTTGCAAGCCAGACTTGGGGGCTCTGCTTGGCCGTCGAGCCGCCCCTCGCCCGGCTCCCTCCCGCCAGTCCGTGGAGCACGCACCGCCTCGCCGCCCTTCCTACCCTCTTCCATGGGCCTCTCGTCTGCGCTTGGCTCCAGAGACTCCGTTCTGCTAATCCTCTGGCGGTTTTCTAGGTTATTTAGGCAGGTGTAGGTGGAATCTAAGTGATCAGCAGGATGCGCGGTGAGCCCAGCGTCCTCCTACGCCGCCATCTTGGTGTCTCTCCCCGGGAGTAATTTGTTTATAAAGGATATAAATCATGTGTCTCGCATGTTGCAAATATTTTGTTTAGGTCTTAAGCCTATGAAGGCAGTGGTTGGAACTTTGCTTGGCTTTAGAGAAGACTTAATACTTTATTATAAATTGAGAAAACAATGGTATAAATCATGGGCTTCAAAATAATTCTCACTGACCACCAGTCACACTAAACACCTGGTCTGAGGCTCAGTTTCTTTCTCTGTTTACTAGGGATAATAATACCTACTGCATGAAATTCCTGTTTGCTGTGGTGCATGCGTTGGCCTGGTTCTGTAGATGCTCAATAAGGGAAATTATTTTGCTGTGCATTTTTATTATCTTGGTCTCCTGAACTTCCAGATACTGTTTCATCTTGATTTGAACCCAACTGTTATTGTTCTGACACTTAAAGATACACAGTTTTAAGGGGCGCCTGGGTGGCTCGGTCGGTTGAGAATCCGACTTCAGCTCAGGTCATGAAATCACGGTTTGTGGGTTTGAGTCCCGTGTCAGGCTCTGTGCTGACAGCTCAGAGCCTGGAGCCTGCTTCAGATTACGTCTCTGTCTTTTTCTGTCCCTCCCCTGGTCATGCAATCTCTCTCTCTCTCTCTCTTTCTCTCTCAAATATAAACATTAAAATTTTTTAAAAATAAAATGAAGAGACACATTTTAGGAAAATAACATATATTAGTTATGAAGGAGTTGAAGGTAAATCTGTTATAAATTTTCCTTTAATTTTTTTTCTGAAAAGAAGAATAGTTTCACATTTAAACATTTAATGTTTAATATTACCTTAATAATATTATATTTTAAAATTGCTGCTACAGCAATAAGTGCATTATCATCACCAATTATTTATTGTTTCACACAAGGTGAAAAATGTGTGAAAATTTATCTTTTAAGTAGCCTTTCATAATTTTTTTATATGCTGCACTACTCTAATTATATTTTACACATTCTGTATTTAATAGAACTTAAAAATTTTAAGCTATTTTCCCACCGTAATAAACTGCTGGCTTGTAAATTGATATAACACCTATGAAAACTAATTTGGCAATACAAGTGTCCTGGTGCATTGAAGATGTATCTTAAGATACAACTTTGGGGGCACCTGGGTGGCGCAGTTGGTTAAGTGTCCGACTTCAGCCAGGTCACGATCTCGCGGTCCGTGAGTTCGAGCCCCGCGTCAGGCTCTGGGCTGACGGCTCAGAGCCTGGAGCCTGTTTCCGATTCTGTGTCTCCCTCTCTCTCTGCCCCTCCCCCCGTTCATGCTCTGTCTCTCTCTGTCCCAAAAATAAATAAAAATGTTAAAAAAATTAAAAAAAAAAGATACAACTTTGTTTTATCACAAGGAAAGAAATAAAGCCTGCCATATACAACGGCAGATCCAATGATTTCTTTCATGTATAACATTGATTTTATACTTAACGAGTTTAGACGTTTTTAGGCACGAAATTGTGTTATTTATAATTGTAGGTCATGTATAGAAAAGAAAAATATAAGCCAACTTCTTTAAATTTGGAATTCAACTCTTCTGTGACACTCTTGCATTTGGAGTTGTTTGTGTACATGTTTTTCTGCATAATTTTGTCCTCTGTGCTATCAAGGGTGAGATGTTAATGTCCTTCCTTCAAAGTGAGCTCGAAGGGGCTAAAAACTGTTTTGTGTTTTGAGACATGTGCTTTCCTCACCCGGGAATGGGTGTCAAGGGAAATGTTTGGAGAATAACCAGGGCTCATTTCTTCTTCATATTGTCTCAACCAGGTTTGTTGACTGAGTTGGGGAGGGTCACAGAGCTCCAGCTGTCGCCACCAGGTATAACCACTACATTCACACATACACAGGAAATGACAGCCAGGTCTGGGCTTGGAAAACCATGATGTTGACACCGTGGATTTTATGTTGCCTTCTGATTTCAGAGATATTAAAATGCATCATAGAGCCAATAAAATATTATTTGCAATGGTGAACAAAATTATATTTGATTATATATTAAGTGAAATTAACTAATTATATCTCTTGATCCAATTGCTAGCAACAATTCTTTTGCTAGGAGTCTATCTTGCATAAATAACAATAAATGCAGAAAAGTCTGTATTCAAAGATGTTCACAGGGCACCTGGGTGGCTCAGTTGGCTGAGCGTCCAGCTCTTGATTTCAGCTCAGGTCATGATCTCATGGTTCGTGAGTTCGAGCCCCACATCTGCGCTCTGAGTGCAGCGCCTACTTCACATTCTCTGTCTCCCTCCCTCTGCTCTTCCCCCAATCACTCTGTCTCTCTTTCTCTCTCTCAAAAACAAATAAATGTTAAAAATGTTTAAAAAAAAAGAAAAATGATGTTCACAACGTTATTTATAATCATAAAATTTAAAATATTCTCTGACTACAAAGTAATAATTAAATAAGATGATAAATTCACGCAGAGTGCATTTCAATTATATATGGTTTTTTTCTTTTTTTTTTTTTTTTAACATTTATTCATTTTAGAGACAGAGAGAGACAGAACATGAATGGGGGAAGGTCAGAGAGAGAGGAAGACACAGAATCTGAAACAGGCTCCAGGCTCTGAGCTGTTAGCACAGAGCCCGACGCGGGGCTTGAACTCACGGACCGCGAGATCATGACCTGAGCTGAAGTCGGTCGCCCAACCGACTGAGCCACCCAGGCGCCCCGATTATATATGTTTTTAAAATGCCCCAAATGTGTAGAAAAATGTTTAGAAAAATGATAGGAAGAAAATACATTACAATGTTAGTATTCAAATAAAAACTTTAAAAAGTATTATCATTATTTCTATTCTTAGATGGTTTGAGATTTGTCTTTGCTGTTTACTTTTCAGTATATTGAACTTTAAAATTTTCTTTTTAAAATTTTTTTAAACATCTTAAAAAAAATTTTTTTTTAATGTTTATTTATTTTTGAGGGACAGAGAGAGACAAGTAGGGGATGGGGCAGAGAGAGAAGGAGACACAGACTCTGAAGCAGGCTCCAGGCTCTGAGCTGTCAGCATAGACCCTGACATGGAGCTTGAACTCACGAACTGCGAGATTATGACCTGAGCCGAAGTTGGATGCTTAACTGACTAAGCCACCCGGGTGCCCCTAAAATTTCTTTTTAAATTTTCCAAAAATATACACTACTTTTATAGTTGGTTTCATATTATTTAATGTTTTATTATTATTTAATGAAAACCACAACCCCATATTACATAAAACAGTTCTTGCTGTTTAGACTTTCCTTGTTACCACAGCTGCAGGCATTTTAGTGATTTAAAAACCCTGTAAAGGAAAATATTTATCAGAATGTTTAATATGTGTGTTCCTTTCCAAAATCTTTAGCTGACAACAAAGTAATTCTTTTAGAAACTTAGAATATAACATTTCAGTGTGAAAGCACCATTGCAAATTAATTAGTTCAGCTGCGTTTTAGTTGCAAGCATTTTTCTGTCTCCTCGGTGATCTCGAAATAGCAAGGTATGTTGTTGCTGAAATATCACCTGCCTCGTCCTCTAGTCATGAATGCATGAACAATACAGACTTATACCAAATAAATCTTGCCTTTAACTCTCCTATGATACTTCCATCTGGTCAGTTTTAATAGTCAGTTTTAATCTGATCACCTGTTAACATGATCACCTTTCCTGTTTATACCCCTAAGTTATGTGTTACAAAAAAAGCGACCAGGTATTTCAGATAATCCTGGTTTTAAATCTTTTTTTTTTTTTCAATATATATTTATTTTGAGAGAGAGAGAAAGAGCACTAGCAGGCAAGAGGCAGAGAAAGAGAGAGGGAGAGAGAGAATCCCAAATAGGCTCCACACTCAGTGCAGAACCCTACACGGGGCACAATCTCAAGACTGTGAGATCATGACCTGAGCTGAAATCAAGAGTTGGACGCTTAACTACTGAGCCACTCACGTGCCTCTAAATCTGTTCTTTTATCCCTGTAACTACATTTTCTGGAATTCCAATCCAAAAGTCGTTGAAAGGGAAGGAGGTATGATGTTTGTTTCAAAATCAAGATAGCAAATTATCTACCCTGGCTTTGGAGAACAAGAGAGTTTTATCAAATCTCAGAATATTAACAACACCATGTCCAGACATAGGTATAGAAACTTATTCCAAAGCATAAGAAAATTTGTCTTTTATTCTCACTCTGTATTACTCACACTAATGTTGCTTCCCAGAGTATCCGAATTAGCTAAACCATAGTATTTTTCACATACGTTTCAGTTAAAGAAAGTGTGTTGGGGTTAGTGTGGTATTGGGATATGGAGTCATATGGCAGACTTTGTTTTCTCACTGCTGGTTAGGGGAAGTTATTTAAATTCCCCAAAACTTGGTTTCCCTGATTGTAAAGTGGATAAAATGAAAATATTTATCAGAGAAAACAGCAGTCCTTTTGTTGGATCACTACAATTGGACTCAACAACAGCTTGATAAAACATCTTACCTTTATAGTCTCATTAGTTGATATTCCTATGTTATTCCACCTCTGACCTAGAAATTTCATACAGGGTACAATTCTTCCTGTCCTTGTGAATCATCACAGGGTGCTGTATTACAAAAGAGAAACATGTCTTACCGGTAAGATAAAAGTTTCCAAACTGGTTTTGCCAAGAAAGTGCTTGCAGACAGTCTATGCTATTTGTAGTTGCAGATACTGTAAAGTCAAAAACACTGGTCAGGGCATCGTCTTGATTCTAGGAGTAGCTGGAGAGAGGCTCTTCTTATTTCATACTTTGATATGTATTGTTAACTTTAAATGTGTGAGAAGAGACTGTAACCCCTTGATAATTAACATTTTACACATTACACCTCAAGTTTTAATTTGTGATATATTGCCAAGCTCCTCTGTCAGTGAAAACAGAATTATATTGAGCAGTTTTCTTCGCATTAAGTACTGTCACTATACAAACTTCCAGACCAAATTTCCTTCCATATGATTTCTGTGTTTACCTTTGATGGAAATACAAGCTTTCCTAAACATTCCACTGTAGAATGAAAAAAATAGCCTTGAACAAGCTGCTGCTGAATAAACTATGTTGGGGGTCATAATAAGCATCAAAATCACTTTGTTGTCTCTCAGTTTACTAGATAAACCACTTAGAGCTATACCCTTACGCAAATTATTTCCAGCAGAAAATATTTTATGAGTAATCAGAAAATATTTGGTTTTGCAAAATGGTTCAAAAATCTTGTTTAAGGTGTCCATTGACATTATTTGCAAGATTCAAAGGAGTCCCTTTTATTTCAAAGGGTTTTATGTCTCCCCTTCCCACGCAAAAAAAAAAAAAAGGTTAAGAAACTGGTTCCATCTGAATAGGGGCCCTGTGTGACTCTGGGAGTTGTCTTTATGAGTCAGCAGAAGCGAGGTCAGTTATCTGGAAGCTAGGCAGCCAGCATGGGCAGCCTGGACCTAGAGGCCTGGACGAACTTCAGAGTCTGATTATACCAGAAACAAAGGATTGTTGGCCTCATCAGTTCCATGAACAAGCAACAAGTGGCCATTCCATTCCAGGTGGCATTGTGTGACCTCATGATCTTTCCCCAACTGTGAGAAAGTTACCTTTAGCTCAGCTATTAAGAAACAAAGAAAGGTTTATATT
Organism: Acinonyx jubatus; assembly: GCF_027475565.1. NCBI lineage: Eukaryota > Metazoa > Chordata > Mammalia > Carnivora > Felidae > Acinonyx > Acinonyx jubatus. Next base: position 45,801,664 of record NC_069394.1, read on the forward strand.
TTGTGAAAACTGTAGCTTGAAGGGTTTTTTGTTTTTGTGTTTTTTTTTTTCCTGGAACTTTTGTTGATTGAGAAAAACTAAAAATGTTTCAAAGGATGCTTTGTTTGAAATATTAGATATTCAAAAATTAGTTCTTTCATCAAATATTTATTGTGCTTGGCTAAGTACTAGAAATAGGAAAATGGATAAGACTTGCTGTCCTCAAGGTATATACAGTTTAGTGCATAAACATCTACATGTTTTCTGTATAAGATAAACTCAATCTCTCTGATAGTTAAAGGGCCAGCCTGTAGAAAAGATCTGGGATGCCCCTGTCATGTTTTAAACACTCAGTTTCCTGATCTATAAGATGAAGACAATATGAGTCCTCCTTACTTTAAAATATAACTGAGGGGATGAAATGATATATCTACAAGTATTTTTTTTTAACGTTTATTTATTTTTGTGACAGAGAGAGACAGAGCATGAATGGGGGAGGTCAGAGAGAGAGGGAGACACAGAATCTGCAGTCAAATGCTCTACCCCTGAGCTATACCCCTAACAGAGGGAGACACAGAATCTGAAACAGGCTGCAGGCTCCGAGCTGTCAGCAAAGGGGCTTGAACTCACAGACTGTGAGATCATGACCTGAGCTGAAGTCAGACGCTTAGCCAACTGAGCCACCCAGGCGCCCCTATCTACAAGTATTTTTTAAAAAATCCTTTATTAATGTGTCTCAACTTGTGATCTACCAAGGTGATATGTCACTTTGGGTGGGTGGCTCTTGTTAAAAAGGACAGATTCCTATCCTCCACCCAGACCTGCTGGGATTTTGGGGATTGGAGCCTGGGGACCTGCATTTTAACAACAGCCCTCAAGTGATCCTTATACATATTTTGTTTGAGAAATTGATTTGGGGGTGCAGACCGTTGTGCAGGCAGCCTTCTGAGAAGGTTCACATGTCCCAGACATGTCACATAAGCTGGAAAGAGCCTTAGACCTAGTGAGGCCATGCAGAAAGAACAGTGGACAGGTAACATGTGGACCAACAAGCAGTTCCTCTCTCAATTCCTTTGCCCTGTGTGGACCCAGTGTCTATGGATCAGTAGGGTGTGAGGCGGGCAAGATGTAAAAACCTGTCAATGTGACCGGGGTTAAGTCTTCTGCCAGCCCTGTAGAATAAGGACTCAGAAGACAGAATATTAAATCACATTTCTTGTCTACCTGAGATGGTGAACTTTGTTAACCCAGTCACTGAAAATTTGTGACTCCATTTATTCAAGAAGGGTTTCGAGGACCTGTTTTTGCTAGGTACTGTGTGAGTCACTGGAGACGCTGTGCGGACATAGCAGACTGGATTTCTGTCCTTGTGCTTTTCACAGGCCAACAGAGTTAAACAAACCATCATACAGTGAACCATGTAATTACAATCATGAAAAGTACTAGGAAGGACAAGTAAAAAGTACAATGAGAGATTATAACAGAACCTAACCTAGACCGGGGGCTCAGAAAACTTAGAAAAATGATGTTGGGGGAAGGGAACGGCTTTTCAGAAAAAGTGTTCAGACAGAAATAAATTTCTCAATTTTTAAAAATTCTAATTTAAATTTAATGTAAATTTCTCAATTTTAAGATTGGCAAAGGTGATGATAGACTTGGACAATGTTTCATAAGAAGTTATTGAGGAGGTAAACATATTTTACTTTTGAAACAAGTCACTTTTAAAAAGATGAAAAGATCTTAACTTCCAAAATACTAAGAAACTCAAACATAAGAAAATAACACAAGTGTCTTGCCACAAATGCATCTGCAAGAATTTTTAGTGAGTTTTCTAATAGCCAAAATGCAAGACTGCCTCAATATCCAATAATAGTGGATTATTTAAATAAATATGCTACAAGAACACAGTGGAGTACTATTCAACTTTAAAAATGTTGCTATAGATGACTTATTGGTTGGTTACATGAAAACAAAACTTTTTTGAACAAAACGGATGATCCTCTATTTTTGCAAACATATTTAACAAAGAGGTATACAATGACATAGAAAAATAAATTATGAGCAGTAATGTCATTTTTCTTCGTTTGGGAAGTCTGAATTTTCTAATTTCTCTACAAAGTTTTATCCCAAGGGAAGAATGAGAAAAGTGTATTTTAATTAAAAGTGTTGCAAACGAGCCGGTACTCTCTTGGCTGGCTATGAGAAGCTTTGGTTGGGGGAGGGGGTGGGGCTGGGAAAGGAGGAAGGACAAAATGTCCACAATGCCTTTCCTGAGAACCAAGAAAGAAGGCTTTTGACTTTCAGCCAAAGGGCAGAATGAGAATAAAGTACAATGTTATATAGCAGAAAGATGAAGTTCTGAAGATAGATTCTTTTGCAGAATTGGAGCTATCTGATAGACGAAGCTGCCTTAGCAGGCGGTGGGAATCTCCTCCGTGCACCTGAGTACCGCGCAGCCTAGAGGCCGCAGGACGTTTCCCGTGTGGGTAAGAGATAGACAATGGCTTCTGAGTTCCTTCCAAACTGAAGGGTCTGTGACTTTATGAACTTTAGCTTTTCCCCCAGGACATGCAAATAACCGTGTCCTGAGAAACTTAAGCCTCTTATTTACTGGCTCCCGCTTGGAAAGCAGAAAGGAACACTGGAATCCTTGTTTTCATTATGTTTTAATTCCTCACTACAAATCAGGCTTGTGAGAAAAGACATGTGATGTTAATATACTTTTCATTTTTTTTTTTAAGTTTATGTATTTATTTTGAGAGAGAGAGAAAATGAGGGAGCAAGTGGGGAGGGGGCAGAGACGGGTGGGGAGAGAGAGAAAATCCAAAGCAGGCCCTATACCACTAGTCTGGAGCCTGATGTGAGATTCAAACTCACACACCGTGAAATCATGACCTGAGCCGAAGTCCGACACTTAACCGACTGAGCCACCCAGGTGCCCCTTTATCCTTTTCATTCTTTTGTACGAGTCTCATCCAATTATTTCTCTGAGACCCAGAATTATCTTTTATTTTTGTTCAAAAGCCCTCAGCTGCAGGACTTGGTGAATGTTTACTGTCTTCTAAAAGTCTCATCTAATCTTTTTTTTTTTTTAAACAGCTTGAGTCCAAAGTTCAGTGGCTTTGGCCATGAACAGTGGTGACAAAATTGAGGTCTCTCTTGTTTTTTAAAAAATGCATCTATCACAAGAGGTGTATTTATGAGCAGTTGATACATTATAATACTGGGGATTTCAAGGTGGAGCTTCATGGAGGCTCACATCTTGTTACTGACCATTCTAGACCCTCGTCCTGAGACAGTAGGCTGCAGCACACTTCATGCCTTGTGTTCCGGTCTTCACTCATCCATTCCTTTTTGGACGGTTGCAAAGAGCATGAGTCACTTCAGAGGGGGCATTCAAAGAAGTGTATGTGTTATTTTGACAGTGGTGCCACAGGGACACAGGCATTTCTCCTTGCTCCAAATACCATGAAAAGCAGGAGAGCTAACGCTTTCAATCACTTTTCTTTACTAGGAAAAATAACGACATTGGTTTGTTTGGAAGCCCTTTTACACACAGCCCAACAGGATGCAAGCTGCCTCGTGATGTGACTGCCAGGGTGCTGGACTCAGAATACAAATTAAATGCCGAGCTCCCTCTAGTGTCACGATACAGCGGCATTTAAGAACTTGGATATTGTACATATTTCACAGTATGAGTCAATTATTTTTAATTCCATTAAATTTAGTTACTTTCCAGTCCGCTTAATTTTATACAACATATTGCCTTTTTTAATGTTTATTTATTTATTTTGAGGGAGAGAGAGTGTGTGCGAGCAGGAGAGGGGCAGAGAGAATGGGAGCGAAAGAGAGAATCCCAAGCAGGCTCCACACTGTCAGCACAGAGCCTAATGTGGGGCTGGATCTCAGGAACAGTGAAATCCTGACCTGATTCGAAATCAAGAGTCAGATGTCTAACCAACTGAGCCCCCCAAGTGCCCCCTACAACGTATTTCTTGAGTCAGAATTTTGTGAAGAAACACTTAATAAACTATAATTCGAAAACATCACTAAAAATGGAAATTACAACTGAAAATGTCTCGTGTAATTATAGCATAGGGTAAATAAGAGAATATTCCAGAGTACTGTGTTCATATAAGACACCCCTTCTCCCTGCAACAACAACAACAACAACAACAACACACACACACACACACACACACACACACACACACCCCAGTTCTATTTCAATATACTCTCCTTGATGTCCAACAAATAGGGGTCTCCTTCATTTGCATGTTGAGAGTAAGATGTGGGTTACTCCCTGGATATGGAGGGAATAACTGCTACCACTATAGGAAAAACAGAGATCCTGTAAGCATGTCTTATTGATGAACCATTAGGGCTATGTTCATACCTTTTCTTTAAAAAGATATATAATTGATTAAAAACACTGCAAGGGAGCAGTGAGCAGGACAGCAAAGGAGAGACTGTCTGCCCGGATGCAGTGGTGACGAGGGGCTGCAGTTAAGGGGGAAGTGAGGAGGTATGGGAACACACAGAATTTCCCTTTTTGGTAGCTGTGCCTGGTGGTGAGTAGCCCATTGGTCATTTAGGGCCCATGGTTATTTTGAGGAGGGCTGCCTAATGAGCCTGTTTGCATTCAGGCTGGTGGTGGTGGCTGTGGTGGCTATGGTGGCTGTGGGTGCTTTTACCTTACTCGAGTTTGCATTGCTCAAGCCTGTTGCCTAAAAGAGCTCTCTACATCCCCCTGCCCCCCACACACATATCAATAATGACAAGTCTTTGGCATTTAGACAGAGGTCTCATCTTCTGTAACTGCTTCATGCTGGAAAGGAGGGGGCACCCTGTTCCTACCTAAACTGGTCAGTCCATCAGGGGGTTTGTGCAGTTTTAGACCAGAGCATGATATTATATTAACGTGATGATAGGCATCTTGAGTGAAATTCCTTGGTGGCCAGGTCTGTGGGATTTAGGGGGGAGGGGACCATCTGATGGTATGGGCTGGGATCCTTGTTGAACCACCATTCGGATATGGAATTGTTGGATTCACTCAGACACATAGGAACATGTTTTGCCTGCAGATCAAGATGGCGGCTGCATGCACAGGAACAAAGGAAAAGGAGGGGCCTGAAAGAAGCGAGGTAGCTGAGAGTCAGCTAGCATTAGGAAAGGGTCCCAAGTGAGCCTGTGGCATGTGCAGATTTGCCCCAGATGATCCATAGACAGAGTGGGAGTGGAGAGAAAAGGGGTCCTTCCCTTCACAGGTGCAGGCAATCCAACGTGTTGGCCTTCAGACCTTTAGATCACGTGAAGGAGTCATCCTGGCCAGAGACCTTCAGTTGTCTGAGGAGTGCTAGCTAAACCACCAAAGGGCTGAGAAGAGAAAGGAGAGGGAGAGAAGGATCCCTTTGAAGGGCAAGAGGGGAAATCCCTCACCATTTGGGGCAAGAAGGGTCCTACTGGCTCCTTTTGGGGCTTAAGATCCTCACCAAGGAGTAACCTCCCCTAGAGCTCATCAGTTCCCCAAGGACTACTATAGTCGGTGCACTGAGGGAAAGTCCCGAGAAAATCCCAGAGAACCTGAGAAGAGCCCCAGGCTGGCAAAGCCTCCACGTACGGGCCACCAAATGTGGGGCAACCGGATTGGGTGGAGGCCAGTGGCATGGGTGGTGAAAGAATTCACCCAAGGCAGAACAAAGGAGATAAAAGTTTATTGAATATACCGAAGGGAGCAGGGGCAGGACAGCAAAGGAGAGACTATTTGCTTATTTATGCCTTTTGAATGTGTTTAAAAAAAATTTTTTTTAATGCTCATTTTTTTTTTCAAAAAATTTTTTTAACATTTATTCATTTTTTGAGAGAGAGAGAGACAGAGCATGAGTGGGGGAGGGGCAGAGAGAGAGGGAGACACAGAATCGGAAGCAGGCTCCAGGCTCTGAGCTGTCAGCACAGGGCCCGATGCGGGGCTTGAACTCACGGACCGTGAGATCATGACCTGAGCTAAAGTCAGACACTCAACCAACTGAGCCACCCAGGCGCCCCTTTTCATTTTTGAGAGAGAGAAAGAGCACAAGCCTTGCAGGGGCAGACAGGGAGGGGGATAGAGGATCTGAAGCACAGAGCCCTACACTGGGCTCAAACCCACCAGCTGTGAGATCATGACCCGAGCCGAAGTCAAATGCTTAACCGACTGAGCCACCCAGGTGCCCCTTTTTAATGTGTTTTCAAAGGTCCAAAGAGGCCAACATGGTACTGGTTGTGAGTTTTGATTTTCTACACCCAAACCACTCATCTTACTTATCATCTATTCTCAAATCTTGTGTTCATGATTCAATATAAGAAAATTGCAACCTAAAATAGCTACTAGAACAGAAACATCTATTGGACACTTGCTGTTCCCCTATCTTCCCCCATCTTAGCACCAGAATGACATTTGAAAAGCCCCATCTTGCCCTACTTACGAGGCCTGAAGGAAGAGTCAGCAGTGACAGGAGCTAGGGATCCAGAGTCACACTGCTGGGTTCATGTCCTGGCTGTGACCCTTGCTGGCTGGGTGATCTGGGGCAAGTTGGTACCCTTTGTCTGAAAAATGAAGATAAATAATAACAGTACCTACTTCCCAAGACTAAATAAGCCCCTCGCATGTAACAAAACCCCAGCAAGGTGATACGCTGTCTGAAGAAGAAGGCAGAGGCCAATTCCTGAGCTGGTTATTTTACATAGGTCTCTCAGCAGCAGGCTTTCCCGAACAGTACTTTTTCTGTTTCAAGAAAGGTTTGTGAGAGTGTCCTCAGTAATAAGACAAAAACCGAATTTTTTTCCTACCTGATCCTATGGACTCCATGGAGTCTAAATTCTTTTGCACGTGGCTAAAATCTCTCAACCATCTTTCCGAGACTCCCTTTTATAAACAAACACTCCACTCTTTTTTTTAATGTTTGTTTATGTTTGAGACAGAGATAGACAGAGAGAGGGAGAGAACAGGTAGGGGAGGGGCAGAGTGAGAGAGGGTCAGAGGATCCAAAGCCGGCTGTATACAGACAGCAGAGAGCCTGATGTGGGGCTCGAACCCACGAACTGTGAGATCACAACCCGAGCTGAAGTTTGACCCTCAACCGACTGAGCCAGCCAGGAGCCCCAAGAACACTCCACTATTTTGAATACAGATTCTTTACTGCTGCCAAACTGGTTTATTCACTGTCCTCAGACATACCCTTATCTCTTCTTTAACCCTTCCTTCTTTCTTCCCTCCCTCTCTCCTTCCTTCCTTCCTTCCTTCCTTCCTTCCTTCCTTCCTTCCTTCCTTCCTTCTGGACTGCCTGTACCTCAATCTTCTCTGTCACTATCCTTACAGATTAGCTAAAACACCATTTCCTCAGTAGACATTTAGCTCAGGAAAGTTACTCTGGAGTATAAAGTACACTATATGCATCTCTCAGCAGCTAACTTGAAAATATTGTGATGCACTTGTGTGATATTGGGGTGTCTCAGGAAGACCACACTTACGGACTTGCCCCTGAGTGGCGAGCAGAAAGAATCCAGCTGTCTCACTTTCATGGTGACTCCTATTGTGGGAAAGGATGCCAAGCTTACTACTCACCAGAGGTTGCCTGGTTACCGTCAAAATATTTCCCAAGTTTCTGATTTTGTCAAAATTAATAGGCCCTGATGCTTCTAAGAATATGACACACAAAAAACTTATCTGTAGATTTTCTTGTGTTTAATTTAGAAACATTTGGCATTTCAAATTAATATTGGTTAAAATTGCCAATTTTGATTACCTAAAGACACAAACAGGATAATTTATCCTCAAAATTTCACATGATCATCTATGCATTTTAACTTAAAAATTTTTTTTAAGTGAGCAAGAGAGGGGCAGAGAGAGAGTGGGACAGAGGATCTAAAGCAGGCTTCAAGCTGACAGCAGAGAGCCTGATGTGGGGCTCAAACTCACAAACCGTGATTGTGACTTGAACCAAAGTCTGACACTTAACTGCCCCAGTGTCTCGCATTTTAACTTTTCAAAAGAGCTTCCACATCTGTCATCTCATTTCATCTTTCCTACAAATTCAATAAAATTATTTTTCAAATGGGCTTTAAGTGACCAGGATTGAGAACTGGAGAAGCATATTTAACTTCTGAAGGTCCCAGTGGGTCCCTGAATGGAATCCTTTCATTGGGACTCTATGTGAATCACCGATTCCCTTTGAATGATCTAAGGCAGGTCTTATCTCAGAAACCCAAGGCTGGATTGGATGTCTCCACACCTTCCTGTGTGACTCTTTTTGCTATTATTCAACATCTCTCATCAAAGATGCAGAGTATGGGCAGAGGAGGAAAGACATAGGAAGGAAGAGAGACATGTTCAAATTCAGAAAAATATAATACACATCAGAAACGGTGGAAGCAAAGGACCTTCTGGAGGAAAGACAGGGAAATGCACAATCAGCCATTCTCAAAGCCGGGTGTGGTTATCTGGGCATCGTACAAGCTCTGGAAAGATATGAGGGTTTTCCAGTATTGCAGACTCTGTCATGCTGCTCTTAGGGGAGGATTGATTCCAGGGAGAAAATAGTCATGAAGTAATTATTAAATAAAGGGAAAATATTTCTCAGAACATTCAAGAATATATGAGCTCATATAGCTATTTGTCAAACCATGAAACACCTATTACATTCAAGATTCCGGAGATACAGTTATAAAGAACACAGCCTTTATTATAATAAATAAATAATAATATATTAATAATAATTAATAATAAAATTCTTACCCTATGTGAAACTTTTTTACACTTGACATTACTTAATCTTCACAACCCAATGATGTGGTTAGCATTATTTTCACTTTATAGATATGGCGACTAAGGTACAGTTAAGGTACAAGTTAAGTAACTTGTCTAGACTTCCACAGCTGGCAAATGGCAAAACTGGAAATTTGAACACAGCGAGTGAAATACCAAAACCTTCGCCCTTCAGCTCTTATCTCCCTAAACAGTGCTTCACTGATTTCCTTGGGAAACATTGTATGGAACAATTTCATTGTGTCATCCTCGTAAGGGATCTGTGGACACCAGGGGTTGGATTCACTCATTACAAAGATGGAGGCCAAAGATAATACGAGGCAGTGTGGTAAGTGTTAGTAGAAGTCAACACAGGAGCTTGGCGAAGGCATTGGTTAGGAAAAGCCTCCTGTAAGAGTCAATATCTGACCTGATCCTGATAAATGAGTAGATATCAGACAGGCAAAGAGGGAGGAAAGTGCCTTCTGGGCAGAGGAAACCGGATGTATGAATGCTTGAAAGACCATGGTTTGCTGAGTGAACAGAAGGAACCAACATAGTATGAAGCAGGGGCCAAGGGAAGGACTAGAAGAGAGAAGAGAAATGAGAAAGCTGAATAAGTGAAGGCCAGATAATGAAGAGTCTCTTTATTTAATATTTTAAACATTTTATTGTTTCTGTAAAAGTGAGATGTGTTTATTTTTTGAAAAGGATTCTGATATTACATATATATATATATATATATATATATATATATATATATATATATACACACATATATATATATGATAACAATTCATAAAAGTACAAAGAAGAAACTAAAAACCCCCTGCACTACTCTCTCTCACTCTGAGATTACAACTATGACATTTCACTGAACATCCAGTATCTTTCTCTATGTATATAAACATGAGTACAAGGATAGAGATATAGAAGTGACATCATACTGTGTATGTTGTTCTGTACCTCCCCACCATTTATATGGCAATGATTAGAATCTTTGGCTTTATTCGGAAGTGAAGGATTTGCAGCAAGATGGTAACATAATCATATTCGTATATTATGAAACAACATAACAGCATCGCCTAGTATAAATTTGAGGTCATGTGGTGGCAGGAAGGAAGATCAAGGAACCCAAGGAGGCAGTGATGATGACATGAACCAGGGAATGGTGATGAATTGGAGAAAAAGGGATTGATTCAGATAACAGGAGGCAGGCTCAGTGGCCTCTCCGGCTGTGGAGGCAGGGGTTGTTCAGTGGTGGGAGGTGAGGAGTGAGAGAGAAATCTCCAATTGATTTCTAGGTTGCTCTTTCTGGATTGGATGTGTAGGTATTAGCACCAGTCACTAGCAGTTTGGGGTGCCTATGGGATATCCAATTGAAGAGAGCAGGTAACTATTCAAATATATAAGTCTGGAGCTCAAGATAGAGACCAGAGCTGAAGATAGAATTCTGGACATCATCAGAAGTTAAAACCAAGGGAACTAAGAACGGAACAATGAGGACACATACACGTGTGTGTGTATGTATATATATACACAGAGAGAGAGAGAGAGAGAGAGAGAGAGAGAGAGAGCTCCTAAAGCCCTTATAATTTCTTTCGTAATAACAATACTAGGAGTATCTCTTATTCTTATGGTTGTCTTTGCCCCAGTCCCTGACAGAACTTCTAAAATGTTGTAAATCCCTAAGTGATAAGAACATAAGTAGCATCTCTTGCTCTAATGAGGTGGTTCTGGGTGGGCTCCTGAATAGGGGCTGGTCACAAGAAAGTCCAAGCCATTATTAAAAGCTTGGAATTTTCAGCCCTGTCCTCCATATCCCAAGAAGGGAAAGGGTCTAGAAATGGAATTTATAATTGATCATGCCTACATGAGGAAACCTCCACAAAATCCCAATAGTGGGATGTTCAGGGACCTTCCAGGTTGGTGAACACATCCAGTCACAGGTAATTGCTTGGCATGAGGAAAAACCTACATGTATTTGGTGACCCAGAAGAGAAGCATTCTCTGTGTTAGAAGAGAGATACAGAAAAGAAACATCATAAGAAAGAACTGGGGTTTACCCTACACAGAAGGAGGAAAATTGAGTTTTTCTTAAACAGATGGCTTTTCTCTTCTTTACATTGTATGAGACCTCAGCTGGGAAGATAGGAAGGCTGAAATGACTTGATGCCTAAGGCTAGAATCATCTGAAAGCTTATTCACTCATGTCTGGCAGTTCAGACCTCTGCTGGAGCTGTCCAGCTCTCGGGTTTTATGAGCAAATGTCCCAAGAGAAAGAAGCAGAAGCTGTATTGTCTTTAAATTTTTTAAAATGTTTATTTATTTTTGAGAGAGGAGACAGAACACAAGCAGGGGAGAGGCAGAGAGAGACAGAGACAGAATCTGAAACAGGTTTCAGGCTTTGAGCTGTCAGCACAGAGCCTGACGTGGGGCTCGAACTCATGGACCATGAGATCGTGACCTGAGCCAAAGTTGGAGGTTCAACCAACTGAGCCATCCAGGTGCCCCAGAAGCTATATTGTCTTTTAAGACTAAGCCCAGAAAGTCCTATGGTGGCACTTCTGCCATAGTAACGAACACGCTAAGTTTCAAGGGGAGGGAACATAATCCGTAGCATTCAATGGGTGGAGTGTCAAAAGTCAAAGTCACATTGTAAATACACGTGGGGTGAGAGAGATATTGTTGTGGTCATCTTTGCAAACTACAATCTGCCACAACTCTTCTGTTCCTCACTATTTGTTCATTACTATAGCCTTTTATTTATGCTTCTCTTGTCAGCCATGCCACAATGTTGACATTAAGTAAGCAATCAGCTAAAAGCCCTACTTTGTTTCCAAATGAACGGAGAAACTAGCTCTTCCCCTTTCTCCTCATACATACTTTTAAGCTGAGGCTTTGTGATAATATTAAATTTAATTATCAATCAATAAATATTTATTGAGAATCTGTCATTTGCTAAATATCTCTTCGACAATGGAGATAGGCTGAATGTAATAAAGAAAAATGGTTTCTTTTTTTTTAATGTTTATTTATTTTTGAGAGAGAAAGAGAGAGAGAGAGAGAGAGACAGAATGTGAGTGGGGAGGGGCAGAGAGAGAGGGAGACAGAATCCAAAGCAGGCTCCAGGCTCCCAGCTGTCAGCACAGAGCCTGACATGGGACTTGAACCATGAAATGTGAGATCATGACCTGAGCTGAAGTTGGCACCTGACTGAGCCACCCAGGTGCCCCAAGAGAAATGGTTTCTTATCTTAAGAAGTTTACTATCTGGAGAAAAATACAGATCAATGAGATATTTAAAAAATAGGTGAGTGGTGCCTTGAGTGGCTTGGTCGGTTAAGCGTCTGACTTCGGCTCAGGTCATGATCTCACGGTTTGTGGGTTTGAGCCCCGCGTTGGGCCTGTGCTGACAGCTCAGAGCCTGGAGCCTGCTTTGGATTCTGTCTTCCTCTCTCTCTGCCCCTCCCTCGCTTGTGTTCTGTCTCTGACTCTCTCTCAAAAATAAATAAACATAAAAAAAATAAAAAAAAATAGGTGTTATAAAGTTCTATCAGCTTGTTTTATCAGTCACTGGTAGGACATAATTTGTTGTCAGGGTATTGTATCATGAAACAATTTAATTTTTTTTTAATGTTTATTTATTTTTGACAGAGAGAGAGAGAGAGAGAGAGAGAGAGAGAGAGAGACAGAGCATGAGCGGGGGAGGGGCAGAGAGAGAGGGAGACAGAGAATCAGAGGTAGGCTCCAGGCTTTTAGCCATCAGCCCAGAGCCCAACGTGGGGCTCGAACTCACAGACCGAGAGATCATGACCTGAGCTGAAGTTGGACACTCAACCGACTGAGCCACCCACGTGCCCCTATCATGAAACAATTTAATGGCCTGCTAGATTCCAGACAGACACCCCATGCCCCTGGCATTCCCCGATCTACCAGTCTGATGACCTCGCAAAGAAGGAAATGAAGAAATTGAGCCAGCACTTGTGTTCATAAGGTCATGCTGCCTCAGAGTGATCACTGCTTCCCCTTTTTCTCCTCATTTTCTTATTTTGAATGTTTGGATAATCTTAAGCACCTTCCTAAATGTTTAGTAGCTCTCTGTACTTCCTTTTATTATAGACTCAGAACTTTCTAGAATCTTTCTGAAAATATCAAACATGACTATTTTAGCATTTTATTCTCTGGCCTATATTGTGTTTTCTCAGGGGTTATTTCTGCTTATTGGGTTCAGTGCTTTCCTTGCCAGCTTCTTTGTTGTTTGATTATTCTTGGTTGTTTGTCCATATTTGTAAGTGAGATCTTAATTTGAACATTATTGGTGGCTGGAGACAGTAAGAATTCTTGTTTGCTTGGCTAGAAGCTCAAGTTTATTTGTTTTATTTTTAATTTATTTTTAATGTTTATTTTTGAAAGAGAGAGAGAGAGAGAGCGCGAGTGCATGAGCAGGGGAGGGGCAAAGAGAGAAGGAGACGCAGAATCCCAAGCAAGCTCCAAGCACAGTGGCTCGAACCCACAAACCCACAGGGAGATCATGACCCAAGCTGAAGTCAGCCTCTCAACTGAGCCACCTAGGCGTCCCTAGAAGCTCACGTTTAGATTAAATCAGCTCTGACTCCAGTGGTGGTGGGCTTTCCTTTAAGATGTGAGTATGGTCTATGTTGAGGACATGCGGCTCTCCTTTGCCTGTGACAAGGTCCTAATTCTCTGCACCAGAGAGAATCGTGAGATCCTTTTTTGAGAGAATCTTACCTGAAAAGTGACCGTACGCAGCCTGGGCCATGTGTCAGCATCAGTGTTAGACAGCACAGGGACCGGCTTGGCTTCACAAGTTAGCTTTCTGCCTGGCCACGGCTCACTTCCTCCAGCCGGCTTCTGCCTATTTTGATGGCAAGGCCTTTGCAGAATTCTGCTGGGAAAACTTGTATTTTTTAAATTAAGGTTTTAATTTTATTTCCAGTATAGTTAACATATGGTGTCATATTAGTTTCGGACGTACAAAATAATGACTCAACAATTCTATAAATTACTCAGTGCCCATCATGGTAAGTGTGCTTTTCTAGCCCCATCACTGATGTCACCCGCCCCGCCCCACTCTGGTCACCCGCCCCGCCCCACTCTGGTATCCATCCATTTGTTCTCTAGAGTTAAGAGTCTGTTTCTTTGTTTCTCTCCCCTTTTTTTCCCTTTTGCTCATTTGTTTTGTTTCTTAAATTCCACATACGAGTAAAATCGTATAGTATGTATCTTATTCTGACTTATTTTGCTTAGCATTATGCTCTCCAGCTCCATCCATGTTTTTGCACATGGCAAGATTTCAATCTTCTTTACTGCCAAATAGTATATAGTATTGTATATATGTACCACTTCCTCTGTATCCATTCATCTATTGACAGACACTTGGGCTGCTTCCGTGTTCTGGCTATTGTAAATAATGTTGCAATAAACATAGGCGTGCATGTCTCCCTCTGAACTGGTGTTTTTGTATTTTTTGAGTAAATAACTGAGCAGTGTGATTACTGGATCTTAGGGTAGTTCTATTTTTAACTTTTTGAGGAACCTCCAGAGTGTTCCACAGTGACGGCACCAATTTGCATTCCCACCAAGAGTGCATGAGTGTTCCTTTTTCTCTATATCCTTGTCAACACTTGTTTTCTCCTGTTTTTGATTTTAGCCATTCTGACAGGTGTGAGGTGATATCACATTGCAGTTTTGATATACATTTCCCTGATAGTGAGTGATGTTGAGCATCTTTTCATGTGTCTTTTGGTCACCTGTATATCTCTTTGAAGGTTTGTTCATGTCTTCTGCCCATTTTTTAATTGAATTACTTGTTTTTTGGGTTTGAATTATATACATATTTGGGTTTTGAGCTCTTTATAGATTTTGGATACTAACCCTTTATCAGATATATCATTTGTAAATATCTTCTTTCATTCAGTAGGTTGCCTTTTAGTTTTGTTGATTGTTTCCTTTGCTGTGCAGAAGTTTTTTATTTTGATGTAGTCCCAATAATTCATTTTTGCTTTTAGTTCCCTTGCCCCTGGAGACATGTCTAGAAAATGTTGCTATGGTCAATGTCAGAAATTACTGCTTGTGCTCTCTTTTAGGATTTTTATGATTTCAGGTCTCACATTCAAGTCTTTAAAGGAAAACTCGTATTTTTAAAGTTTTCTTTCATGGTCTGGATTTGTGGGTTACTAGCTCTGTTTCATTTATATATTCCAGAAATTTCTCACTGTTCAGGTTGACTATTAGTAACCCCCTTCTGAATTTTCTAAAACTTATTTAGATTTATTGTGCTTTAATGCTACTCTTCTGACATTCCTTTGGGATTTGGGAAGAGAGGTAAATGTGTGTGTTTAGTCAGCCAGCTTTGGTGGGAAGCCACCACTGCCCTTCCCCCCCCCCCCCCCCACCGCCTTCTGTGATAACCTAGGGTTAGAAAGTTCTAACAGGGATCACAGCAACCTTGCCCCACATATGGGGCAATTCTCTCTAAGAAGAGAGCATTTTTTTTCTCTGTTCTTAAATTAGGGCATCTCTGTATCCCGTTCTCTTGCATCTCAACCATTCTTTGCAATTTTCAAAGATTACTGACAGTAGTCCTTTGCTGACACTGACAACTCACTCCTTTCAGTGCTCCGGAAAGTATTTCACGTGAACACTGAAAATAGCCAAATGATCGTATCATTCTTCACCTATCAAATGGACTTCAGCTCCTTGTTAAATGTATTTGGTTTATGTTTTCAAGTGTTGGGAACTTTTCATTGATTATCTTTTTCTTGATAGGAAAGAAGAAAGTCAGATGGAAGTTATGTATTCTACTTTTTTTTTTTTAAGTGTTAAACAGGACCTCATCAATAAGGATAAGGAACGCCTTTTGTCTTTATTATCTCTGGCCTTTTTCTTTTTTTTTTTTTCCTCAAGTCTAACCTCATTTAAAGCTTCAGCATTCCTGTCATTATTCATAGAGGGCTGGCCACAACTCTAAATTTGCTTTGGATTTTATACCACTACTGTTTTCTGTACCTGTCCTTTTTTTTTTTTTAATTTTTTAAACATTTATTTATTTTTGAAAGAGTGAGACAGAGGATGAGTGGGGGGAGGGGGGAGAAACAGAATCCAAAGCAGGCTCCAGGCTCTGAGCTGTCAGCACAGAGCCCGACGCAGGGCTCAAACTCACGGACCGGACCGCGAGATCATGACCTGAGGCAAAGTCGGCTGCCCAACCGACACCCAGGGGCCCCATGTACCTGTCCTTTTAAAGTCTGAGTGTTTGAAAGAACTCCATGCACAATGTTAGTAGCTCAGGGGCATTAAGGTAGAGGAGAAACTAAAGATCAGAGAATAAATAGTGAACCGTTGGTGATGAAATACAGGCGGCATGAACAGCAAATTCTAAAGACCTTGCTGGTCGAATATCTCCTATGTAACAGCTCCCCTGCTGAGGCACTAGATTCCATCCATCACCTCTGACCTGTGTTGCAATAGCTCTTTCCCATAAAGGGG
This sequence comes from Acinonyx jubatus, assembly GCF_027475565.1. Lineage (NCBI taxonomy): Eukaryota > Metazoa > Chordata > Mammalia > Carnivora > Felidae > Acinonyx > Acinonyx jubatus. The sequence continues at coordinate 45,817,936 of NC_069394.1, forward strand.
ACATGTCTGAATCATCTAGACCAGCAGACTATTCACCTGACTAGTCACGTACACAGCATTTTACTGATTGCAGAGCTCCTTCATGTTTGCGTTTTGTACTTCAGTTTCTTTGCTATTCTCATAACAATTCTTTGTTTGTTTTTTAACATTTATTTATTTTGGAGAGAGTGAGAGAAAGAGCACGAGTGGGGCAGGGGCAGAGAGCAAGAGGGAGACACAGAATCCTAAGCAGCTCCAGGCTCTGAGCTGTCAGCACAGAGCCCAATGCGGGGCTCAAACTCAAAAGCCCTGAGATCCTGACCTGAGCCAAGTCAGACTGGGCTACCCCGGTGCCTCTCATAACAATTCTTTGAAAGGAAGGAGGAAGTTACTAGCCAGGCAAGAACTGGCTATTTCCAGGCACAGAGGAAGGTGTTGGGAATATGCAGTAAGTACTCTCTTTCCCTGGCTCTGTTTTATAACCCCTTCTTCCTCTCTTTGAAACTCTTTCTTTGGATTAATTAGTCCAATGTTCTCTTGAGTTTCCTCTTATCTTTCTAGTTCTTCTCAGTCTCCTTTGCTAGTTCTACTCCCTTTTGTCCATTAGAACTTGAATCCTTTTGAAAAGGCAAAAGCTTGCAGCATCCAAAATGTTTTTTTTTTTTATGGAACTTACCTCAGAACATTATTTTTGCCATGTGCAAAACAGTTTACTTTTAGGTTATTCCCAATGAAAGTTGGAATTGGAAAGAAAAGAAAAGGAACCAGACACGTGGTAGGTTAAAAATGTGCTGAGATAGCTCCTCACAATTTGAAAATAAAACTGGCTTCTTAACAAATGGCAGAAATGTCCTAGTGCTTTTACTAATCCATTTAAAATCCGGTAAAAATAGGGCACCTGGGGGGCTCAGTCAGTTAAGCGACTAACTCTTGAATTCAGCTCAGGTCATGATCCCAGCGTCGTGGGATGAGTCCCTTGTTGGGTTCTATGCTGAGTATGGAGCCTGCTTGAGATTCTCTCTCTTCCTCTCTCTCTGTCACTCCCCCACTCACATCTCTCTCAAAATAAATAAATAAACTTGAAAAAATAAATTAAAAATAAAATCTGCTTAAACCTATTTCTAATTGCATTCAAAAACATTTTTGGCTACATCAAATTAGTTAATACAATTCAGAATAATAATAACCATTTGTAAATAAAATTAGGAACTCTCATTGGAAATGCTAAGAACTACCTGAATGTGTGCAAAGAGTAGACCATTATCTCCCTGCCAAGTCTGTATGTCCATGTTGTTATTGATATAAAGGGCAGTTCTAATATCCATATATATATTAACTCTTTAAATTTCATTGGAAATGAATTTTATTGTGTACCTTTCATGGACCACTTAGCTAGTGTGCTTAACTTTTTAGAGTGAGTGTGGGGATGGGGGACAGGAACAAAGACGTGTGTCAGTTGGGGGGTGGGGTTGGGCAGGTAGTGGTTATAGCTATGGCCAAGAAGCGTTCTCAGATCTTGACCAGTTCTTTAAAAAAGGTATTTTATGTTTTCATCAGGAAGAGGAGAACTAGCATAAATAATTTAGGGAACCCTACATCAATACTTTAAAAGAAATTAGAACACACCCTTCTAATTATCATTGAATCTGCTTTTATAATGAAAAATAATAACTTTTTCCCTCATGATGAAAGTAATCCATAGTCATTTATTTAATTTAGAAAATATTGACAAGCAAATGGAAGAAATCACACCTGTAATCCCATCACCCACAGATATACTTTCTATATTCTTCCATTCATTTTGTACCAAATGGTGTCATAGTATACACCCCATTTGTAACTTGTTTCTTTCACAGAGCAATATTGTTACTATCCATTGACAAAAATCTCTAAATCTAAATCTATCAATATCCAAAGCATGAAATGGGTAATCCTCAAAATTCTAGTTTTTATTACCACGGAACTAATAAACTTAACTTTCAAGTTAAGTTTACAGGCTACAGATGTGTTCACGTAGTCATAATATGTTTTTGTAAAATTTGCGGAAATAAGATATTAAAAAATTTTTTTTCTTAAAGAGAACCCTCCCCAATTTTACAAGTGTGAGGTCTCACAAAACCTACATCAATCCCTGGTAGTACATCCTTTCCTTTCCCACTTCCATTAATTCAGCAAATATTTTTGAGTATTTATTACGGGCCACACACTGTTCTAGGTACTTGAGACACATCAATGGACAAAACTGAAAGAGACTTACTCTGCAGTGAGGAGAGGGACGCAGCGAACACAAGGAAGTAATTATGTTGTATGCTGTCCAGTGGTATTTGCTGTAGAGAAACAGCAGGGAAGAGGGTAAAGGAGATTACTATTTTGGCAAAGAGAGGAGGTCTGGTAAAATTAAAAAAGATGGGTAAAACCTCACAGAAAAGAGAACATTTGTGCCAAGACAGGGAGCCCATTTTTTTGAGAGCATTTATACATCCTTCTCATTATTATTTCAGTGTATACAAATATTGAATCATTGTGCTGTATACCTGAACTAGTATAATGTTAGATGTCAATTACACCTCACTAAGAAAAAACTCACAGCATTTTAAAGTTTTATCTCTAACCAGGATTAAATACAAATAAACTTTTATTTTTAACCAGGATTAAATACGTTACATACATAGGTGCATATGAACATATACCTATACATAGTTTAAAATTTTGTTTTAAATATAGTTTTGCTTGGTAACAACTTAATAATTCTACTAACGTGAAAATAATAGATTTTAAATGGAAATTAGAGGAATGGCTGTCCTGAGTTCTTGACCCTTTCACAACGATTTACAAGAAATTACATAACCTTGATTTTAAAAATCATAATTTAAGGGGCGCTTGGGTGACTCCGTCAGTTAAGCATCCAACTCTTGATTTCAGCTCAGGTCATGATCTCACAGTCATGGGATTGAGGCCTGCATCGGGATCTGTGCTGATAGCATGAAGGCTGCTTGGAATTCTCCCTCTCTCTTTCTCTCTCTCTCTCTTTGCCCCTCCCCTGCTCGTGCTCTCTCTCTCTCTCTCTCTCTGTCTCTCTCAAAATAAAATAGATTAAAATAAAAATTTTTTTAAATCACAATTTAAGGCTTGTCTAGCACAGGCAGCCCAGAGAGTAGAATCTGATACTTTTTACAACTGCAAAAGTACACATCTGAATGATACAGAAGTTCCCAAATTTAAAGGGCACTGCTGTACATGGTGAAAAAAAAAACCTCTTGTCAACAGAATGCAATTTATACTAACCCTAAAATTGGATGGCACTTTTGATTCTGCCTATTTTTAAAAGGCATGTATTTATGTATAGATTATACATAAGAAGCCTAGAATGATATGCAGGAAAATGTCAACAGTACTTATTTTTGTGCTTATTGGTAGCGAGCTTATTTTGTGACTATCTACACCTTTTGACTTTTCCACAATGTGCACGTGTTACTTGAATAAAAACATAATTTTTATGTTTTCCATGCTTCCATATTTGACCTTTTTTTTCTTTTTAATTTGATTTAATTTTTTAAATTTACATCCAAGTTAGTTAGCATATAGTGTACAAAGATTTCAGGGGGAGATTCCTTAATGCCCCTTACCATTTAGCCCATCCCCCTTCCCACAACCTCTCCAGTAACCCTCTGTTTTTTCTCCATATTTAAGAGTCTCTTATGTTTTGTTCCCCTCCCTGTTTTTATATTATTTTTGCTTCCCTTCCTTTGTGTTCATCTGTTCTGTGTCTTAAAGTCCTCATATGAGTGAAGTCATATGATATCTGTCTTTCTCTGACTAAATTCGCTTAGCATAATATCCTCTAGTTCCATCCATGTAGTTGCAAATGGCAAGATTTCATTCTTTTTGATTGCTGAGTAATACTCCATTGTGTGTGTGTGTGTGTGTGTGTGTGTGTGTGTGTATATATACACACACCACATCTTCTTTATCCATTTATCTATCGATGGACATTTGGGTTCTTTCCATACTTTGGCTATTGTTATTGTTGATAGTGCTGCTATAAACATTGGGCTGCATGTGTGCCTTTGAAACAACACTCCTGTATCCCTTGGATAAATACCTAGTAGTACAGTTACCGGGTCACAGGGTAGTTCGATTTTTAATTTTTTGAGGAACCTCTGTACTGTTTTCCAGAGTGGCTGCACCAGCTTGCATTCCCGCTAATAATGCAAAAGAGATCCTTTTTCTCTGCATCCTTGCCAACATCTGTTGTTGCCTGAGTTGTTAATGTTAGCTGTTCTGACAGGTGTGAGGTAGTATCTCATTGTGGTTTTGATTTATATTTCTCTGATGATGAGTGATGTTGAGCATTTTTTTCATGTGTTGGTTAACCATCTGGATGTCTTGTTTGGAGAAGTGTCTATTCATGTCTTTTGCCCATTTCTTCCCTGGGTTATGTGGGTTTTTCTGGGTATTGAGTTTGATAAGTTCTTTATAGATTTTGGACACTAACCCTTTAGCAGATATGTCATTTGCAAATATCTTCTCCCATTCTCTCAGTTGCCTTTTAGTTTTGCTGATTGTTTCCTTCGCTGTGCAGAAGCTTTTTATTCTGATGAGGTCCCAGTAGTTCATTTTTGCTTTTGTTTCCCTTGCCTCTGGAGATGTGTTAAGTAAGAAGTTGCTGTGGCCAAGATCAAAGAGGTTTTGCCTGCTTTCTCCTCGAGGATTCTGATGTTTTCCTGTCTTACATTTAGGTCTTTCATCCATTTTGAGTTTATTTTTGTGTATAGTGTAAGAAAGTGGTCCAGGTTCATTTTTCTGCATGTTGCTGTCCAGTTTTCCCACCACCACTTGCTGAAAAGAGTGCCTTTATTCCACTGGATATTCTTTCCTGCTTTGTCAAAGATTAGTTGGCTATACGTTTGTGGGTCCATTTCTGGGTTCTCTATTCACTTCCACTGATCTGAGTGTCTGTTTCTGTGCCAGTACCATACTGTCTTGATGATTACAACTTGTGATAAAGCTTGAAGTTCGGGATTGTGATGCCTCCTGCTTTGGTTTTCTTTTTCAAGATTGCTTTGCCTACTCAGGGTCTTTTCTGGTTCCATACAAATTTTAGGATTGTTTGTTCTAGCTCTGTGAAGAATGTTGGTGTTATTTTGATAGGGATTGAATTGAATATGTAGATTGCTTTGGGTAGTATTGACATTTTAACAATATTTGTTCTTCCAATCAGGAAGCATGGAATATTTTTCCATTTTTTGTGTGTGTCTTCTTCAATTTCTTTCATAAGCTTTCTATAGTTTTCAGTGTATAGATTTTTCACCTTTTTGGTTAGATTTATTCCTAGGTGTTTTATGGGTTTTGGTTCAATTGTAAATTGGATCAATTCCTTGATTTCTCTTTCTGTTGCTTCATTGTTGGTGTATAGGAATGCAACCGATTTCTGTGCATTGATTTTATATCCTGCAACTTTGCTGAATTCATGAGTAAGTCCTAGCAGTTTTTTGGTGGAATCTTTTGGGTATTCTATATAGAGTATCATGTCATCTGCAAAGAGTGAAAGTCTGACCTCCTCCTGGCCAATTTGGATGCCTTTTATTTCTTTGTGTTGTCTTTCTTTGTGTTTATTTCTTTGATTGCTGAGGCTAAGACCTCCAAGCTATGTTGAATAACAGTGGCAAGAGTGGATATCCCTGTCTTGTTTCTGACCTTATGGAGAAAGCTCTCAGTTTTTCCCCATTGAGAATAATATTAGCATTGGGTCTTTCATATATGGCTTTTATGATCTGGAGGTATGATCCTTCTATCCCTACTTTCTTGAGGGTTTTTATCAAGAAAGGATGCTATATTTTGTCAAATGCTTTCTCTGCATCTATTGAGAGGATCGTGTGGTTCTTGTCCTTTCTTTTATTGATGTGATGAATCATATTGATTTTTTTGTAGATATTGAACCAGCCCTGCATCCCAGGTATAAATGCCACTTGGTTGTGATGAATAATTTTTTTAATGTATTGTTGGATCCAGTTGGCTAATGTCTTGTTGAGGATTTTTGCATCCATGTTCATCAGAGAAATTGTCTATATTTCTCCTTTTTAGTGGGGTCTTTGTCTGGTTTTGGACTCATGGTAATGCTGGCTTCATAGAAAGAGTTTGGAAGTTTTCCTTCCATTTCTATTTTTTGGAATAGCTTCAAGAGAATAGGTGCTAACTCTTCTTAAATGTTTGGTAGAATTCCCCTGGAGAGCCATCTGGCCCTGGACTCTTGATTTTTGGGAGATTTTTGATTACTAATTCAATTTTTTACTGGTTATGAGTCTGTTAAAAATTTCTATTTCTTCCTGCTTCAGTTTTGGTAGTTTATATATTTCTGGGAATTTGTCCATTTCTTCCAGAATACCCATTTTATTGGTGTATAATTGCTCACAATATTCTCTTATTATTGTTTTTATTTCTGCTGTGTTGGTTGTGATCTCTCCTCTTCACTCTTGATTTTGTTTATTTGGGTCCTTTCCTTTTTCTTTTTGATTAAACTGACTAGTGGTTTATCTATTTTGTTAATTCTTTCAAAGAACCAGCTTCTGGTTTCATTGATCTGTTCTCCTGTTTTTTTTTTTTTTTGTTTGTTTGTTTTGTTTTGTTTTTGGTTTCAATAGCATTAATTTCTGCTCTAATCTTTATTATTTCCTGTTTTCTGCTGGTTTTGGGTTTTATTTGATGCTCTTTTTCTAGCTCTTTGAGGTGTAAGGTTAGGTTGTGTATCTGAGACCTTTCTTCCTTCTTTAGGAAGGCCTAGATTCCTATATACTTCCCTCTTATGACCGCCTTTGCTGTGTCCCAGAGGTTTTGGGGTGTGGTGTTTTCATTTTCATTGGCGTCCGTGTACTTTTTAATTTCCTCTTTAGCTTCTTGGTTAGCCCATTCATTCTTTAGTAGGATGTTCTTTAGTCTCCAAGTATTTGTTACCTTTCTAAATTTTTTCATGTGGTTGATTTCAAGTTTCATAGCGTTGTGGTCTGAAAATATGTACGGTATGATCTTGATCTTTTTGTACTTGTTGAGGGCTGATTTGTGTCCCAGTATGTGGTCTATTCTGGAGAATGTTTCATGCGCACTGAAGAAGAATGTATATTCTGCTGCTTTAGGTTGAAATGTTCTGAATATACCTGTGAAGTCCATCTGGTCCAACATGTCATTCAAAGCCACTGTTTCCTTGTTGATCTTCTGCTTAGATGATCTGTCCATTGTTGTAAGTGGGGGTATGGAAGTCCCTACTATTATGGTATTATTATTAATGAGTTTATGTTTGTGATTCATTGATTTACGTATTTTTTTGCTCCACATTTGGAGCATAAATGTTTACAATTGTTAGGTCTTCTTGGTGGATAAACCCCTTAATTATGACATAATGCCCTTCTTCATCCATTGTTACAGTCTTTATTTTAAAGTCTAGATTGTCTGATGTAAGTATGGCTACTCCAGCTATCTTTTGTCGACAATTAGCATGATAGATGGTTCTCCATCCTCTTACTTTCAACCTGAAGGTGTCTTTAGGTCTAAAGTGGGTCTCTTGTAAACAGCATATAGATGGATCTTGTTTTCTTATCCATTCTGTTACCCTTTGTCTTTTGATAGGAGCATTTAGTCCATTGACATTTAGAGTGAGTACTGAAAGATATAAATTTATTGCCATTATGTTGCTTGTAGAGTTGGAGTTTCTGGTGGTGTTCTCTGGTCCTTTCTAATCTTTGTTGCTTTTAGTACTTATGTATGTATGTGTGTGTGTGTGTATGTATGTATGTATGTATGTATTCTTTTCTCCCCTCAGAACGTCCCCCTTAAAATTTCTTACAGAGCTGGCTTAGTGGTTATGAACTCCTTTAATTTTTGTTTGTTTGGGGAACTTTTAATGTCTCCTTCTATTTTGAATGACAGCCTTGCTGGATAAAGAATTCTTGGCTGCATACTTTTCTAATTCAGCACATGGAATATATCCTGCCTCTCCTTCCTGGCCTGTCAAGTTTCTGTGGATAGGTCGGCTGAAACCTGATCTGTCTTCCCTTGTAGGTTAAGGACTTTTTTTCCCTTGCTGCTTTCATGATTCTCTCCTTGCCTGAGTATTTTGTGAATTTGACTATGATATGCCTTGTTGATGGTCGATTTTTGTTGAATTCTTATGGGAGTCCTCTCTACTTCCTGGATTTTGATGTCTGTGTCTTTCCCCAGGTTAGGAAAGTTTTCTGCTATGATTTGTTCACGTAACACTTCTACCCCTTTTGCTCTCTCTTCATCTTCTGGGACCCCTATGAATCTGATGTTGTTCCTTTTTAATGAGTCACTGATTTCTCTAATTCTTAAATCGTACTCTTTTGCCTTAGTCTCCCTCTTTTTTTCTGCTTCATTTTTCTCCATAAGTTTGTCCTCTATATCACTGATTTGCTGTTGTGTCTCATCCATTTTTGCCACTGTGGCATCCATTCGAAATTGCAGCTCAGTTATAGCATTTTTTAAATTTCATCCGGCCTAGCTTTTACTTCTTTTTTCTCTACAGAGAGGGATTCTAATCTATTTCTGACTCCAGCTAGTGTTCTATTATCGTGATTCTAAATCTGGTTCAGACATCTTACTTGTATCTGTATTGGTTAAGTCCCTGGCTGTTGTTTCTTCCTACTCTTTCTTTCGAGGTGAATTCCTTCGTTTTGTCATTTTTAAAAAAAATTTTTTTTAATGTTTATTTATTTTTGGAGAGAGACACAGAGTGTGAGTGGGGGAGGGGCAGAGAGAGAGGGAGACACAGAATCGGAAGCAGGCTCCCGATGCGGGGCTGAAACCCATGAACTGTGAGATCATGATCTGGGCCAAAGTCGGACACTCAACCGACTGAGCCACCCAGGCGCCCCTCGTTTTGTCATTTTGAAGGAAGAAAAGGAATTAGTAAGGTAAAAAAATTTTAAAAAATTAAAATTAAAAAAATTAAAATTAAAAAATTTTAAAAAACATACACACACACACAAATCAAATAAATGATGTTAGATCTTAGGTGTGTTTTGGTCTGGGTGTTGAAAGGGGCTTGATAGATTAGAGAAAACGGGGGGGGGGAAGGAAACCGTTTGAAAATTTGAAAAAATGAGTACAAGTACACTGAAATAGAATAAAATGAAATTATGGAAGTCAAATAGAATTTGAAAAATTTACAAAAAAGTAAAAAAAATATAGTTGAAAGGAATTTTTAAAATATTTTAATAAAAGTTGAAAATAAAAATAAATATTTTCTTTCTGTATTCAAGAAAAAGAAAACGGAAAAGAGAAAAAAAAGAAAATTGAATAGATGGACCAGCGAACAGACTGAAATATGATTGAAATTACTGTTTTCCCCTAGAAGTCAAACTATGAAGTACTTTATAGTCCGTAAACTCAGCAGGCAGAAACTTGTGTTCCTGAGGAGCGAAGTTGGTTCAGTTGGGCGGGGCTTAGTGTAATGGCTCCATTCTCCACTAGATGGCACTGCTTAGCTTACTGGGGTGGATTGTTGTGGCACTCGTATGTGCATATGCGCATGTGTGGGAGTGGTGAAAATGGTGTCACCCAGCTACCCAGTCTCTAGTATCGGAGTTCTGTTTTCCCCAATTAGCAATCACGCACCTGTCCTTTGTCTCTGGCTTCCATCCACTTCCTGCTTTCACACTGTCTGTGATCCAGCCCCAGGCAGCATCTCCTTCCTGAGTTTTATCTCAGATGCGGCTGTTTTTCCCGACCCCTTACTTCTGAGGGACTGTGGCTTTGACCCATTCTGCCCCTCTGCCGGAGGGTCTCACCGAGCAATGCCTGGGTGCTGGCTGCACCCAGGAATGTTTGCAGGACTGTGCTGCTGCCAATGCCCAGAGACTGCGGCTGGGTTCCAGTCAACCCCAGAAAAAGTTCAAGCGATCATGTAGCAGCAGTGTTTCAGGGATTATGGAAAATCACAACACACATCTGGCACTAGGTTTCACCCTTTAGGACCTTGTTCCAGCACCAGCAAATGTGGTTGTTTTCCTGGGTCCACTGGGGCCTTTGCCTGTGGGAGAGCCACACAGCCTCTACCAGGTGTCCTCCCAGCAGGGGAACTGGCTCTCCCCGTGTGGCCCAAAGACCTCCGGACTTCACTTTGCTCCTGAGGATTCACCCTTCTCACCAGACCACCACCAGGTTCGAGCTGTGCTGTTTCAGACTCTGTGCTCCCCCGTTTATAGTGTCTTAATGGAATTTAAACCCTTTCCTTTCTCCTTTCTCCCTTTTTAGTTCAGTCCCTGTGCCTGTTTCTACTTTACCACTTTCTCTCCAGCTGCTTTTGGGGGGGTGTTTTTCCTGTATTCTCCCCCCACCACTTCCCCCTCCATCCTCTGTCCACAAGCAAAAACAGCTCCCTGCCCTGCAGAGCTTCTCTTTCCCCCAGTTCACCTCTCCATGCCATGTACCTGCTGAGTTCTTTGGTTCATGTTGTGCAGATTGTTGTGTTAATCCTCAGATCAGTTTTCTAAGTGAGCATGAAGGTTTAGTGTTGATCTGGCTGTATTTCATGGATGCAAGATGCAAAAAATACAATTCCATGCTGCTCCACCATCTTGGCTCCTCCCGACCTTCTCTTTTTCTAATGTAATCTCAGATATAATCCTCACTCCTGAACATCACTGAAAAGTACCAGGGAAATGTCTCTCTCCTTGCTTCCTGGTGACACCTTTGAGCAACTGTTCTCCTGCCATCGTTTAACAACCTCTCTTTAGTCTATGTCACTTCCAGATCTCAGTCAGCCATGGCCTGGAGTAAAAGAGGTGAGCATAAGGACACAGGATAACCCACCATATTTCTCCTTTCATAGAGACACTCAGCCTCAATCAACTGTATCTGTTGTTTCCACACCTCCCAGTGGGGCTTTCTCTGTCTTCCTGATCCACTTGGACAAGCCAAGGCATCATCTCATATGATGTCTTCATATGAGAGTCCAAAGCAGGCTTTTTTTTTTATTTCTAGAGGATAAATTCAGACTTATGAATTCTTGTAAAATGCAGTATTTCCTAATCTTTAATGGTAGAAATTTTAGGCAACTTTGAAGAGTAAAACCAGTGAATTAAGGTTAAAGTGCCCATGGTCACATCACTGGACAAAGATAGGCCTAGAATTCAGACTCTAATTCTAGCGCTCATTCCTCTAAACCAGAATACCTTGATGTGGAACCTAACTGAAGACCATGACATAGCTTCAGTTTACTTAGAGAACGAAATGTGACAAAGCATATGTCATTTGTTTCTGTTTAAATGTTCAAGTTCCTCATCTTTTTTTTAAAGTTTATTTACTTTTGAGAGAGAGAGAGAGACAGAGCGTGAGCAGGGGAGGGCCAAGAGAGAGGGAGACATAGAATCCGAAGCAGGCTCCAGGCTCTGAGCTGTCAGCACAGAGCCTGACCTGGGGCTTGAACCCATGAACCATGAGATCATGACCTAAGCTGAAGTTGGATGCACAACTGACTGAGCCACCCAGGTGCCCCTCAACTTCCTCATCTTAAAGAATTTGTTGCATAACAGCTAACACTCAGGTTGGATGTTTCAGGAAGATTGTTTAGAATGTTTTTTAAAAAATGTGCTGGAGATTTTCATAGAAATTTCTACTTTTCCTGATAGCTTTTATTTCCTCATCTTTCTCTTTCTTCTCACATACACATGCAAGTTTTTCTCTTCCTACTGTTTGCACAGAAACAGGATATGTTGAGAACAAGTTAAAAGAGGTACCTATGTGGAAAGGTTCACAGTTGACACAAATCAAGAATAGATCAGTGAAGTGGAAACCAGTGGAACAATGTTATTATTGTTTATATTCAGGCAACATTGGCAAAAATACCCCGCGCACTGTGACATGAAACTGAGCTTCTAAATAAGTGATAACTACTTTAGTGTAGAGCTTTACTTTTGTTAACTTGTTTACTTTATGATTGTAATGCTACTTAGTAATTTTCTGTTAATGAACTTCCTAAGATCATTAGTGTATAGTCTTAAAATTAGGCATGCATCCTTGTTTCAATAAGAGCTTGCAATGCACAGGAGCCAGCTGTCACATTTTCAGTTTGAATATAAGAATTATCCTACACGCCCCTACTGAATCAGTATTGACATATATAAACAAGACTAATAGGAGATATAAAAATAATAAATGATTAGCCCTGTGAATAGGCATGTGGAATTACTTATTGCTTTTCCCTGTTCTGTTTGTTAATGTTTATTTATTAAACAGAGAGATAGACAGACAGACAGAGTGAGAGTGGGGGGAGGGACAGAGAGAAGAGGAAGACAAAGAATCCGAAGCAGGTTCAAGGCTCTAAGCTGTCAGCACAGAGCCAAACACAGGGCTCAAACCTACCAGCCGTGAGATCATGACCTGAGCGCAAGTCCGACGCTTAACTGACCTGAGATGAAACAGGATGCTTAACCTACTAAGCCACCCAGGCGCCCCTCCCTGTTCTGGTTGTTAACCAGAGTTTGATTACCTGTAATAAACACAAGCAAAATGTATATTGTTTCATGGGATAAAAAAAAAAGAAAAGAAAAGAAAAAAAAGGAATGTTTCAGGCACAATATCCTGAGTTAACTCTCACAATACTTCTTAGAAAAAATGATCATCCCCATTTCTAGTAATGAATAAGGTCATTCCCGGGAGGAGAAGCAAGTGGTGGAAAGAAGATTCACACTCATCATCCTTACACCACACTACAGGCTTTTTCTGCAATGCTTGCTTCCTTCCCTCCTTTTCAAAGTTGTGTGTCCTTCCTCACAACACTTCTCATTTCCAATTCTGAGGCAAAGCATTTATACAAATACACTGACAGACACTTGCTTACTCATGATGGGTTATTTCCACTGTCCTCTTTTGAGTATTCCCAAAACTGAGGGGAAAAGGCTGCTTCCGATCAGCCTTTTCTAGTGTTACATATCCTTTCCTCTCCCTCTAATCTGAAGGAACGCCACAAACATATATATAGCACTGAAAGTCATTCTTTTCTTTCTTCAACTATGTTTCTCCTTTCTCCTTCCCATTTTCTATTCTGGCACTGGAGAAGCACTGGAAAGCACATCCTTACAGACATGCTCTTTTTTTTTAGGGACCCTATTTTTTAAAACAATTAATTGCAAAAATACATGATGTAAAATTCTTAAGCATTCTCAAGTGTATAGTACCTTTACTATATTTACATTGTAACAGATCTCTAGAGGTCTTCTCTCCCGAAGCTGACACCCTATATCCATTGAATAACTCCTCATTTTACTCTCCTTCCACCCCAGTCCCTGGCAACTACCCTCCTACTTTCTGTTTCCATAATTTTGAGCATCCTAGACATCTCATATTTGTGACTGGCTTATTTCACTTAGCGTGGTGTCCTCGAGGTTCATCCATGTTGTGGCATGTAATAGAATTTCCTAATTTCTAAAGGCTGAATAGTATTTGATTATTTATATTTACTACATTTTCTTTATTCATCTATCACTGGACATTTGGCTCCTTCCACCTCTTGGCTATTGTGAATAATGCTGCAATGAACATGGGTGTATAAATATTTTTTTGGGATCCTGCTTTAAGTTCTTTTAGATATATACCCACAGGTGGGATTGCTGGATCATATGGCCATTCTAACATTTAGTTTTTTGAGAACCTTCCCTACTAGGTTCTACATATTTGCCAAAACTTGTTATTTTCTATTTTTTTTATATAGTGGTCATCCTAATGTGTCATTGGGATTCTGTTTTCCATTTCTGTAATGATTAGTAAGTATGCACTATTTTTTTAATTTAAAATGTTTTGGTTTTATAATTGAGAACATACTATGTGCTAGGTACTGTGTTAAGTGCTTTGTATGCAATAGCTTATTACTTTTAACAACCATCCTGTGGCCTAGTGGTATTATCCTTACTTTGTGTTTGAAGAAACTGAGAATCAGAGTTTGAGTAGTTTTCCTAAGGACAGAGAACTGCTACATGGTGAAATCAGAATTCAAAACCAGTTTTGATACCAAAGCTCACATTTCTAACAGTTGAGTTATCTCCCTGCTTTTTGCTTTAGCCATTAATTCGCTAAGCCAATTTTTGGTGATGTATACAGTTCTATACAAAGGAAAGGGAGAGTAATATTTGTTAAGTGCCTGGCTTGTGCCAGAAACTGCTAAATGCTCACAGATACGTAGGTGTGAGTGTGTTTTGGAGTGGGGTGAAAGAGGGAAGTCCTTGTATTTTACACACACAAGCTTTTATTCCATTTACATGGTTGGCATTGCAAGTCACAGAGTGCAGTGGAAACAAAGTTGAGTTTGTTTTTTTACCATAGTCTTTGTAAATTTGAAGGTCATTTTTGCTGATAAATATACTCTTAAGAAATATGCAGGAATTCCAGATAAATTCCAATTCCAATTAAGGAGTTGACTGTATCTCATAGAGAGGGTACACAAGCAATAAACTACTGGAAAGAAGAGTCTTAGCTAGGATAAAAGGAAACAAAAATAAATGAGTACGTAAACTAGGAACTACCAGTTAGTTTATTCTCTTGAGCACTTGCTCTGCTGCACCAGCTCTATTTTCCCCATGTAGAGTGCCTACAACTGCTTCCATATTGTCTCCCCTGTTCTACTTCACCTCATGGTAGAAACAAAAACAGTGGGTCAAGAGGTATTTTAGTTTTGCTAACACAGTGACAAATTCAGAACTGATGGGACATTTAAGATGACCCTAAACCCAGGAAAATTGAGTCACGTGAATACATGACTCTTGACTGCCTATGGTAACCCCCTAATACTGACATCTTTAGCCCAAACTTCATTTGGTCATGAAAAGCATGAAGAGAATGGGAAGCTAAAATCATTTCATCTGTGCCTTACATTTAAAAAGCATATTAACCTCTTATCTGGATTGAAATAGTTTGGGATATATTACTGCAATATTTCAAATTCATAATACCAATTATAAACAAAAACATCTTTAGGTAAGAGTATAAATCTCCCAATAAACTTACAAAAGAGGTGATAAAAATGGCTGCTGGTATTTATAATATTCGTCAAGTGCTGCTAATGTTATAGAAACCAATAAGCTAGCTAGTTTTTGTAGTTAAATATGATATTGCCACAGCCTTACCCCTAAAACGCAGGGACAGTGTAAGTGCGGTAATGTATTTTGTGTCACAGCCTTCAGTGTAAATCATGAGCCAGACACAGCACGCCATATTATCTCAACTTTTGTAAATTTTATAGATTTAGAATTGCTGAATTGAAATGAAACTACCAAGTAAAATTAAATGCTGTTCATAGATATCCTATACCACTGTTGGGAATCACAGCCATCTGCGAAAATTATACCCAGATTTATTGCTCCAACCCATTGCATCTGTGCTCTTTAGCAATGTTCTTTCACTCTTTTTGCTTTCTTTTCCTCTTATTTGTGATTTATTATCTCCTTCTTTCATCTCTATTAACAGTTCAACATCTCTTAATTATACCTGAATGAGGCTTCAATATATGCTCTTCTGAAGAAAAAATGGCTTATGACAGTAAATGAGAAAACAATTCAAGAAAACAAATGAAAGCCATAACTTTGCTATGTTATTAGTACTTTATTTCATATTGCTTAGTCTTAGTTCTTAATTTTTATGTATTATTCACCAGGAAGTTTGAATAGTTAGGCTTGCAAAGCACCCCATAACACAGTCGCAGGTTCTGTTAATTATTTTGGTGTTGAGATATAAAAGTTAAGTCTACAATGTAATGTATATTTCACAATTTCTCAGAGTCCATGGCTTTCACATGAATATTTTTAATGAGGCAGTTCAATAAAATTTTTATAAATGAATTTTAGTTAACAAAAAATTGTCCCTGTGAAATAGAATTGCTCTATTGGTATTTCTTTATTTATTTATTAAAAAAAATTTTTTTTAACATTTATTCATTTTTGAGAGACAGAGTGAGACAGAGCATGAGCAGGGGAAGGGAGAGAGAGAGGGAGACACAGATTCTGAAGCAGGATTCAGGTTCTGAGCTGTCAGCAAAGAGCCCAACATGGAGCTCGAACCCATGAACTATGAGATCATGACCTGAGCTGAAGTCAGACACTTAACCCGCTGAGACACCCAGGTGCCCTGGTATTTCTTAGTTTATAAATGAGAAAACAGTAGCTTAGTAAGGTTAATGGAGATACCCAAGTCATATGGGTCATAAGTAACTACATGTAATTTGGATGTATAAATATGGATGTCATATTCAAAAATCTGTGTTTGACCCAACATATCATACTACTAATGCTATCTTATATTATGTTATTTTCACTTAAATATTTTGTCATGTAAGTATTTCTATCATTTATATGGCTATTATTTTTATTATTCATATAATTCCCCACCAAGTTGATCGATATTTTCTCTGGTTTGTTTTTGCTCTTGCAAATAAAGATATAGTTGACATTGTCACACATATGCTTTCATTTCTGTTAAATTTTATCTTTAGAATAAATTCCTAGCTATATCCATGTTGAGTAAAGAACGGTGTCTTCAAAAGTTGTCTATGCTTCTCATAGGTTATTTTATTTAAAAATTTTAACAAGAAATAGGGCGCCTGGGTGACTCAGTCGGTTAAGCATCTGACCTCGGCTCAGGTCATGATCTCATGGTTTGTGGGTTCGAGGCCTGCATAGGGTTCTGTGCTGACAGCTCAGAGCCTGGAGCCTACTTTAGATTCTGTGTCTGTCTCTCTCTGCCCCTACCCTGTTGATGGCCTGTCTCTCTTTGCTTCTCAAAAGCAAATAACGTTTAAAAAAATAAATAAATAATAAAAAATTTAAAAAGAAACTATATAAATAATGCGTTATACTAGTTAAAAAATTATCAAGAAATGTACTAAGACATTTCCAGATAGTGTATATGTTGCTCATTCTGATTGGCCTTGGTCTTTCAGACTGTGTTTTCCTTACATTCATTAATACTATAATGGAGAGCCTGGCATAGAACCAGTAGCAGAAGGAATGATGAGAGTTGAAAGATGTCTTCCACCAGAAGATTCATCATGGCTACCATGCTCTACCAACGTAATGAATGTATGATATTTGAGTTCATTGGTTTATATTTCCAGGATTTCACAATGAATATATTCACAATGAATATAGTAATGCTTGCTATATTAAGATCCTTTCTTAAGAACCTTTTATAACATAGTTCCTCATGGATTATTATTTATCTCTTATCAACTCGGCCTTTAAGTTTTCTACTCTAGAAAACCCTACCCAGAAAATCTCTTTAAAATAATCTCATTTCTCCTGATTATGAACACTCATCAGCTTACTCATCCTCATGACAGTGATTCATTCCTTTATCCAACAGATGATTGCCAAGTTCTCTAGATACTGAGAACAGAGCAGTATCTAAGAGACAGATTAAGATCTTTGTTTCCACAGAGCTTACAGTATTGTTGGAGAAAGCAGATAATACAAAGCAAATAGTCATTTTCGGTTTAATCAGTACTATGAGGTTATATGTAAGATAGGGATATTGGACAAAGATAGTCATGTGGTGGGTTGGGGATAGATGGCTTCTATCTTAGAGTGCTAATGAAAGACTTCTCAAAGCCTTTGAACTAAGACCTGAAAGCTGAGGAATAAGGGGGCCAGGAAACAATAAATGCAAATGCCCAGGAGAAGCAAAGGTTTGTCCTGTAAAATAGAAAGAAAGCCAGAGGGACTGGAGTGTAGTCGATGTGGCAGGAGATGAGCTTGAAGAAATTCTCAGGGCTGATCATATTGGGCACTGTGGGTCATGCTAAGGAATTTGGATTTTTACTTTGTTTGTAAGGAGAACCTCCCTTTGGAGGTTATCGAATAGGAGAATGGAATGATGTGCTAAAAGATCATCTGGCTGCTGTATGTCTTGTCCCAGGTCAATCACTTACCCATCTGGCGATGACATCTAGTATCTAGCACATAGGAAACACTGAACAACTAAGTACAAATTATCCGTTTTATGTTCAATATCTTCTCCAATATAATCTCTCTTTTTTGACTATCCCTTTTTTTCCTGTTTCCCTGACTACAGGGAAATTTCCAATTCATGACAACTCAGCGAAAGCATTACTTACTCTTCCTGGGAGCCTTCCTATCTTTAGAATCTACATCTTGTTTACCCCTGCTCAGTCTTTGGCCCAGGGTCTTAGTTCCCTCATAGAATAAGACGCTTTAAGATGCTGTTCTCTCTCGGGACTCGGCAAGACATAGGCCCTTGCATTCCTTATTTTATAGCTGGGCGGAGAGCTGAATATTCTCCAGTAAATGTATATAGAAAATGAGTGGGACAAGTGAGGAATTCTTGACAATAACAGTTTCTGTAAGATGTACATTGGATTCACTTACTTTGGAGAGAAGAGCAGGGACCAGTGTGAATCATTCCACAGGGATCATGCTTAAACCAAAGGGAAGGTGCCCTTCCTTTGGGCCCACATAAAGGAGCCTGAAAACTGGGTGTGAAGAATGAGAGGCTTTGGCTGCCATCAGTTAGATGCTCTGCAAACATAGCAATTGGCATTTCTATTGTAAATATTCAGGGCAAGAAAAAGAAAGAAATTCAGATGGCACACATAATGAGGTACTTTTTTTTTTTTTTTTCTGATTACTCCAGAAAAATCAAAGGCCACACAGGAACCAGATAGTAGAACTGGAAATCCCCTTGTACTTCTCATTTTGTTTAGTTGCTTATTACGAGTAAGGAAAAGGATGAGAAAAGAGCAGATAGGACTAAGTGCTGCCACTGAGGTTTTGTGCAACCACTAAATAACACAACCGAGAGAAAATGAAAATGGGAGCCAAATCCTGTCTTTCACTGGATGGAAGCAGAACTCAGCCATTAATAGCAAGGGGAGGCATGGTGAGGTGGAAAAGCCGTAGGGACTGGAGTCAGAAGATGTGAGTCCCAAGCTCTGCTGTTCACTGATATGACCCTGGATAAATCCGTTAGGTCACATTGAATGAGCTGGTTTACTCAACTCATAATGGTACTATCATTAGCAACAATTTCGCAGGTTTGTTAAAACAAATGAAACAAGATTAGCAAAACGGATTTGTTATTATCATTTCAATAAAAATAGCTGAGACCCAGAGGGTGGTGGGAACTGCTCCGTCTTTACTACACCCCATCCCAAACTAGAAACATTTTCCCCAAATCTCCTTCCAGCACACCTATACTGTAATCTCTCCTCTCTTTACAATTACTTTGTTGAGCAGTTTTCTGATGGCCCATCATGATGCTAGCCAGCTGTAGGGCTAAGGTGGCCAACCAAGGGATCTGATTTTAAGTACACTAGGTGAGCGGGTGTGTATTAGCATTGATTTTTCACAGCCTGTTTTGCTGTGTTCATCAGTTGGCTCTTCTCCCTTTGGATTCATGCACTCAGCACATTTCCACATTTGTACTTTGCTTTGCAATTATCCCTGACAAACAACTATTTGCAGTATGTGATGTTACTAAACACTTTTCATGCAAACCCTGCTTTCCCACATCCCGGAAAAGATTGACTCTTTTTTAGAGTCTATTTAAAATGGGCCGCATTTATGCACTGACTGGTGAAAAAGACAAACATGACCAAACAGAATCTCTAGTTTAGCATTTGAAATCCCTGAAATAGGTTGATGGTAAAAGCAAGACCAAGAGGTGGTCAAAACGCTTGGCTGTTTTTCATTAGTGACATTAAACATAAGCAGTGATTGATTTCCCTTAGCTGAGCTTTGAAAACACAAATAACTTACAGCACATTTGATTTTCTTACCTGGATGCTGTAATGACTGATTGAGTTCAGTTCACTGATACAAGCCATGGCCACTGTAATAGGAATTAGTCCCTGAACATGGCCTTGGACCTTATTACCAAATGTCTGGGGGCAGGGAGGGAATAAGAAAAGAAAGTTATTAGTGAAAAGAAAACTCAATATTGGGAATCTAGTTTATTTTTAGCACTAACCTCAGGATACAGAAATTTGGAATGAAATGGACTCAATACTAATTAAGAGACTGATGATGCCTATGGTTTGCGTCGAGAAGTATCAATGAACTGTAAGTCAGTCAATTAACATGTAAAAGATAAATAATACCTATATCACACATATTTGCAAAAATGTTTCTAGATTGAGTTCCCCTCAACTACCTAACACTGAATTATAAGTTCATACTAGGCCAACACTACTCTCATGTGAAGCCTCCCAATATTTTTCTTCCTTCTTTTTTTCTTGATTTCATAGGAAATTAGAATATCTATTTATAAAAATGTGGCAGTTTGGGAATCAGATCTAGGGGTATATAATCTGGAGTTTTTCCAAAGGTGGAAATAAAAGGTTAGAAAAGAAAAATAGCTAAACAAGACTGTATATTAGGATATTGTGGACACAATCAATTCCTCACACAAGTCTTATCAACCAATTGCCTCATATGAATTTGTTATAAATGCAGTCTTAGTCTTTGGGCAGGAAAGTACATAATTTAACTCAGGCCCTTTGAAAACCATGCAGGTCACCAATACAGTAATGTAAACATGGCTGGAAAAATTCCCATTTCAACTCTGGTGACTACCTTGGCTGTAAGCAGATTTGATGAGGAAATCCTATGCCTGTTTTTGTGGGCCCATTCTAAGTTTCCACAGGGAAACAGAACCACCCCTCCTGATGCTGCCTGGTATGCATAATGTGGTCCTTAGTGGATAATTGTGACATTAATGTGTGTCTCATCCTGATCTGGAGTGAGTGCAACAACAACAATAGAAGAAAGTGAACCTTTATTCCTGTGCCACACTTTGTGGTAAGACATGCATGTATTAGCTCATTTAATTCTCACAGTGCTCCCATGTTATTATTTTCCTCATTTTTTTCCAACAATCAATCTAGCACAGAGAGGTGCAAATTGCCCATATTTTCCTCTTATGAAAAAATTCTCAATGGAAGCAAGGAGCAGTGAATCATTTCAAACTTACCACAGCAACAGCTTCGGGAAAGAAGGCATATGTAAGATGACATTGTAAGCCACATTGGTCAGCAAGTAAAGGACGGTCACAACGGGCATGGATACAGAAACGGACACTGGTAGAGTCCAAAGAAGAAAAACAAAAGGACATTTTACTGTTTGAACATTTGAAAAGAACCCAAGAATATAAGCATTGCATCCAAATGGAAGATTTTCCTGTGGGCAAAGGTGATGACTCTCCTCACAGTTTAGAGCACTTTCTCCAAGACATCTTTTCTCTCACTTTCTCTCACTTTCTCTTTAATCCATTAAGAAACTGTCATCCTGATGAGCACTGGGTGTTGTATGGAAACCAATTTGACAATAAATTTCATATATTGGAAAAAACAAAACAAAACAAAACTGAGAACAAACTGAGGGTTGATGGGGGGTGGGAGGGCCGGGAGGTTGGGTGATGGGTATTGAGGAGGGCACCTGTTGGGATGAGCACTGGGTGTTATATAGAAACCAATTTGACAATAAATTTCATATTAAAAATATAAAAAGAAATAAAGTTATATAATGTAAAAAAAAAAGAAACTGTCATCCTGAAATAAATAAACTGGTATGATCTGTTTTGAAAAAGTCAATTATATTCACTTTCCTACAAGCATATTTATAGCTTCCCATCAGAGAAAATATCTTCCCTTAAACTTTTGCTAGGTGACAAAGGAAGATATGCTGAGGCATTAACAGTGTGGAAGAAAGATTTTGTCCCCCTCAGTCTAAACCCAGTGTCATGCCTGTGAATATGCTGCATAGGTGGCAAAAGGAAATTAAGGTTACAGATGGAATTAAGGGTGCCAGTCAGACTTGAAGAGATCACCTTCTATCATTTGGAAGAGGGGCAGGAGAGGCTGAAATTTACAGAGAGGTTCTCCTTGTCCTTGTTGGCTTTGAACATGGAAGTGGACCATGAGCCAAGAAGTGTAGGCAGCCCTTAGAAGCTGGGAACAACTCTCAGAAGACAATGGCATAAAATGGGGACCTCAGACTTACAACTGCAAGGAACAGAATTCTGGCAATAACCTATATGAGCCAGGAAATGGATTCATTCCTAGAGTCTAAAAAGGAATGCAGCTTTGCCTACACCTAGATTTCAGCCTTGTGAGCTCTGTATCAGGGGTCTTACACACAAACATAATAAAATACACACATATATACCTACGCGGTATATATGAGCGCGGTCATATCCTTTAAAAAGTATGTTGAGGGGCGCCTGAGTGGCTCAGTCAGTTGAGCCTCCAACCTTGATTTTGGCTCAGGTCATGATCTCAGGGCTATGAGATCAAGCCCCACATCAGGCTCCATGCTTTGTACATTTTGGATAATTCTTTGGTTTTGGTTTTCTGCTTTTATACCGAGGCTGATCTCTTTAAAGGCAAGAATGCTTCTTTTCATTTTTTTTCCTCTCCAAGCATTCAAATATATGCTTGTTGAAAAATAATTTTGTGAAGGTTTTGACTTACTTTGAGGTATTGGAGCTTCTTTGGATGGCGCTAATATGCATGGCTTACAAGTACATTAGTAGTAAATAAATGCTATTACCAGAAGGTTTTTAAAAGTAAGTACTTTACAAAAATAGCAAGCTCATAAGAAAAGGTATGTTCATCACACAATGATGTGAATGTTGACTTTAGACCTGTAAGTAGCAATTCTTAATGTTCATTGAATTTTTGGTACTGGCAGGTCCTTAGGAATTTCACCTGAGAGCCACTTGTTTAATGGCTCTGAAAATTGCAAGCTGGTATATTTCAGTACTTTTCTCAAGTGGCTCTGTGCTGCTAGAGTTACATTGGAATCTAAGTTTCCTGACTTGATATTAGAGTACCTTTTCCATAGTCTGTTAGAGCATTTTAAAAATTTTCCTACATATCTAAGATTTTGAAGACTTGCACTCAAGATGGGATGTGGCTCCTCAAGGACAGGGATGTGCCTATTGATCTTTGATTAGCTAAAGCTTAGCACTATGCCTGGGCCAGAGTCAGCATTTGTCAAATGAGAGGTTTCATGAGTGTCTTCCCTGGGTAACCTTGGGAACTCACTTCGTCTTCCCAATTCTCACTTCCTGATCCATAAAATGGGAACAAAACTCACCTTATTTATTCCTAGGTTGCTTTAAAATA
Organism: Acinonyx jubatus; assembly: GCF_027475565.1. NCBI lineage: Eukaryota > Metazoa > Chordata > Mammalia > Carnivora > Felidae > Acinonyx > Acinonyx jubatus. The sequence goes on from NC_069394.1 coordinate 45,841,055, forward strand.
TATATTTATGTTTCCTTATTAAGAAAATTATTATAGTTTTTCAAAATGGTAACTTTATTATGGCATACATATAATTACCATTTTGAAAAATACATACTTATATACATAGGAAAAAATATATACATTATTTTATTTGATATATTAATAAGTTAATATTTTAAAGATTTATATGTATCAATTATTCATATATTTATATACCTGGATATAGCTAAATACAAACATATAAAAGTGCATTGTTAAATCTTTTACTGCAAATTTTTATATGAATGAACAAAAGGATAAAGGATTACAATCAGAACTTGGGTCTTTTTTTTCTTTTCTGTAAAATGACTAAGTTATTTTATGCCTGAAATAGTAAAAATTCCTTTTGATCCCACACAACTGTTAGTGCTTTCTGACATTCTCTCAAATCATGTTGTCAAAGATTCCTTACTTTAAAAAAATTATTTCTAAAAATATTGTTTCTAATAACCATTGTTGTTTGTTGCTGTGTATTTTGACAATGTTGCCTGTGAATATTTCCTATTCTTAAGTATTTATGACTTATATTTGGTCTTCTTAACAATATTTTTGATTTTGCCTATCCCAAATTCAGACCCTGTAGTCAAAATTAAAAAAAGAAAAACAAAACTATTAAGATGTCTTTTGTGAATAAACAATATTTGGATTTCCTAAAATGGCCATCAGGTAACACAGGTTGGCTTTGATGATTAAATGAGACAATTATGCTGAAAAGCTATCGAGAACTGAAAAGCTAGATAAATTTACTTTTCTCAGAGCTGGAACATTTCATAGTGACTACATGTGAAACTGCATAACGTAACTTGGAGCCTCCTCAACAGTCTAGCTTAGTCTCTGAGAACTATATTGTAGGTTAATATTCATGTAATACAGTAGTTTGTATTCGTTTAACTACTTCATAGGTGTTTTTTGTTTGTTTAATTACATATGCCCAGCTTTTGGTCTTACCTTTAGAAACAAAATAGCCATTCATCAATATAATTAAGATGGACATCAAGATCTTCGCGTACATGAAGATATCCTTCACTCAGCTTTCCTACTTCACACTCATGCAGTGAGTAAATGCTATGGTTCCTATAGAAAGAATGAGTGTAGTGAGTGAAATACAACGTGCTGCTCACATCTGAGGCATGGGCCCTCACAAGAATCAGGGTTCAGGAAGGACTCTCCACAGGATAAAAGTCCATTGTTTAAAAAAACAAAAATCCTACACTTTGCATTTACATGGTAGTTTTCAAACTTTATCTACTTTTATTTTCCTATCTATCTACAACCCATGGTGAAAGTGGCTTGATGAGTTCGGAAAATGATCCTGAAGTAGAACTTGGTCACAGCGCCTCCCTGCATCTCACCAGGCTTCTCTTCTGCATATGTGGGAAAAGTGGAGTTCACCTGTTGCACCCCTTGGGGAGGACATTCCCACAGAAGACCTCTCTTGTTTGCCTGTCCTCAGACCTTTGCTTGGCTGTTTTCTACAGATGGCATCCTCTACTGTACACGCCCTTGTGTTTGCCAAAATCCAGTGTTGCAAAGTCTATCTTGATAGTGACCTTCTTTAAGAAACTTCTCCTGACCCCCAGTGCAAATGTGATCTCCCTCACTTTTGAAATTTTACAGCACTTGTTTATACTTTTCTGATGGAATGTCATTTTCGCTTATGCTGTTCTTTATATGTCTTATGCTATCACTAGGATATATATGCTAATTGTGGAAGACCCTATTTCTATGTCCCCACAGTTTCTAATGTGTAGAAGGTTCATAACTGAATAGAAGGGAACAGAATTAAACTATCAGTCCAGGTTCATGAACTGTTAGTGGGTGATGAACCTGGAGTTACCAGTTATTTTTCATAAAATTTGTAAAATCAATATGAAATAAATGAATGTAACTTTCAGGGAGATGAAGGCCCCAACTTAAAAAATCTAGTATTATCAGAAATACAAATGACTATTTTCCACAAATAGACTAGTCGTCAGCTAAATTTGAAATATTAGGTTGGCAGGGCTTTAAAATAGCCTACGAAGTCTCCCTGATTAGAGTAAGATTTTATGAGTCTGAAGGGAAAAGTAATATACTCACATATGCAGGCAGTCACGATCCATTTCCCTTCCTCATAAGCGACTCACAATTTGTCCAAAGAGGTGTGATAACAAATTTCATAAATGTGATTGTCTTTATGGCCTGTCTATCCTATTGGCTCAATGAGTAAAGATGACGAAAGTCAGATGAAGACAGTAAATCCACAAAATGCTTCCAAGATGTATGCATAGCTTGTCCTTGACTACTGGGTGGAGCTTTCCATAATATGAAGCCCCAAACAGTGAAAAAAGTCTAGTAATAGCTCAAACATTCAGGAAAAGCCTAAGAACCTCTGTGGGCAATACAAGTGTGCCCGAGCCTCATATATCCCACTATGAGACGGATGCCAGTTAGTACAGTATTATGCTTAATTTGGACTTTTTCTTCTTGGTCCTCGTCTTGCTTGTCTTCTGCTGGTTCTCCATTACTGGGTGTGACATGTTTACCACAGCACAAAGAAAAATGACCAGCCATTTTGTGCTGGAACATTCCTGTGGGTTGGTGAAAAGAAAAAAAAAATGATGCTATTCATGAGATGACACAAGAGAATGACAAAAACAACTTTTGACTCAAACCATAATAACGTAAAGAATGGTTGAAGGATATCCAGGAGAAAGTTTTGAAATGGTGTCACTGAGGGAACACACTATGAGTCAATTTTCAGCATGATCTACCCATTCATTTATTCATTTTGAAAAGCAGTTAAAGAACTCAGGAGGCATAGTTCTAGGAACACAAATAACAAAGCCTAGTCCTTGCCCTCAGGGCTCTCAGTCTGCTGCAAAAAGTCAGAACTCAATGAAAAAATCACTTGGGCTGCAATGAGCTCATGAAGGAAGCAGCAACTAACCTGTCTGGGATTTTACGAGAGTGTCCTTATGGTTGGGAATGATGACTCAGTGTCCATGGGGTGCATGAGAGGAAGAGTAAGTGGTATTCCAGGTAAAGTTCACAGCACACACAAGGCAATGACAAAACAAAAATGCAAACAAAAAAGTAGTCTGGTGTAGTTGAAGTTTAGGGCATAGAGAGGGTGATGCTAGAAGCAGAGCCTGAAAAGCTACATAGCTGCTAACTTAAATGGTTTCTTGGCATCAGGAGATTGGCCTCTCTCCTGTGGATGTTTGGGGGACCCTTGAAGATTAAACAGGTGTGACATGATACATTTCTATTTCAGAAAGGTGGTCTGGCATTGAATGACAGGGCATTTCTTTACAGTAATTTAAAAAAATATTAAATTCCAGCAGTTCAGTTTTGAAATCAGGCCATTTCTATCCACTGTAGTCAAGACATCATCTACTGAACAGTCTCTTAAATGGCTCTCCCTGCTCTAGCCCCTCTCCAGTCATCTTTAGTAATCTTCAAACATATCAACCACAAGACGTCATGTCATTTCTCTCCTTGAATTTATCTAGTGGCTTCCATTACACATATCATGACACCCAAACTCTTCCCCAAAGTCCTGTGTGATTCTGGCCTCTGCCTACTACTTTGGCTTCAGCTCACAGCTCCCTTGTCCTCAGTCACCACCTCCAATAACACTGGCCTCACTCATTCTCATCTTCACCTGCAGACTCCTCCTCTTCCCTAGGGGAAATCTCTCAGAGCTCTCCGTTTTCTACCACAACAAACTCCCTAGGAATGAGAAGTGGGAGTGAGAAGTGGGACGTTTTCCAAGAAGAAACAGTTGCTGGGTTACTATTTGGAAGATCATAGCTTGAAATTTTTCTAGATTTTACTTTGTGTCTACGTCATAGCAACTTCTACTTTTAAAGATATTCCCACTCAAATCTCTCTAAGGGTATTACTTATACCTATTTTAAGGTTGTCTTCTCGTTAGTCTTTCATTTTTATTTTCTTCAGATGTTGAATTTGGGGATTCTTTATACAGCTGGTCTACTTAAATTATGAGATTTTGGTGGGCACAGTGCCTTGCACCTAGATTTCATAAGCAGAGCCTGAACAATACCATATTGTTTCTATGTAAGGACAGGAGACAAGTTCCTTTTTAATATTTAATGTACTCATCCCCCAAACACCCAACAAAAGTATGCTTACATTGAAACACATTTTAGATGAAAAAAATAAGCCAATGCTCTAAAAACTGACCTGGAAATAGATACTATTTTGGTTAAACGTGTAGATTACATAGTCTTTTATGATAATGTGTAACTCTTTAAGAATATTTCCATTATATTCATTAGTGAGTAGGTGCATAGTTGTACCTAAATAGTGATGATTAGTTGAGCTTTGTCAAGTTAAGGGAGGAAGCCTGTGGCATTCTGCAGACTCTTCCTTGGCCCAGTACCATTCAACATTTTAATTAGTAACTTGGAGGAAATTACAAACAGCAACTTTGTCAAATTTGTGGATGACAAGCTGGGAGATTCCAGATTTAGGAATCAAAACTATACTGAGTGGGTGGAACTAGGAATGAATTTAGAAAAATGAAGAGGGATAAAGGCATAGCCTTATATATGGGCCCCAAACCCAACTGAACTTTGAGTACAGAAAAGAAGGCAAAACAGCATAGTTACAAAAGACAGGATTTTTAGCTCATAGTTAAATATCAACTCAGCATCATGTGAGTGTTAAAAAATGGGCTTTTAATATATTAATTACAAGGGAGGAGATATCCCAACTGTGCTGGTAAGACCTAAATGGATTAGAAGTAACAGATGCAGTTGTGGGTACCATATGTTAAAAGAAATACAGATCATACCTCTTAAATAGCCATTGAAGGAAGGGATTATTTTAAAGTACAAAAAAAGCCATCAGGAACAGAAGTTACCTGGAAATATATAAAGAGTTGCCATATGGGTAAGGGAATAGATGTACTCTATATACTATCCAAATGTTTGGAACCATGACCAATAGATATAAACAATAGGGAAATAGATTTTTAAATCACTGTAGGAAAGAAGTGACCTGTCTGGAGATTAAGCATATTGCCTGAATAGGTAAATGTTTCCCCCCCTCATCAATACAAGTTTTTGATCATGAGATACTTATCTATCTATAGTCTTTATTTGAGGAATTTGAGGCATAATCTTGCATAATTATTCCTTTCAACCTAGACATTCATTAATTCTAGGACATCAAATTTTAAAAGATTAAGAGTGAAATTGGCAACAAGATTAAAGGCAGCATAATTTTCCAGGAAAAGGTTGAGAAGGGACAGATCAAATAAAAGAATTTTGTTTCTAAAAGAAATCTGGGTGTGTGACTTTGAAAAGAAAAAAAGTCCAGGGAAGGGGAGGAAAAGCAGGAGGTTGTTTGGGAACTGGGCTTGAGAGATGAGAGTACAGAGAAAAAACGCATTTCTGAAACCAGTGAGAGGTTTTGAGGATGGCTACACATGAAAGATTACTGATTCTCCTGTTCTCCCAATTGGTCATAGTTTTTCATCATAAATTAGGAAATTGAGTTGGGGTGGGGGAGGGTGAACAGAGGATTACCAACAGAAGGGAGATAAAAACCAGCTGCCGCTGCTGGGTACCTCCACTGCCACACCCCGGTCTTTTCACCGTGATGCCAGTTTCTCTAGTATAACTTTCAACGCATCCAGTCTTGCTTCTTGGCTTTCCCCACATCAGCTCTGCTCTTCTGCTGTCGTAATTCAAGTGTCTGATCCCTTCTAAAGTACTTCTTTAAAGAGCTGAGTGATAGATCCAATCAACTGATCTGATTATCATATTTAAGCAATCTTTCCAACATGCAACACATGTCTAATATTGTTTTGGGAATTCAAGTGGATGCAAAAAAACCCAAAAGTTAAATTTCCTAATCACACCTCAGTTCTGAGACTACACCTCCTGAAGACAAGTGTGGCAGACACAAGGAAAACTGATCTGTGAACTAAAGGGAAATTATCTTATGCATAGTTCTATTTTGTTTCCTAAAAACAAAGGGGCTTGAACTTTAGCACACACATAATGGTCTGGATGGTTTATTGACATAGATTTCTGAACCTTACTACCTGAGATTAGTTCAGGTCTGAGAGAAGGGCCCCGTGAATTTGCCTTTCTCACAAGTTCCAAGTGATGTGAATGCAGCTGTTCTGTGGACATTTGTGGGTAAGACTGTTTTAAAACAGATGAACATAAGGGAAACAAAAATAATATAAAAACAGGGAAGGGGACAAAACAGAAGAGACTCATAAACGTGAAGAACAAACTGAGGATTACTGGAGGGGTTGTGGGAGGGGGGACGGGCTAAATGGGTAAGGGGCATTAAGGAATCTACTCCTGAAATCATTGTTGCACTATATGCTAATTTGGATATAAACTTTAAAAAATAAAAAATTAAATTAAAAAAAGTATAAAGGAATGTCTCTCTCAAAAATAAATAAACATTAAAAAAAAAACAAAAACCAAAGTACAAAAAAAAAATACACTGCAAGGAATGCCACTTTCAGATTATCTAGTACTATCTAGTTAAAAAAGAGATAATTATAGATTATTAGGTCCCTTCCTTAGGTGACTGAATCTTACTATCATCCTTCTACTATGCTTCAATGATAGCTGGTACACTCACATTCTACCTATAATTCAGTATTTTGGATTGTCTTGATTATAAAATGAAACTTTATATATTATACATACACAATTAGTACCACTTGTGATATGTGGATCATTTTCAAATAAAATACAATTTTTAAAAAAACTGTAAAATTCTTGCTAAATACTGTTTCTGAAGTTGTGAGACTGAAGCCTATTCTTTTTCTTAACAAGGGGGATTAAAACATGACAGCACAACTGTGACATTCTCCTTTACTTAATTAGAAGGCTCAAGGAAGAACTGAAAGAACTTCCGTACCATATGACTCAAATGTTATTTGGTGCTGTATCTATGTACTACCTAAAACAATCTCATTTTCTCAACTTATTTCCCAAATTAAATCCTTATCCTAACATTTAAAAATAGGAGATAGAATAGACAACTCATATACTTAATTGGTTTCCATCTTTCCCTAGTAATTTCTGTATTTCTCAGAGATACAGTAATGAGGCACCACCAGTTAGTGTCAAGCTCCAAATGGAGATTAAAACACTCATTGTATAATCTTAATAAAATATTTAATTGCCCCAATACCTTCTGGTCATTTAAAAAAGATGTTAACAGGGAAAGAGAGGGAAGAAGGGAGGGGCAGAGAGAGAGGGGGACGGACAGAGGATCTGAAGTGGGCTCTGCGTTGATGGCACATAGCCCTATGAGGACCTTCTGATCATTTTGACTCTTACTTTTTTTTATAATACTGTTGGTCTGATACCTCTTGAAAGTCTGTACTTTTGAATTTATCCTGCATCACACTTTTTGCTGACATTGGTAATAAACATTTTCAGAAGAGAGATTATTCCTTGTAAGTTTTCATTTAGTGACATAAGCTGTTAAACATAAAAATAACTCATGCTCTATCTTTATTGTTTTGGCTAAATCTGGTGAACAGATTAATAAGATAAAGATGCAGCCTTGATATTATGCAGCAATTAAAAAGGATGAGTTAGATTTATGTATGATCTGGAAGGCTACACATGATGTACTATTAAGTGCAAAAATTAGTGCCGTATAACGTATTAAAATGATAATACTAATGAAAGACCCTTTCCCAAATGAGCATATACTTTACATAGGAGTAGGAAGAAGGGTAAAGAAGGATACACATTATGTTGTTAACTTTGGTTACCTTGGTTGCTGGTTGTGGTTAGAAATGAGGGTGGAAACATGCTGAAAGATAAATTTTTTCTTCATATATTTTGTATTTTACCTTCGAAATATTTTTTTAAAGAGATTCCAATGAATAAGATTTAAAAATGTAATCTGGATAATAAAGTTTAATGAACAACTTTTTTGGAGAGGATTTGAACCTGGGACTACGCATGAGAAATGCTGTACTATCTCTAATTTAAAGGTTACATTTCAAAAAGCCAAACTGTATCTGAGACAAGTAATAAATAATCCAAAAGAAAGTGAATATGAAAATGGCTTCCATGAGAAATGCATGATACCGTAAGACATTGTTATGTGCAAGAATGACATTATATTTGAAAACTAATTTCAATTAACCAAAGAGACAAATCGAACTATCTAGCAAAATGCAAACCTTCTACTATATTAATTAAAAAAAAAAAAACTGTAATGTCACAGGAGAAGACTAATATTTACCTGAGGAAGAAACTCCATTAAAGCTTCTAATACTCATGTGGATTTTGTAAAAACAATATGATAAAGGCAACAGAAATATAAAATACTCTCATAGAATAACTTTTCTTCTTGAAAGAGAGTCAGTTACAAGCTTTTATTTTGACATAAATTTAAAGATTGTGATAGAGAAACCACAAGTATTTCCGGGTAAGGCTGAAGACCCATTTGCTTGTTATCTTTCAACTTTTGTACTATAACTCTGGCAAATTCTTCTCCTTGAATGTCAGTGGTGTCCAGTAACTGTCTGACTTTTGAGGTTCTTGTAGGTTTGGTACTAATGAGTTCATAGTCCTCCTTCATGATCAAGTCCCTGGACAGAAGAGCATCCAGCGACTGGTTAAGGCAGGCTTCTGTCATCTGGCTCACAATATCTTCCCTTTTGCTCTGGATCCACTGTTGGGCTATGCCAGGCTGTAATCGCTCTGTAGGAGAGCAAGGGATGACAAATGAGTTGAGAGGACAGATAGACAGCTATGAAAAAAATTGGATGAAAAAAGAAACAGTAAGGAATAAAACCCAATTTTACTGTGATTAGGCTAATATGAAATACAAGTACTTTGGGGGATTCTGTTAATTGTCAGGAAACATACAGATATTTGGGTTCTCTCTTCTTTTCCCTTCAGTTCCCTTCCCAGAAAAAGCCTTTTTATATGCTATAGATCCATAGGAGCAAGCCCCACTCTGTTGCAGATATCTAGATCTATATTTCTATATCTATATATTTAATATAAAAGATACCTGCATATTTTTAAAAAACAAAAATAACTCTACCTTTAGTAACATATTAAGTCACACCTCCTCCTGGCAGTCCCTCACTAGATAGGTGTTCATGGAATACCATGTGGGCCTATTATTACATGTCAGCACTCACAGCTTCCAGGATTGGAAGGGCTTTCTTTCTTAAGAAGGTACATATTTATCATGTTGAAGAAATAAAGACAAAACTTCCTGTATGGCAAATCTACTGAACATATAGCTGTGAAGTAAACGGCATCATTTACAAAGTGTTGTATACTTACCTGAATTTCCCTCAGCTGAGAGTGGATTTATTACTGCTAAAGAGCATGGGGCGGTCCTGTGCTCACAACAGGTCACCTTTTGAGCTACAGAAATGTGACTATCACAACTGTGATTTACTGGATAGTGATACAGCGTAGAGAAGTCTTGAGTTTTTCCTACAAAACACAGTATCTTCGTTAGGGGCAGAAGAGTCCTTAGCTACTCTTATTAGCTAAAATATCAACATCTGGATCATACAGAGTATAGTATTCAATGTCTTTACATTTTTACTGGAATTAAAGCTGGTTCATAAATCTAATCCACAAATAAATACATTTTAGAACAAAAAGGGTTTATGAAAGTTTTTTACCATACTTTTGTGTTTATGTAAATTATAAATTATGGAATTTTACTTCTTCATATAATCACATAATTCTTCTGTGTCTTCTTTCTCCTTCAGCACGTTAAGTGTGTCCTCTAAATCTATTTATGATGTGTGTTTTTCTACACCCTTCTCTGGTAATCCTATTCAATCTCAGGGCCTCAACTGTCACCTCTCTTCCCAAATCTATGTAATTAAATTTTCTGTCTTCGTTGAGCCTTAGTCTTAAATTTTCAACAGCCCACTGGACATCACCCTCATGTGTGCTGCTAAGCACCTCAAATTAAAAACAAAACACTAAAAACTTAATTACACATCTAACTCTAAAATCCGTTTCAACTATTTCTGTTAATAGCACCAATGTTCTCCCAGTCACCAGGCTTGATAACTTGTTCAGTTCTTTTGTCTTCCTTCCTATAAGTGGAGATCTATAAATTCTTTCTTCCCACAAGTGAAGAGCTATAGAGCCCCTCAGTGTGTTCTCCATAACATCCCTTTCACTCTTTCTTCCTTCTTCTACTCTGAGGTCTCATAATCTCTCGTGTACTGCAGTAACAGGCCAAAAGTCTAACTGATTGGTTTCCCCACTTCCATTCTCCTTTTCCTTCCAAACTATTCCACATATTCTAGACAGGATGAGTCTTCCTAGAGCAAAAAGTTTTTTATCAAGTCACACCCTTGCTCAAAAATTTGCAATAGTTGCTTCCCACCCAAGAGAAAAAGCTTAGCCTAGTGATAGAAATTGTGATGGTATGACTCTACCCTACTGATCTTTTATCTTTATTAATTCATATCCTCTTCACCAGCTAAACCCAACTACTCACTGTTCTTTGTGTTTTCTTGCTTCTGTGCCTCTATGTTGTTCCTTTTGCCTGGAAGGCCCATCTTTATAACTATAGGTCCAACCTTCAGTCAGAAACAATTTCTTCATGATGACAACATGGTGTAGTGGAGTGACATGAAAATATTTATCAAAAGACCTGGCTTCGAGTCTTGGGTTTGCCAGCTACTAACTATGTGATCCAGGAAGTCTTGATCTTAAAAATCTGTAAAATGAGGAATATCTCCCTCACAAGGTTGTTGTGAAATACTTTGTAAAAACTGTTACTTTTCCAGTGTATTACCATAGCTTTACATCCATATCACTTTCTATCTCTTTACTATGGTTATTTAGAAATATTACTCTTCCCTTAGAAGATATGTTTTTTAGAGTCTAACACAATGCCTTCAATATTTTAATGTATTTGTAGAACATCCCAGTACTATTTTCACATCTTTAGATTCTGACACTTAAAACAAAAACGAGTCACGACTGCAAATGAAAGACATGTTCCATATAAACCATGACTGCTTACCAATGATACGATCTTAAAAAAAAAAAAAAAGGAAACCTTGCCAGCAATACTGATTGAAAAGTTTACATACTAGGTAAAAAATCACTGTCTTGAGACGCTGACAGGGACTTTGAGGCTCCAGTGGAACCACTAGTTTTATGGAGCTGAGAGGATCCACACGATTCCTAAAGTAAACAGAGGATAAATGATTTAGATTAATAGAAAATCATTTTAAAAGTTATACGGTTTTAATTTCTAAATAGTTGTTGCTTTTGGTTTACTATAAAAAAGAACAAAACTATTACAATTTATACCTTACAAAATTAAAGAAACACATATATAAAATAATAAGCTTTATATATTCTTAGGAGAAATTATTAACTTGAAATATGAATGAATGCTACTGAAGAAATCTTTCCTTTTAGATGGTCATGCAAATGGCATTTTCCTTCCAGTAATCACTGCAGGAGGTAAGGATAAGGGTGTACATTGGATAGTTTACATTTGGATAAATATAATGGTAAAACTATAATCAATGATTTGTCTATATACCACACAGGAATACTGCTCATTGTATAAAACAATGACAGGACAAAAGTTAATGGCAAACAGAAAAGCAAGGACTATGTATGATTCAATGAGATGAACATGGCATGAGAATTAGGAACACTGGATTTCAAACTGGAGATTGCCATGGGCTACCTAATAAATCCTAAAATCTCCCTAGCTTAGCTTTAGCTTCCCACATATTAAGGAAGGAATTAAGACTAATGACTTGTTTTTTAATTTAATTTTTTTTTAATGTTTATTTTTGAGAGAGAGAGATAGAGTGTGAGCATGGGAGGGGCAGAGGGAAAGGGAGATCCAGAATGTGAAGCAGGCTCCAGGCTCTGAGCTGTCAGCACAGAGCCCAACGCAGGGCTCGAACCCATGAACCGTGAGAGCATGACCTGAGCCAAAGTCAGAGGCTTAACTGACTGAGCCACCCAGGCACCCCAAGACTTAATGATTTTTCATATTCTTCTCACATTTTGAGTTTATCGACATAATTTTACCTCTTGTGGCTCATGAGTTACAGGTATGTTCAGAGATGACGCCATTTCCTTCTTGTCGCATAAGTGAATAGTGCTCAAAGTACTCTGTAACTGGAATGAATGCATACATGTACTTTAGTTGGAAGTGATTAGGAAGCTTTATGAATAAAATACAATCTACTTAACATAATTTATGTTTATACAAAACAAATGGAAAGTAAAGTTACATCATTTGAGGATATATGATCTAAATGTAGAGACAGTGCAGTATAGGAGTAATAACTTTATAGAGAAACAAACTTTGAATCCTGCCTCATATTAATTGGTTACCTTGAGCACATTTATCTTTAAAGATTGACTAATACCTACATGCAGGATCGTTTTAGAGATTAAGTGAGGGAATGAATATAAAGTGTCTGATAAAAACTAGGTACTTAATAAATTTCAATTTATGTATGTGTATGTATCTATCCATAATTCTTAAGCATTTACTATATTTTAAGCACTGTGCTTGTAAGTACAGTATTATTTTACAGATAAGAAACTGAGGGCTGGAGTAAGTAAAGGATGCAGAGGGTACTAATGGAATGATGGGGGCTACGTAGCCAATCAGGTCTGGTTTAGAATCTCAGGATACCTAACCACTGGATTTTAGGTGTGAGACTTAATTTCAGTTTACTTATCTGCAAACTGGAGATAAGAATACCTACTTTTCAGGAATACTGTAAGGAGGATTATAAACAAAAAAAGCCCTAAGATTACTTAGTTAGCCTTCAATAAATGCTACTAGCTATTAAGCAAATGAGTTACATACATGCTATACCTCTCTATTAAACTCATTTAGTGATTTATTCCCATCTCTATAAAGCAATCTTGGATTAACTGCCATCACTAGTGAGTGATTTAAAAAACAAACCTATCAGTATGCTTTTTTTTTTCTCCAAACCAACATAATGCCAACTGCTCCCAGCCCTACATTATTCATACTTATTACGGTCTTCTCCATTACCGGCTAAGGAATTTTAGAAGAAAAGCAACTATTCATCTATATTTATAATCTACCTACCATAGCACTTTGCACAAAGTAGTCCAATGAACATTTGTTAAATACATTTTTATGTGAACTTTTAGAGTTATTCTTTGGGTCTGTCTCTGTTATACAAGGCTTTTCTGTGATTTTAAATTTACTGAAACATTTTTGATAATGCAATATCCTTGAATTAGTAACATTATTTTTCATAACTAATCAGTTATGATAATTCAAGTTATTTATGAACTAGTAAATCAATCCCTAGAAGGAAATGAAATGGAATATTAAGGAGAAACTCCTTTTGGTTCAGTTCTTATTATTTAATTTATAAGAAAGGCTATCTGTGAAAACATAAATTATGGGACCTGGTTCAAAGAAATGAAAAAAATGTAGGAACCTCAAACGAGTCACCTTAACTGGTGGTCTTTGTTTTCAGAAGTTTCTTGATGAAAAAGCTTATTAAATTTGTATTCTATTGTTGGCCCTGCCATTAACTAGCTGCGTAGGGTATTATGTAACTTTCCTATACCTCAGTTACCTCATCCATCAAACAGAAATGATATTCTTTCCCTACTAGTTTCACAGAATTGATACAGAATTTCTTTTTAAAAAAATTTTGAGTGAAAACAATACAGCTATTTAAAAACGCCAAAGAAAGTAATGCTTTTTTAGTAATTTAGCAATGCTATCATCAAAGGGTATTCAGGTATTTGAAAATATGTACTTTAAACTATTTTATTTAAAAAAACAAAATTTCTTCTAAAATTTAAGGTTTATTTAATTTTTAAAAATTTATTTGTTTAGAGAAAGACAGAGACAGTGTGAGTGGGGGCAGGGCAGAGAGAGAGAGAGAGAGAATGAATATGAATATATCCCAAGCAGGCTCCATGCTACCATGCAGAGCTGGACGTAGGGCTCAAACTCACAAACAGAGATCCAGACCTGAGCTGAAACCAAGAGTTGGACACTTAACTGACTGAGCCACACCCCAAAATTAACCATTTTGGATATAGGTCATAGTATTTAAGTAGTTTGGGGACAAGAAAAAAAAACTGATATGGTTCTCTTCCACTTTACAACCAAGAGAACCAATTCTTCTATTCACCTTTGCTTGGCAGAAGAAGAAAAAGCTGGAAGGAGACAAAGAGAACTGAAAAGATAAAGCAAAAATAAGTATTACAGAAGTCTGTAGCTACTAAGAAGTGGAGACACTGGAATGTGCTAAAAAAGATTGTACCTACTGAGAAGTAGGAAGGTCAGTGAAAAGCTATCAAAAGAATTAAAACACAGTTCTTTAGTGCCTTAAAAAGAGGCACTGATACTGCTATCTTCAATTTTCAGTTTGGTTAAAGGTAGTCGTCTTCTTCACATATTTCCCTTTTAAACCAAGGTTATGTCAAAGATACAGCAAATTGCAAGAAGCAATCAAGGTCATGTAGTGATACATAAATTGTAGACTATGCTTGTTCACAACTTAAGACTTTGGTTAATAGCTGATTATTTTTATTATTATATCTCAAATGCAATTTAATGAAACTCAGCACTTGCTGAGCTCAACTATGCTTACTTTGTCCCTAAAGTACTGTATGGTTACTTTTTAATACATTTTGATAAATTTTAAAAAATGTTTATTTATTTTTGAGAGAGAGAGAGAGAGAGAGGGAGACAGAGAATCTCAAGCAGGCTCCATGCATTAGCACAGAGCCCAGTGTGGGGCTCAAACCCATGAGCCATGAGATCATGACCTGAGATGAAATCAAGAGTTGGATACTCAATCAACTGAGCCACCCAGGCATCCCTCAAATCTATAATATTAAGAAAACGTTTCAGTAATAGGGCCCTTCAATTGTTCTGATCTACAAAAGCCAGAATGAGTCAATAAGACAATTGTTCTAAGTAATTCTTAGCAACGGTTACTTTGATTTATGTAACATGGAGTGTTTGAGTGGGAAAACAAACCAAAATAAAGCAATAAAAAATACACATTTTAGTCTCAATTAATACAATTCTATAGCTTAACTTTTTATAAATCTAAAAAAAGCCCAAGAACATTGAATAAAAAGAAGTGAAAGAACCCAGATTTCTTTACTCTGTATATATTACAACATTAGGGAAGAAATATAGGTTAAAAAAACTCTAGTGACTTAGGGCATTCATTGTACATAACTGGTATTCATTACACATTTTAAATTTACATTTGATATATGGGAGTTCTAGAAATGTCTCTGAAATCTAGAATTGGCCATTTGAATGAAATGGAAAAGCTCTTTGGTGACAGACAAAACAGTATTCATAGTCTCTGGTAAACTCTACTGCCCTAATACTGTAGCCTGTATTTGTGAAAAGTAGATACACAAAAATGGAATTTAACTAAGCTGAAAATCTCCATGAATTATATATGATTATTTAAATTTCAATTTCCATTATTTCATTTAGCAATTTACCTTTGTTTTCTTTAGTTGAATAACAGCTTCAAGAAAAGTTATCTCTTCAAATGTCCTCAGAACTGGTTCAAGTTCTATTAAACATTCTACATGAGAAAAAAAAAAAACTATTTGAGTTCAGATCTAATCATTAAATTGAAAAATATAAATGCTAATATTTACCTGATAAGGCCCTAGGTCAATTTTTCCCCAAACTGATGACACTCAACTCTGTTAAGAGCCTTTACATATGCATATAGATAGAAATATAGATCATGGAATACACTTGAGGGTCTAAAAATAAACCTTTATAGTTACGGTCAATTGCTTTTTGACCAAGTTGCTGTGGCAATTCAATGGGAAAAGGATCATCTTTTCAACAAGTGGTGCTAGGACAGCTGGATATACACATGAAAAAAGATAAATAATTTAGACTCTTACCTCATGCCATACATAGAATTAACTTGAACCGTATTGTGCACTTAAATGTAAATACAGGAGAAAATCTTCATGACCTTTGGTTAGGTAAATAATTTTTAGATATGACATTAAAAACAGGGTCCATAAAGAATTGTAAATGCACTTCAAAAAAACTGAAAACTTTTGCACTTCAAAAAGCTGCTATTAAGAAAAATGAAAAGACAAGCCCCAGACTGGGAGAATATTTTTTGCATATCATGGATCTGGCTAAGACTTATACCTAGAATATATAAAGAGCTCTGATAATAATAAGGCAAATAAACCAATTCAAAAATGGGAATATAACATGATGCAACCATTTTGGAAAACATTTAGGAGTTTCTGAAAAATGAAAGATAAATTTACCATGCAACTCAGCAACTCAACTCATAGGTACCAATATAAGAGAAATGAAAACATGTTCACACAAAGACTTGCATATGAGCAGCCACAGCAGCATTATTCATAATAGACAAGAAATAGAAACAATCATAATCACTACAACAACAACAACAACAACAACAACAACAACATATAAACTTGTTGCCAAAGGGAGAGGCCAGGGCTCCGGATATAAAACTGAGCATCACTAACGGATGGTATATAAAGCTTTGGTGTGGACTGGATCACCTAGGGGGAGAGTACAGATAGTAAATAGGTAGTAAAGGATCCACGTTAGAGCTCTGAAGCATTCCAACAGTTAGAAATTGAGTAGAGGAAGTGAAAGAGACTGAGAAAGAGAGGATGCTGAGAGTGTAGCTTCTTCTGTCTTGAAGCCACCAGAAAGAAAGTTTCAAGGAGGGAATGTCTAATCTGGTGAGAAGCCAAGTAAGATAAGCAGGATTTTCTAACATTACCATCCTTGGTAACTCCAACAGTGTAGCTTTCGTGGAGATATGAAAACAGAAGACTGATGTAAGTTTGTCAAAAACTGAATTAGACGGAAAGAAGCAGGGAAAACAAGTACGGGTAATTCCTACAAGGTGTTTAGATTTCAATGGGGGCAGAAAAATGAGGTGACACTGAAAGATGATATGGGGTTAAGATTTTTTTTCCTATATAAAGATAGGAGATAATAATGGAATATATCTATATGACAGCTGAATGACCCACTAGATAGGCTGAGATGGACACTCAAGAACAGAGACAGAATATAAGGACGAGAAGCTGAAGAGGGCTTGGGAATTGTATCCAGAGCACAAGTGATACGTTTACATTGTGTTAAGTATATATATGGACACTTTTTTCCACTGGAAAAGAGATAAGTCAGGAAAGATGGATACAAGTACAATGAAGTTTGTGGATACGGTAGTGGAACTGTGGGTAGTACTCTCTTATGGTTTCTATTTCTTAGTGCAGTGTGAGAACAGGTGATCTGTTAAAGGGAAGATGGAGCATGGGACGAAGGAGGTTTAAGAAGGGATGCCATGGGGCACCTGGTTAGCTCAGTTGGTTGAGCGTCCCACTCTTGATTTCAGCTGAGGTCGTGATCCCAGGGTCGTGGGATGGAACCCTGCATAGGGCTCGATGCTGACTGTGGAGCCTGTGTAAGATTCTCTCTCCCTCGCCCCTCTCTCCACTTGCACTCTCTCTCTCTAAAATAAAAAAAAAATTTTTTTAAAAGAAGGGAGGCTAAGGTATTAACCCTGTCTTCTTTTCCTAAGCTCAGAATCTACCAAGAAAAACCACAAAAAAATGATAAATGATGATTAAAGTATCACCTTTATGACCAATAAAGATTAATAGAGAAATTACCTTTAGATCTGTAGCCAAAGGGCTTGGAAAGAATTCACAGCTTTACTCAGCCAGAGTCTACATCTACTTCCACATGGGGGAGCAGAAAATGTATGTATCCTTTAGATAGGCTGACTTCTAAAAGAAGGAAAAAAACTGAGAAGGGACCAGGTAAGCATGCTCAGTTTTTCTCCAAAATTAACAAATAAGATAAAGTCTGAGGAAGACTGTTGAGGGACACATAGAAGTTAGAAAATATTCTCCCTATACTTTGCTTTTTTGGGGATTGAAATGGAATTTCATCTTCACTTTGGAAACATAAAAAAATGGGACTTGTGTGTCTCCGACAGTAATACAATATAATCACTGATTAAGACAGCAAATCTCAAACTTTTAGGTCTCAGGACTCTTTAAAATTATTGAGTATCCCAGTTTTTGTATATGTGGGTCATATCTATTGATACTTACTATATTAGAAATTATAACTGAGAAAATTTTAAAACATCGGAGTGTATGAGAACACATTCCATTAATTGCTGGAGCAGTGAAACCATCATACCTGATTTAGCCTCTGAAAAAATCCACCGTGTACTCATGAGAGAATGAGAATAAAAAGGGAAATTAATATCTTAGTATTTCTTATTCTGAAAACAGTTTTGATTTTGTGAATCCTTGTGAAAGTCTCAGGAACCAACCACCCCAGGGGTCCTTGTACCATACCTTAAGAACAGTTGATCTCTGAGAATGGAATACTAGAGATGTATTTGAGAAGCATAATAGAATTGCTAAGTAGTGTTTAGTGTGTAGTTTTGGCCACTAATTTAAAGAGAAACCAATAACTTCCACTTCTGGAGCAATAGGGTAGGATTTACCGTCCTGCCCTAAAATGACCAAAAAAAACCAAACAAAATACACGAAACAGTGGTTTTCAATACACTAGATACTGGGCAACAAAGGACAGAGATCTCTGAGGTGGGAAACAAATAAGGTGAGCCCTAGGACTGCCCAGGCTTGCTGCCTAGAGAGAGTTTCCAGCTGCAGCTTATAGGGAAAGTAAGGTGGGACCTCACTTCTCAACTGAGTGGGAAGTTAATTGAGGAGAGGGGGCTGAGAGTCTGGGTAGACCAAGGCAGATAGAGTTCAGAGGACAGTACCAGAGAGGGGAGAGGTAACACAGAGAGACAGCTCTGTGATCTGCAGAGGGCTCCTTTAAGTACTGATCAATGCAGGGTAGAGAAATCATTAAGCCGAAAGTCAAAGTCTTCAAAGAACAATAAAGAAAAACCAGGAAGTCTATAGAAAAGTAAGTATTGCCTAATGGTATGATCTTCATAGGAGCTAGAAGTTTTAGAGAATGGAAAAGAAATGAGTATTTGGAAGTGGCACTGGGGACAAGGGAGATATAGACCCTCCCAGATAGCTCTGGGAAATAAATGTGAATCCATTACAAGCAACTTTTGATTTTTTAAATATAGTAATGATAAGCAGTGAACACAAATTGCGAGTAAAAAATATATTTCATTGCTTTTATAGTTAAAAGATGTTTCTTTTAACTATAATTAAATATATTTTAATTATATGTTTAAAATATGTTTTAATTAAATATATTTCATTGCTTTTATAGTTAAAAGCCTAGTCTGTGGCTTATTTTTCACTTTATCTTAATCACATCTCTTGAAGTGCAAAAATTTTCAATTTTTTCCAAGTCCAATTATCCTTTTTTTCATGTATCTTGTTTTTGATGTCATATAGAGAGTTCTTTGCTCACCATAAGGTCATAAAAATTTTCTATGTTTACATTTAGATGATGATCCATTCTACCTCTGAAATAAATCTTAATTCTATCTATCTAATTTTTCTATCTAGGATTACCACCTTAATTAGTAAACTCTTGACAGTCTCTCAGCTGGTCTCTGCATCCACTCCTGCCCTTCTTCAGTCAATTTTCCACACAGCAACAAGAGTGCTCTCTTCAAAACTTAAATTAGATCATGTCATTTCCATACAACACACATATTAATGCTATTCTATTGTACTTGGAGTAGATTTATAACCTTTTGGTGGTAGCCCAACAGCTTCTCCTTATCTCTCTAATCTCATCTCATAAAATAAAAACAGCACCTGAATTAAAAAAAAACCTTTAAGTTTGCCATCTAACTTGTGTAATTTTTCAAGGAATATTTTATTCATAGTATAGTCACTATTTTTCTAATTCCAAATGTCCAAATTAAAACTGTACACTCACTTAGGAAAGATGGTCTTTCATCTGGATTTTGTGCCCATCCACTTTCTATTAGAGAGATCATGAGTGCTCGATGAGGTATATCCAATGGTAAATTTTCTTCATTAGTGTCAGGTCGATGTCCTTGTGACACACTATACATGATCTGCAAAGGATTGGTGACTTCTGTCAAAACAAATATATTTCATTTATTAGAAATATATTATGATCTAATAGATTACTTAAATATGAGGGAAACTTAAACTGTTGGGAATAATGCATTATCTCCCCCCCCCCCCCCCGCTTTCTGTTAAAGAAATATATATGTACAAATATATATTCCAGTCATTGAGATTTGTCTGCCTCCTGTGGTGGAGTTTATAGCTTCACCTCACCTCATTAATTTTAAGCTTGGTCATGTATCTGATTTGGCCAATGGAATGTGAATACAGCAGAGCACAAGTAGAACTGAGTAGAACCTAGTATAGCCAAGGATGGCCACTCACATCATACGTGAATGAGAAATATACGTTTATGTAGTAAGCTACTGAGATTCTGAGGTTGTTACACATCAAACTGACCCTTACGAACAGAATGGAAGAATCAGAATAAAGAAATGGACAATATTATCAGAAAACTTTGAAAGTATTCTTTAATGATTGCTGGTTATTACAGAAGAAGCATGAATAAAATTTTCAAATAAAGAAATTTAGAACTGGACTGAATCAAAAATAAATATTCAAAAATTTCATTTTGCAAATGAAAAAAAAGGACTTGAGATTTAGTGGTGTGATCACAGAGCTAATTACTAACAGAACAAGAATTATAATCTACCTTTTTCTGACCCTTAATCCAGTATAGTTTCCAATATACAGTGGATTCAGAATTGATAAACTATTATGTTTTTATAGTATGTTTCCACAAAATGAATGGTAGGCAGATTCAAAATAAGATGGGCTTTATTTAGATAGTTCTGAATGTGGCCTAGCAACATGATGTCATCCAGAACAAGGAAGTGAGGGGAACCTGGGTAGCTCAGTCAGTTAAGCATCTGACTTTGGCTCAGGTCATGATCTTGCAGTTTGTGAGTTCAAGCCCCATGTTAGGCTCTGGGCTGACAGCTCAAAGCCTGGAGCCTGCTTCGAGTTCTGTGTCTCCTTCTCTCTGCCCCTTCCCCACTCACACCCTGTCTCTCTGTCTCTCTCTCTCTCTCAAAAACAAACATTAAAAAAAAATTTTTTTTTAAAGATTTAAAAAAAGTACAGGGGTGCCTGGGTGGCTCAGTCAGTTAAGCGGCCGACTTTGGTTCAGGTCATGATCTCGCGGTCCGTGAGTTCGAGCCCCACGTCGGGCTCTCTGCTGACAGCTCAGAGCCTGGAGCCTGTTTCAGATTCTGTGTCTCCCTCTCTCTGACCCTCCCCCGTTCATGCTCTGTCTCTCTCTGTCTCAAAAATAAATAAACGTTAAAAAAAAAATTTAAAAAATTTAAAAATAAAAAAAGTACACGTACCTTCAAAAGGCTGTTTTCTGGATAAGACTTCCCATGTGATAACTGCATAGCTGTTTAAGATAAAAATATACATACAATACATTATAAACTAACTATGCATAATAAACTAAAATAGCACTGATTTTAAAAGCTGACTACGGAGAGATCATTTTTGAAAGGGACAAGGTAGTGAAATACTGTATAAAGAACTACCAATACAACCAAGACCATGAATATTTATATACAGGTTTGCTTTGAAAGGGAATTAATCCAATTTGAAAAATTAGCAAATTACTATAATAAAAATTTGAAGTTATAGGAAAGGATAATTTGTTGTGGATGATTCTTTAAAGACCTCTAATTACATGATTCTATTATTCACACAAAATAAACAGCAATAAAAAAGATGGTTTTATGCAGCCCTACTCTATTGACTTTTTTTGGTCTAAATACTATCTCCTTTTGTAGTGTTAAGTGTTGACCACACTGTTTCCTTCCCTCCTCCATCAATGTCAGATATGATTAAAAAAAAAAAAAACCTTTGAGTACTATATTATAAATTCACAGGACAAAAAATGTGTCTTAAATTTTTTTCAAGGATGTAAAAGTAGCTTAAAGCAAGGAATCTTTTATTTGAAAAATATTAATCACTGTGGTCTCTATTTTTGCCACACTTATGAGAGAAGAGTAAAAATCACATTTTAAAATGTAGCTTTGAAATTCTGATTAATCTTATTTTTATACAAAGTTAACTCTGAGCAAAAGTAACAAATTATACCTATATATATCATGCTTGACACTGGCCCTTGATTTTTGTCCAGGTTCATAGTTCTCAGGTGGCATATAGATAATTGTCCCTCCTTCTGGTGAAGATTTACTACTTCGTGATTGTGAGAGGGACATCATACGCCATTTTGATAAACCAAAATCTGCAATCTGTAAGGGAAAAGAGTAAATAACTGAATTTAAAATTTTTTTCTTTAAAAAAAACAAGAATTGACTCTCTTTGTCTATATTCACTGTATTGAGATATGACACTAGAGGAAATGTTCTATATTAATATTTTCTTTCTATATATTCTATCAGTTTCTTTATTAATTCTAGAGTGCTGAGCCCAATAACTCTAGAAGCAATAGACACTGACTTGAAGTTCAGCATAATATCACAGATTTTAAAATGGAGAATGAGTTTTGAAAAATTAAGCAGGAATATTTTGTGCCTTAAATTCTGAATGAGCATATACACCAAACACTACTTTTTAAGACAAGTAGTTTTATAGCATGTGCTTTCAAAATTCACCCACACCCCAAAGAACTGCTAAACTACTGGTATCTAATATGATTGCCACTGGGTATTGTTTGCAACTCAGATTTATATGTTCTTATTTATAATGCCCTAAAAATAGTAAGCTTCAATTGTGAAGTAAAATTTCGATATAGTATAAGTCATTATTATATGATTTATGCTTACTGCTAAAAGAGTCACATCTGTTGGCAAGAGTCTATTTAGCATATAAAGCATATTTATGTCCATGACAAGGACTGCTTGAAGAATTATGGGTGACATTCTGTGCTTCTGATATATCCTTTAAAGTTTTGCTTCACTAGTAAATTTTATGCAGATATTCTACAACACCTTATAACTCTCTATTTAAAAGGTTCCTTATTTTTTTTTTTTTTAAATGGAAGACAAAAGGGGCACCTAGGTGGCTCAGTCGGTTGAGCATCCGACTTCGGCTCAGGTCATGATCTCAGTTTGTGAGTTCGAGCCCCACATCGGGCTCTGTGCTGACAGCTCAGAGCATGAAGCCTGCTTCGGATTCTGTGTCTCCCTCTCTCTGCCCCTTCCCCGCTCATGCTCTGTCTCTCTCTGTCTCTCAAAGATGAATAAAAGTTAAAAAAAAATTTAAAAAAAAATGGAAGACAAAATATAATAACAGAAATAGTATTTTATGGACAAAAGGGTATAGGACTCTAAAAACATTTATTGAATTACTTAGACCTTCACACTGCATAATTTAGGATCAACAGAGGGAAATGAGCTCTATCCAGTACATCATTTGTGTTTCAATTACTTAACTCTTCCATTTTTACTAGTTTTAATAGAAGAAACAATTTGTTCAGTGTTTAAATTTGTTTTTTAAAAAAAATTATGGCTCCACTCTAAAAAGGGAGGGGGTAGGCTATATGAATTTTTCCATACATTATTAAAATAAAAGGGTAAGTCTAAGGAAAAAAAAAAGTAGAAAAGACCCAGAGAAAATATGGTGCCAATACACGAAGAGCTACGCTGGATTGACTGAAAGGCAATATACCATGTGGCCAAGAACACGGGTTCTGGAGCCTAGGTTATTTAGATTTAGATTCCAATACTACCACTTAATTAACTATGTGTGAACTCGAGCAAGTTTTTAAATTTCTCTGCCTCAGATGACCCATCTGCACACATGTGCAGTGGGGATAACAACACTGTATCACAGGTTTGAGAAAATTAAATGCCTTATTCTAAGCAAAGCCCTCAGAACAATATCTGGCACACAATAAGTGATCCGTATGTGTTAATATTAGTGTTTTGTATATAGGTTGCTCTTATTCAATACAATCTGCTCTTCCCACCTACCTTCTAAGAGCAAAAACAGCACTCCAGTTGCACATTTGCTAGAGTAATAAGCATTACTATAAGTAGAGTTTATTTTTGTGCCACAAGTGAAAAATTCTAAAAAATAATCTGAGATGTTGTCTCACCTTATACGTGAACCATAATTTGCAAACTCCTGGGATAAATGTTGGTTTGAACACAGCGTTACAGAAAATGTATTCCTGAGCTTGCCTCCTTATGCGCTTTTTCACCTAAGATCTTCATCTTCCTCTTTTCAAACCTGACCTAAAAACCTAAATCAGAATTCTCTCTCTGAGCTGATTTAGTTTGGTTTTCACGTGGAGCTATACTTCTCCCCTTTCTCTATTACAAACAATACCATTACAAAAGGCATGATGCAATAAATCCGGATCTTCAACAGGAAAAAAGTGAACAATGTGAGGGAAGGAATGATTTCTTGAAGGTCTTAATAAATCAATCATTCAGCCATGAAGACAGAGAATAAGAACTTTCCAATACTATGCGAGATTTTAACATGCATTTCAAAGCTAAAGGCTTTCTTTTTAAATAAGAAGATTATTTTAAAAATTAGAGGAAATTAAAACACACTACTATAAAAATCATCCACAATCCCACCACCCTACTAGAATAGCTACTTTCATTTACATATACTATCCATTATCTATAAAACTATAAAATCAGCAGCAGCAAAATGTTTTGAAGATTAATCCTGAAGTATTCTGTTTTCTACATAAGACTGACAGAATAGCAGAGAAAGCAAGTATGGTACATATAAATATTTTCATTTCAAAGAAGCCTATCACTGGTTCATTTGTATATACAATACACTAATGAACACCTGACAGATAACCAAACTTAATGTATTCTTGTTAAAGTAGGAAAGTCTCAGTTGATCTAAATCAGTAGTAAATATTTTTCTTTCAGCTATTATGCTTCTGGCCAGCATTCCAGTGAAAAAACTTACTTCAGAAAACGGTAGCGAGGTGTAAACATCCATTTAATTTTATTGAGTATTTTTAAAGATACGTACTTCATTTAAATGCCTTTCCAAGATGATTGGTAGGTTAAATAACTTAGTTTTTTATGAGTCAGTGATGAACTTTGAATTTTTTTTTTATTTGAGAGGGAGAGGGGGAAGGGGGGGAGAGAGAGAGAGAGAGAGACAGCGCGCGCGCGCAGAAGCATGAGAGTGAGCCAGCAGGGGAGAGGGGTGGAGAGGGGCAGAGAGAGGGAGGGAGTGAGGGAAAGAGAGAGACAGAATATCAAGCAGGCTCCATTCTCAGCACAAAGCTTGATGTAGGACTTGATCCCACCACCCTGGGTTTGTGACTTGAGCCAAAACCAAGGGTCGGATGCTCAACCAACTGACACACCCAGGCACCCCCATACTGTGACTTTTAAGGGACATTTATAAAGTAAAAAATAGAGACATATAGGATACATGTAAAAGAATGCTACTAATTTATAAGAATAGTATTAGAAAGGTCACAGCTCTCTGTACTAAAATTAATAAAAATTACAAAACTAAACAAAGTCAAACTATTTTAAATTCTATTCATATCAAAGAAAGACCAAGAAAGGATACCCTATTGATCAGTGAAAAGAAAGTAGGAATCATTACCTAGTACTTTGCTTCTGTTTTCTCTATTTAGTTTCCAGACTGAGATGAAGAAACTCAAGTTCAAGGATGTTGAAAAGGTCAAGAAGGGCAAATCTCAGATTATTATATATATATTTCAGGTTATTGAGAATTGCAAAACTTTGGTTTGCAAGCATAATTCATTCTGGAAACATGCTTATAACCCAAAGCACTGGTATATCAAAGCAAATTTCAAGAACCACTGGCTAAGCTGTGATCATGCGACGTTCAATGTAATGTATTAATCATATTGCAAGACACTGCTCATTTATCAAGTTAAAATTTATTAGAAATGTTAGCTCATCTTGTGGAACACTCGCAGGAGAAGTTACTCACAAACCACGGTTGTACTGTACTTGCAAATACCTCCATGGTGCTATTAGTGCTCTTTGTGGGACAGAATGGATAGTATATAAGAAAAATAAATGTCATTCTGACTTTTAAAAAGGAAAGAAATACTCAGCAATCAAAAAGAATGAAATCTTGCCATTTGCAATGCCGTGGATGGAACTGGAAGGTATTATGCTAAGTGAAATTAGTCCGAGAAAGACAAAAATCATAGGACTTCACTCATATGAGGACTTTAAGAGACAAAACGGATGAACACAAGGGAGGGGAAACAAAAATAATATAAAAACAGGGAGGGGGACAAAACAGAAGAGACTCATAAATATGGAGAACAAAGTGAGGGTTGTTGGAGGGATTGTGGGATGCGGGATGGGCTAAATGGGTAAGGGGCATTAAGGAATCTACTCCTGAAATCATTGTTTCACTATACGCTAACTAATTTGGATATAAATTTTAAAAAATAAAAAATAAAATTTAAAAAAAATAAAAAAAAAATAAAAAGGAAAGAAAATGTTGATTTTGCAAATCTACATACTGGTAGAGACTGTGCTTACTCCTTGCTTAAAAAAATTTAGAAAATTTAATAAAAGGGGTATGTTATGAGTAATTAATGGAAGAGCCAGCAAGAAGTCATGAAAAACAAATTATATTGACTGGTGGTCAATTTCAAATCTAATCTGATATATCCCAAGTGCTTGGCACAATGCTTGCCATACTACTGTTGCTCCATAAGTATTTACTGAATAAAACAATGACCAATTTCATTTCCTTTTTTGACAATAGTACGACTGTCAAAGCAAAATGTTAAAACAGTTGTATATTACAAAACACTTTGTTATTCAAAGTAACATGTTTGACTATTAAGTTATCAGGCCTATCTGGTATATAGAGCAGATCTAGAATTCATTCGTTTGTTTATTCAACAAATACGTAGTTAATACTTCAATATGGCATGTACTGAGCAGGTGGCAGTTAATAAAATAGACTAAATTTCAGTCTTAATGGAGTTTCTATTCTAATTGGGGGAGACAGTCAATAAATACATTAATAAAAATATTATGACAGGTGGTGAAAATAATATGAAGGAGCATAAATCAAGGTACAAAGACATAGAGAAATTGGGTGAGTTGTCAGGGAAAGCCACTGTGAAGAAAGTGAGGGAATAAGCCAGGAGGATACCTGGGAAAGCAGTCCACTAAGGACTCTGATAATATTCTTAAGGACAAAATGGAGAAATATGAGCTGTATAACAGCTCTCTTAGAAGTATTCCAAACAAAATTAATGATTATTCTCCAAAAGTGCTAATTATAGATTGATAGCGACCTAGAACGTGAGTCCTAGCAGTATGTTGTGCAGCTCTGATCTGAGTTGTGTACTGGTTAATATATAATCATTAAAGACACAAAAACTAGCTAATTAAATCTGAGGGTAACACCAATCTGGGAAATAAAATTAAAACGCCTGGACTAGAAAAGTAAAACTGAAATAGACCTTAAGAGGCTGAAGTAATCAATCAAATCTAACAAGACAGAATGTGATGATGTTCAAAAGTATTCTGCAAAGTATGTGACATGGCTTAAGCCTGAAAAAAAAGAACCTCTCAGGACTTGTTGTTAATGCTATTTAGGGACCTGGGAAATGACACTTCCATCCAAAAGTACATTCATCAGGTCACATCAGGAGTATTTTCTTTGTGAGGATAAAAATTGAGATTTATGCACAGAAGCATCTAGATAGCACCTGTGATTAAAATCCATGTAATAAGGAAATTGGTTGAAAGAACTAAGGATGTTTAGAAGGGAGAACAAAACACAAGTGTATGTGAGGGGCGGGGGATTAGAGTCATCTTCAAACATTGAAAGGGCTGTCACGCGAAGTAGAATTGGACTTACTCAGGTTATCACAAAGAGTAAAACTAGGATCAATGGACAGAAACAAACGGAAGGTGTTTTGATAGATCATATAAGAAAATGTCACAGTCATTTAAGGATGGATATTAAAACTCCCTGTTATAGGATATTTGCCCTTGGGAGACAAGGGACTATCGCAGTGAGGATTCAGGGGACTAGCTGGCCATTAAGGCACTTCTACCCGCATGGTTTTATAACTGTTGTAACAGATTAGTTTCTTTTTTTTTTTAGTGGTACTGAGGTAGCACCTAGCTTCTGTTTCCTTTCTGCTCCCATTTTATTCTAGGGAGAGGAAGTGCCTTTAACAGAGGTTTAGTTTTCCTTTAACTTTTCTCACACTTTTTGTATTAATTTTTCGACGGTTCCAACTTCCCTGTTACTTTTTTCTTTGAACATTTTTTGATATTTACAATGATCTTCAATTATATATATTATTGTAAGAGGTGTAGCAAAATAACATAAAAACAAAGCAAGTTACATTTCGTATTAGCTACTTAGCAACTACTTTTTATTTGCTGTCATCAGTTAGATGTAAACTATGGAATCACTACATGTGATGCCTTTAGGCACCTAAATCTCATGCTTTATACAAAAAATTCAAACTAGATCCTAGATTTAAATATAAAGCATAAAACTCTAAAACTTTTAGAAGGTAACATAGAAGAAAACCTTCAATACCTATGGCTTGATGAAGGCTACTTAGATATGACAGAAAAGCATTGTCATAAAGGGGAAAAATTGATAAACTGGACTTCATCAAAATTAAGACTTCCTTTGAGAAAGACCCTGTTCAAAGGATGAAAAGAACAAACAATCAACTGGGAGAAAATATTTTCAAACTACATATCTGATGAAGGACTTCTCTCTAAGAAATCTAAAGAACTCTCAAAACCCGATAGTAAAAAGCCAAAAAATTCAAATAGAAAACGGCTTAAGACATGAAGAGACACTTCACTGAAAAGGATATATAGAGAGAAAATAAGCAAATGAGAAAGTGTTCAATATCACTAACCATCAGAAAAGTGCAAATTAAAACTATGATAAGTTATCACGGTATACCTATTACAATGCTAAAATAAAAAACTGTGACAATACCAAATGCTGGTGAGAATGTGGAAAAGCTGAGTCAATCATACATTGCTGGTAGGACGTATGGTCATTCTGGAAAACAGTTTGGTAGTTTCCTAAAAAAGTAAACAAACCCCCCAGCCGTTGCATTCTTGGGCATTTATCTAGAAGAATGAAAACTTATGTTCATTCAAAAAGTTGCACAGGATTGTTCATAGGAGTTTTATTGTAATTTCCAATGACTGGAAACAATGCAAGTATCTTTCAATAGGTAAATGGCTGAACAACTTTGGTATACCCCTACTATGAAATACCATTCATCAATAAAAAAGAACCAATTACTGATATAAGCAACAACTTGGATGGATCTCAAATGTGTTATGCTAAGTAAACAAAGCCAATCTCAACATATCACATACTGCATGATTGCATTTATACAGCATTCTCAAAATGACAAAATCATAGACATGGAAAACAGATTAGTGGTTGTCCGTGGTTAGGGACAGTAGAAGAGGGTGAGTATGAATATAAAGGGGTAGCAGGAATGATAGCTTTGTGGTGACAGAACAGTGCTGTATATTGATTGTTATGGCGGTCACACATGTGATAAAGTGACATAGAACTACATACATGAATCTGTAAGAACTTCAAAACCAAAAAAAAAAAAAAAGGTTTACGTGACAATTTCAATTAAGGACATAATGACTTTGTATTTTGTACCATAATTCTATCTACCTCTGGAGTCTAGAAAGAACTAAGCCACAGCAACAGGAAGAAGGGGCACTGAAGAAAAGAATTGCAGGCTATGGAAAAGTGAGATATTAAATCGGCTAGGTAGGATGAAAAAAATCCTAAAAAGTCTTCAACACTATTAAACTCAAGGATACAGATAAACTTTTTTCCAAATTACCTTAACATGAAATTCATTATCCAATAAGATATTTTGAGTCTTCAAGTCATGATGAAGTAGAGGAGGATTCATATTGTGCAGGTAGTTTACACCCAGTGCAATTTCATGCAGAATGCGAAATCTCAGTGGCCAAGCAACAACAGGATATTCCATTTTCTTCATATATATGAAAATAAAACCAAAATAAGTGACCACATTCATTACATTTCCACTTAGAAAATTAAATATTCCGTGTGGAAATACAGCATAAACTCAGGTCAAAACATATACTCATTTTTATTTCATAGTATCATGCTATCAATTATTATTTAACATTCTTGTATCTTATTTCCCTCAGTTTTTAGAGAAAATAATGCCTTTATAATACTGATATTTCCTTTTGGTTTATGTCAGTAATATAACTACTTGGTATAGGCTCTTCTTTCTTCATTTAACACAGTTTCAATTTTTTTCTGTGTAATACCTGAACACATATACTCACACCTATCTCTTCATTCTATGGTTTACATCAAGTAACCTACATGTACCCACACAAACACACACAAACAAAATTTGCTTCTAGTACCTAACAAACCATTAATACAAAATTTATATATTAACTTTCCTATTATGAAATCATACTTTATTATAATTATCATTACATCAACTAAAATTAGGACCATATTATATTTACTATACATTAATATCTCATGCTTCTTATATAATTTTTGTATTCTAATGAAAAATTAGCCTTTGGACATTTTGCTTTTGTGAAAGAGACAAAGATCATCTCCATTTCTAAGCATATATAATACAGACATATTTAAAATAGAATCTTTTATATTTCCTTGTACTTACAAGTGATATTAATCTGAACTTTAGAACATAAAAGTTAGGGTAGCTTCCAAGGAAAATGAATAAACCCAGAAAAATTTGGTAATTTGGGAAGATCTGACAATGAATCATCAGGCACCAAGCTACTGAATACATTTTAAATGACATGAACAAGTATGCTTTTACTAAAAGCTCAAATCTGTTCTTGAGAATTTTTTCTACAAATGGGTAAGCTTATAGCTCATTGACTAGACATCACATGTTAATCCACTCATTGACAGGCTCAAAATACTCGGTTTTACATTGCACTTTGATTTTTTTCAACAATCTTTTTTGAGGTTGCAGGAAGAATACTTTCAAGGTAAATCCCACCCTAATAACACAACACAGGAAACCAAAAGAGACATAAAACATTACTTCCTTTGGTATACACAGACCCCCACCTTGGTGAGTAACTGAATCTTTTAATCCATAAAAGGTCATTTTTTTCTGAAAATTATGTAGTTCAAAGGAGTAACGAGGCCTCTGTGCAGAACGGTATCATATGGAGGGTTTTGATCATGGAGATGGAAATAGAAGAGCACTCACTCTATATGTTCTGATTCCTTCTAGGAGTTGGCAGTCCACTGAAGGAGGCTCTATAATTTTTAATGGGCTCCAAATTTGGGTACCAGAGTATCTAATGGGTACTGGGGTGTGGGAAGAAAATATCAGAATATATATATATATATATATATATATATATATACACACACACACACACACACACACACACATATACGCACATATACATACATATATGTATATACACATGCATATATATGTATTTTTTTCCCCTTAGAGAGAGAGGGGGGGTGCCAGTGGGGGAGAGGGCCAGAGGGAGAGAGAGACAATGTTAAGCAGGCTTAACGCAGATAATATTAATAATATAAGATCAAGCAAACAATAATAGATGAATACAGATAGTTTGAGATTAAGGATACAAATTTGCTTACTGGTAGGATTTGCCCATCTAGTTGGCTCACTGATGGGATTTGCAATCAAAGCCTGAGTAACTGGTACCTTGATAGAAAGGTAAATGGCACATGCCATTGTCTATTATTGGAAAAACTAATATATTTGGTACTCAGAGACAGATTTATTTGGCCTATTCAGAACTTAATGGGCTGGTATTATTAATACTTAATCTGAATCTTAAATTGTTTTTAACATAAAATAAAATCTGGCTTACCTAACAGGGTATTATATAGTGTGCAGGGTTTATCTCTTCTCTTTCCTGCTCCTTTCTCTGTATATACACATGTGGATACTGGAATTCAGTTTAAACCTCAAAGTCAGTAACCTAAGCAAAATAATCTAGGTTCCGTAGAATGCATGACCTGACTCTATGGTATTTTTAACAAAACAAAAGAAGACATAAATTGTGTAACTTTACTACTGTAATTGTTTTCCATTATTCTTACTTTGATTCATCTATATATCTCTAAATAATCTGATCATATGTAAAGGCAAAACACTAGATCACTTGAATAACAGAATTATAGCTACTGAAAATACACAATACTTACCCTATGTAGGAGTTCATTTAATGATCCATTTGGCATGTATTCCGTAACTATTCCCAAAAATTCAGGCTCATTGCAAATTCCCAAAATTGGAAGAATGTAACTAAATCTAGCTTTGTGTAAAATTTCAGCTTCTCTTAAAACATCATTTCTTTCGCTAAAGAAAGAAAATGCATAATTATTTCATGGTAATGAAAAATACACAATAATCATATCTATAGTATTAATTAAGCCTAGATTTTTTTTCATTAATTGACCTCATGTAAATTATGCAACTTCTCTGTCCCTTTGTTTCTTTATATTTAAAGAAGGGATAACACCTGTCCTATATATTTCACAGGTCTGTTTACAAATCAGAATAACTTCTCTAAGCCACTGACAGAAAAAATGTGCTATACACAGGTTATTATTATACTTTCCTGGGAAAGGGAAAGGACACAATATTTTAGTAAGTTTATAATGTCTATATTAGCATGATTGCTGTTTGAATTAAAGTTTACGTTGTATTACAGTATTATATTAAATTTTATGGTTGCATACCATGTAAATTTTTTTCAGATATTCAAACAATATAATTTAAATGACTAGATGTAGATTTAAATGACTAGATGATAATAGTTGCATAAAGGTCAAAAATACTTAGAAATTATACAATGGAATTCAGGAAAAGAACACTTAGAACAAGTAAATGCTTGTAACAGATCCCTGGGTAACTCTGGATCTCAGGTTGATTTGCCTATTCATTCACAAAGCAAATAAGTAAGTATTGAACATTTATTATGAATAAAGGACTATGCTCAGCATTATGGAGAATATAAAGATAAACATGGTCTGTGTCCTCAAGCTGCCCAGAAATCTTTTAAGAAAAACACTCATTGTGGTTTTGGTTTGCATTTCCCTGATGATTAGTGATGTTGAATACCTTTTCACATATACCTATTGGCCATTTGTAGGTCTTCTTTGGATATGTTAATTATGTTGATCTTGGTAATATGTATATGTTATGTATATGTTCATCAAATCATGTTGTATACTTTATATATAATTACATTTGTCAATTATTCCTCAATAAACTTAAAAAAAGGAAACCATATAAAAGAGAATACATACTTGACATATAAGGTAGAATGTGGTAAGTGCTGCCAAAAACAAATAAGTAAGTAAGCAAATAAATAAGTATAGGAAACTTGGAAAAAGAGTAAACTGAGGGCTAGAGGAGTTGTCAGTCTTTAGAGAGGGATTTCAATTGTACTTTAAGGATGGATAGACTATCAACTACTGGTAAATGGGCAGTCAAGATGGATGTGGTCTCCAAGAGGGGAGGGACTTTTTTTTTCACCTGCGTGTCCCCAGGACCTGAAACGGCCTGGCACCTGGTAGATATGTAATAGATATGTATCAAACGTATTCAAGGGAGTTGCAGTGAAGATTGTGTTTGGAAAATGGCAAATTGTTTCATATGAATCAGGATATGTAACAGAGCATGTAAAAGGAATGAAGGTGAATAGGGTAGGCTACAGCCTCATCGCAGAGCCTAAAGCCAGGTGAGGGTGTTTACACTTTATTTGGTAGTCACCAAATCATGACTGCAGGTTTTCAAGCAGGGTAAAGGCATCAGCAGAACAAACTTTTAGGATGATTAAGTTGGCAAAAAGATGTAGGATCAGCACAAAGGGGCAGAATATTCTAATATTCTATAATATTAGATTATTATAATACTAATGAAGATGTGAAGCAATGAGAGTCTGAAACTATACAGGTCACAGTGAAAATGGGAAGAAAAACACTAGCTGAATAGAATGCCCAGGCTGTGGTGACTAAGGTGGATATATTGAAAAAAAAAAAAAAAAAAAAAAAAAAGAAGAAGAAGAAAGAAAAAAAAAAAGGCAAAGGAATTGGAGATGTCACCGTTTTTACCCTGGATGGATGTATGTTGGTAGCAGCAATAATAAAAACATCTCCAGGAGAAGCTTATTAAGTAAGCAATGATGATTAGTTAGTGCTTAAACCACCCAAGCCCTGGATGAATGGCTGTTGAAATAAGAAAACAACAGACATTCCAGACCAGACTACAAGGCTTGCTTTAAAAACAAAAAGCAAAATAAAGCAAAACTTTGGTAATATACTTATATATTTTAAAATTCAAGAGTTACAAGTTATCATAAAGTAAAAAACTTTTTTTACTTCTCCCTGTTCTTCAGCCTCCAACTCCTTCAGCCCCCTTCTTAAGACCCCAACCGTAAGGCAACCAGTTATATCAGTTTATGAAGCTTATCCTAATTAAACTTATCTTCCCTAAAGTTAAACAGTTCTGTGTTTGCCTCAAGAGATGTAGATCAACAAGAACAACATATTGTTCAGCACTCTTGCAGTGAGACAGAGGATGGACTTAAAGATTTTTGGATACATTTAAAAAAAAAACGAGAGAGAGAGAGAGAGAGAGAGAGAGAGACAGAGAGAGCACATGCGCGCGAAGGAGCACGAGCATGCTGGGGAAGTCTCAGTGATACTTAACACACTTGTTCATTCTCCCATTAAGAGTATCAGGCATTCTTCCTTCTACTGTCATCCTATTATGTGTCAGCCACTGTTTATGGACTATCATCTAAAGACCAACCCTCTAAACCTGGTTTTATATCACCACCTTACATATGAGGGCACTGAGGCTCAGATAAATAATTTTCTAATAGGCCAACATTAAGTGGCAGAGTTGGAGTCAGATTTGAATCAAAATTGTAGGACTCCAAAGCCTGTGTTCTTTCCATTCTGGTGTTTGATCAGAGAAAAGAAAGAATCAAGTTTTTGAAGTCAGATTTCAGGAAGATTGAGTGAGTGGCAAAACAGAAAAAAGGTCAAAAGTAGGTTTTTATTTAAAAAAAAACACACAAAAATGTAAAATAAAAATACAGCTTTTATAGGTACATCACCAATATTACCCAGATCAAAATTTGAATCACAAAACAGTTATGTGATCCACACAGGATGTTTGAACAACCAATCAGACTCATCTACACATACGGAGTTAGGAGATTGTTGGGAAGGCCCACTCACTGAGCAGAAGTCAGGCTTGGGAGAATGACTCGTCACCGATCATTAAAATGAGAACACGTAACTGCAAATAAACTTTTTTCTTCCAGGTGGTCTCAGAGAACAATGCAAACATTTTCCACGCCAGAGCTCAAGAAGTACATGTATTTATTATTCCCACCTTGTAAGTGAGGAAATGGACATCCTGTGAGTCAACTGCATAGCCCAGCCCTATGCTCAGATTACATAAATACTGCTAATGTTAACATCATAGGCAACAAGTGTGAGAAAGAACGTGATGCAGTAATGCCAGAGGGTTTAACTGGTCCTTATGGCTTCTTTGACAACAGAATTTCCTACTGAAGAATTTTAGGTTATGAAAATTGTTAAAAAGAATAGAAAGGGAACCCCCTCTTCATTCCTTTGCTCTCAAATAGCGCAAAATTTGGATAAACGAAAATCCTGAGCAGCTGCATCCAAGATGGGAAGATCACTTTGCTTTAAAATACCACAACGGTCCACTAGGGCCAGATATCCGTAATCTACATGGCTGATTCTAAACTCGATTCACTCCTTCTAACCAACCACCACTCTTCAAAGTCGACTACATGTACATACCCACGTGTGCCCAGCACTTGCCCCACAGAACTCAAGGCCCCGGTGAAACAGACACCACATCTTATTAATCACTAGACCTGGTTTAGGATATACAAAAGGCGGGAACAGTCTCGAATCTACTGTGAGAGTGGCCCATCCAAGCCTGATAGCAACACAGCAAAGAAAAGCCATAGGCAGATGAAAGTACAGTAACTTTGGCAGAGCTGAAACTGAGGAATTTATCTGACACTGGATACTAACAACCTCGGACCAATCAGGCATCTAGCATGATGAATTCTGACATTAGATACACGGGAGGTGAGGCGAATGTTGCAATCATGGATGTTAACTCACTGATTGCGGGACTCAGTTATATCCCTACTGGAAGGGAAAGTACACAAGACTAACGACTAGACCCTACCGACCAGTCCCTTCGCTCCCAGGTCAATGGTATAGGGTTGAAATGTTTTCCTGTTAATAGAAACTAATGCCAGCCTTCCCCTCTGAAACCTAGACAGTGCATGTAAATGGTTCCAGGATGTGAGAGGCACTCAAAATTTCTGGCCATGTAATAGTCTTCTGATTCGGTTTACTGTTAGCCACATAATCCACACCCCCTGGGGACAGGCCTCCCTGCCGGAGTCAGAAGAGAAACTAAGCCAAGTCGAGTTTGGTATCTAAACTTTCACGACCACACGTAGTAAACCGCAAACAAAACAAGAACAAGAGCAAACCCACGCCGAACAGACTTTGGTGTGGGGAGGGACCAAGCCCAGAGTAAGAGGGAAGGAGGAGAGGGCGGTGGAGGGAAGAGGTGAGCAGCAGAGGAATGCGACGGCTGCAGCTCCTCCACACAGCACAGTTCTCCCCACCACGCGGGCCCCAAGCCTCGAAGGACTGCCCAGAGGCGACGAAGGGGTGGGGCCGACCCCAAGTGTCACCGCCGTGTGGGCTCCAGAGCCCGGGGTTCGGGGCTGCGCGCGGGCGCCCTACCTGTCGAGCACCGGGGTGTGGATGTGCAGGTGCTTCACGGCCACCTGGACGCGCCAGTCTGCGTGGCGGGCGGACGACACGGTGCCCGACGCGCCGCGGCTCAGGTAGCGCAGGTCGGCGAGCTTGTGGTAGGGAATGGTGGGCAGCGCGCTGCAGATGGCCTCCCGGCTCATGGTCGCGCGCGGCGCGGGCGCTCGGGCCGCCGGCCGGCTCTGGGTGTGCCCGCCGCTTCGGAGGCTTCCGGGGCTCCTCGGCCGCGCTCGGGCGCCGGGACCCGCCCCCCGTGCCCGAGCTGGAGCGGCCGGGCCCTCCCAGCCGCCGGGGACTAGGTCACGAGGCAGCCCATCGCCCGCGCGGCCCACGCCAGCCGCTGCTTTTTGGAGCCGGAGCGGACTTTCCCGGGGGCCGGGGTCAACTTGGGCTGCGGCGACGCGTCGAGGAGGAGCTTCCTCGCCCGACCTGGCCCTTCTAGGCGCGCCAGCCTCCCGAGCCCGCCGGTCCGAGCTCCTCCCTCCCCGAACTTCTCGGACGACGTCAGCGGCGGACACTGAGGCGGGGTGAGGGCCCCCCCCCTGGGCCCCGGGATCCCCGCCGCTCTGGGCGACACCCGCAGGGGCGCGGGCGGGGGGTTGGGGCGGGGAAGGGAGCCGGAGAGGCTATTTGTCTTCTTTCCCCCCAGCTCCCAGGTTTGGAAAAGTTTTCTCTGAGGGCAAAAAGTTCCTTTTAGTAGCCTGCCGTCCGGTGGGTCTGTGGGCTCTCAAACCGGGGAGGAATCTCCTCTGAGATGGCGTCTTGGGGGTGTGGCCCGACCCCATATGTTGCAGCAAATACTCGGTGCCCGGGAAGAGACAAACAAGCCAGGCGCACTCGGGGAATCAGAAACAACAACAACAAAAAACTGTGTTGGCCACTGGTGTGCCCTCCCAGCGGAGTCACCTCCAAAGGCTGAGCCCCCGAACCTTGGCATCGGCCTCCTTTTATGGCTGGGATGGTAGGGGGTTGAGAGACCCGAGAAAAAGGGGAGGGAGCCTTATCACCGGTGCTCCGGCCAGGTGGTGGACACAGGAGGCAAACGATTATAGAAGCCAAAAGAATGCAAGGAGAGGATCCAGCCTCGGCCAGATGGCCGGCCCCTTCTATCTCGTTTCTACGAGCTTTTCTTCTCACCCCCAGGCGGCAGGGTGTGGGTCGGAGGGCCCTGGGTTCCTCGCTCCGCGCCTGCACAGGAAACGCTTTGGGTGGGGAGGAGGCGTGGCGGTGACCGCCCAGCGCCCCTCGGTGAGTGGGGAGAACCCCGTGGGGGTGTAAATGCACCTGCCTACCCTCACTTCCAGTGTTGCTTCCAGGTGCGTCAGGAGGGACAGGTGGGTGAGAGAGGTTGTCACGGTTGAACTCGGTCAACAAATCACGGGTTGAGCTCCTGTTCCGTGCTCTTCTGCTAGGGACCTACTTTTCTCTCCTTTGCTGTCCATAACTATAGAGAGGGTGAAAAATAACGGAGAAGAGTCGATCCCTCTGATTCCAGGTAAGACTGCAAAAATTTCCTTCTCACACATCTGGGAGGAACGCAATTAACGTTGAATGTCAACCCAAAGCAACCAGAAATCTTTTCTTTTTTTTTTACCTTAGAACGAAACACCTTTTCTACTGGGATGACGCTCTTGTAGAGTGCGAGTGCAAATATTATATACAATACCAAGTCCATACTAGGCATTTTACTTCTGTATTTTTATTATTATTTTTATTTTTCTGGAGAGAGAGCAAGTAGGGGAAGGTGGAGGGGGAGAGGGGGAGGAGAGAGAAAGAGAGAATCCTAAGCAGGCTCCTCCCTCAGCACGAAGCCCACTCAGGACCTAATCGCATGACCCTGAGATCATGACCTGAGCAGAAATCAAGAGTCCCCATGCTGTACGGGCTGAGGCCCCTAGGCGGCCCCATACTAGTCATTTATTTTTAATTTTTATTTTTTAAATTTATTTTTGACAGAGACAGAGCACAAGTGGGGGAGGGGTAGAGAGAGAGGGAGACATAGAATCCCAAGCAGGCTCCAGGCTCTGAGCTGTCAGCACAGGGCCCTATGCGGGGCTCGAACTCACGGACCCTGAGATCATGACCTGAGCCGAAGTCGGACGTTTCAACCGACTGAGCCACCCAGGCGCCCCCATACTAGTCTTTTTTAATGAATTCTAAGGCCACAGTAATAAGGAATACCTGACTTGAATAGGGGATTTCTGCCTGTAGAGAACCAGTGTTTCCTGTATTTTTGTGTTGGCTGAGATGAGAGTAGCAATGTTACTACAATACTGGGAAGTTGTAATGAAACACTGTGTTTTTGTTGTTGTTTTTTGTTTGTTTGTTTTTGATTCTTGAGAGAGGTCAGGCTGGAAAGGGAGAGGGGGAGAGAGAGACAGAACCCTAAGCAGGCTCCCTGGACCCAGCGCTCTATCTCACCACCTTGAAATCATGACCTGAGCTGAAATCAACAAGAGTCCGATGCTTAACAGACTGAAGCACCCACATGCCCTGAAAACACCGTGTTTTAAAATTTTGGTCATCTAAAATAAAATGCTTAGCTTTAAAGATATGGTCTGATGCTTTGTGCTTTTTTCTACAAAAAGTGCTCAGAAAGCTTTTCCCGTTCATTCATTCATTCATTCATTCATTCATTTTTTTCCAGTCAGTTAACAAACTAAGAATTCCAGAAAAAGAGAACAAAAAATAGGAAGGGAGGACATGATCAAAATAATAATTCAAGAAATTTTGGCAGGATCAAAGGACAGGGGTCTCCAAATGGAAAGGGCCACCAAGTACCCACAGTGAATGAAAAAAAAAAAGCCTACATGTAAGCACATTATTAACAAGGTTAAAACCCTGAGAATAAATAGAAGATTCTAAAGGTTTTCAAAAAGAAGAAACAAGAATAAAGTGATGGGGATTAGAATGACATTAGATTTCTCAGCAATAACACTAATGCTAAAACACAGTGAAGTGAAATTTCTTCAAAGTCTGAAAGACAGTAACTTCCAACCTGCAATTCTATAGTCAGCCGAAGTATCAAGTATAAAGGCAGAATAAAAATGTTTCCACGTATACAAGGATACAAATGTTTCCTTTCCTTCTATCGACTTTTTTTTTTTTAAATAAAGAAAGCTACTGGAGGATGTGCTCCAACAAAACATGGGACTAAAAGAGAAAGACATGGGATCTGGAAAACAGAATCAAGAGAAAAGGAAGGTAAGCCCAGGATGAGGCAGAATTAGCAATCATTTTTTGTTGGAGCGGGAGATGACAGACTCCAAGAGAAAGACTCTAGTTAAAAAAATTGAACTTACAGATTATCTAATTTTGAGTTTTGGGGAAATTATAGATGTTTGATAAATGAAATATGTGATAAAATTAGAAAAAGAACTTACAAAACTCCAAGTGAAAAGGCAGCAATTTGTTGAGAAATAAAAATTATACAAAAACATTTCTACAGACTGTTCAGTGATGGTGAAAAGAATAAGACTTCAGAGCTTTTGCAATGCTAGTAGTTTACAATGTCCAAGAAGGAGAGAGTACTCTATAAAATTTATATTTTAGTTACATTGCTTAAAAAATAGGTAACATAGGGGCGCCTGGAATGCACCTGTTGGTTAAGCGTCCGACTTTGGCTCTGGTCATGATCTCACGGTTTGTGGGTTCGAGCCCTGCGTCGGGCTCTGTGCTGACAGCTCAGAGCCTGGAGCCTGCTTCGGACTCTGTGTCTCCCTCTCTCTCTGCCCCTCCCCCACTCACACTCTGTCTCCCTCTGTCTCAAAAATAAATAAACATTAAAAAAAAATTTTTAAAGTAATCATGTGGTTCAACATTTAAGAGTATAAAACATAATCCCATGGAAAACTGGACAGAAGACCCAGACAACTCACAAAAGAGAGTATTTTAAAAGCAAATAGCAAATGAGGGAGTTGAGGCTCTTTCAACACTGTTAGTCATCAGGGAACTATAAGCTAAAACCGCAGTGTGATACCGCTATACAAATAGTAGCTAAAATCAAAAAGATAGAATATACCAAATGTGGGTGGAGATTCATAGCAGTTGGAACTCGTATACTGCTAGTGCGGGTGTCAGTGGTACAACCAGTTTTGCAAACTGTAGAGCAGCTTCTGTTAAAATTGCAGCTGTGCAGATTCTGTGACTCAGCGGTTCCTCTTCTAGTTATGTGGACACACAAATGCTAGTGTTCATAAAAGTGCTATCTATAACAGCGCACACTGGAAATTACCTAAATACGCATAAACAGTAGAATGGGTAAATAAACTGCGGCATATTTATGCAGTGGAACACTAAACAGCAATGAGATTGAACAATGTATAACAAGTTAATCACACAAATATAATGTTGGATGAAAAAAACAAAAGAATAGATTATATGAGTCCATTTCTGTTAAGTATAAAAATAAAACTAATCTGTGCTTTTAGAAATCAGGATACTGATCACTACTCCTACTCTCGTAGGGAGAAGGGTAGTGACTAGAAGGGGCATAATGAGGCTTCTGGGTTGGTTGTAGTGTTCTGTTTCTGGATCTAGGACGTGGACTCTAGGTGCCAGTTACATGGGTGTGTGTTCACTTTATGAACATTCTTTGGGGTTACACTTAACATGAACTTTTTTGTATATCGTTATCCTTCAACAAAAAGCTAATAGGTTTCAACATAAAATAACTATATATGTGGATATGTATTATGTCTCTCACTTTATGTAATTAGTTTCACACTATGTTCACCTTGCTTGTTTTTTACTTAACAATCTATCTTGGATATCTTTCCATGCAAATACATAAGATGTTTCCTTATCCTTTGTTTTTAATGGTTAGTGTCTATACCATAATTTATTCCCCATTGGTGGATACTCAGATTGTTCCCACATATTTGCTATTACAAATAATGCTGCAATAAATAATCTTCACAAATATCATTCACAAATATCTACATATGTAATTCCTAGAAGCTGAATTGCTGGACCAAAGAGTTAAGCCTATGTGTAATTTTGGTTTCTGTTGAATTTCTCTTCACTGAGGTTGTACCAGTTTTTTTTCCTACAAACAGTAAGAGTGCTGTTCCTCCATGCAGTGGCTTTCATTTTCTTTTGAGATAGATGCTACAATGTTGGCCTGTTGATTGCTGGAGTTCAGTGCTTAATCTTAAGTGCTAAGATTCTTTTTCTTGCAAAACTTCTAAATATTTGGGTTCAATTTATTTGTCATGACCACACACCTTTAGCTTTCATGATAGTGTTCACCATTATGCGGTTTAAAAATGTATTCTTAGTCATATATATTGTTAAATTAATTTCCATAATTAATTGGCTAAAGACAGAAAACTTAAAGAATACTGATGCTGAATTACATCAACTAAGTGAAAAAAAACTATGCAAATTAGATGAGAAGACAAGTATCACATCTGTCTGTTGAATTCATCTGTTCAAAATTCTGTAAAATCACATTAAGGATTGTTTTTCCATTAAGTGAGAATTAAGGTTATTTATACTGCAAGTGCTATTTTAGGAAATAGCAGTTTAAATCTCTAATATCTCTTTAATTAGAAAAAAGATGGAAAATTGAAAAATAAGCCACTTAAATCCAAGAATTTCAAACATCTCATATACATTTTTTTTTCTAATTTTTTCAGTCTGAAAGCACCTAGTAAGTTTTGCATGGGAAATCTGACATTTAGGGCACGTTTAGTATATCTTCCCCCC
Organism: Acinonyx jubatus; assembly: GCF_027475565.1. Lineage (NCBI taxonomy): Eukaryota > Metazoa > Chordata > Mammalia > Carnivora > Felidae > Acinonyx > Acinonyx jubatus. The sequence goes on from NC_069394.1 coordinate 45,883,693, forward strand.
AAAAAATCTCAAAAACAAACCTGATAAACTCTGTAATGACATGGAGTCTGTAATTATGAAGAGTCAGAAAAATACACGTTTTTGCAGTTAATGAGCATAATCATGTTTCTCATTTAGCATTCTAATTGTGCTCAATCCTAAAATTGAACATGTAATTTTAAAATTGTTGAAGATGATGCTTTTTCTGGTAATTAAGCTAAGTTAAACAAAATTTTCATCCCAATTGGAAAAAAGTAAGCATTTCTCACACTAGAATTATTAATAAAGAACATTAAAGTCAACCTATAAGTATAGTTAATATAGATAATAGTTTTCTCAAACATTTTTCTTTTTTTAAATTTTTTTAATGTTTATTTATTTTTGACAGAGAGAGAGAGAGAGAGAGAGAGAGAGAGAGAATGAATGGGGGAGGGGCAGAGAGAGAGGGAGGCACAGAATCCGAAGCAGGCTCCAGGCTCTGAGCTGTGAGCACAGAGCCCAACGCGGGGCTCGAACTCACAGACCGTGAGATCATGACCTGAGCCGAAGCTGGTGGCTCAACCAACTGAGCCACCCAGGCACCCCAATCTCAAACATTTTTCAATCTAAACTTGCATCTTTATCATTGAGCAGTCAGAGAAAAGTGAAATGATTTTTACAAATTCCTAAAAAGTTAACATACCTTTCTGTGAAAGTGCTGAAAAGTTTAAAAAAAGAAAAAAGTTGGAAGACACTGAACTAGTACAATCTCCTTTCTAAACAACACCTAGGAAAGAGTTGTCCGGCTTCTTTTGAGCGTTTCCTGGCAGTAGGGAATAAACTACATTTTGAACAAGATGTTTTTGTTAGTTATAAGTTTCTATTATTAAAATTCTCTAACATTGAGTTTTATGAAGTTCTGGTCTTCATATTAGCTGTTTATGCTGTATTGAATAACCTTATTGTTCTACCTAGACAATTTGAGTTTTGTCATTCATTAAACAAACACAAATGGGATGCCACTTTTTTTTAATGTTTTTTGTTGTTTGTTTTCATTTTTGAGAGAGAGAGAGAGAGAGAGAGAGAGAGAGGGAGGGAGGGAACAGAGCGCGGGCTGGGGAGGGGCAGAGAGAGAGGGAGACACAGAAGCTGAAGCAGGCTCCATGCTCTGAGATGTCAGCAAGGAGCCCGAGGCAGAACCTGAACTCAAGAACCATGAGATCATGACCTGGGCTGAAGTTGGTGGCTTAACTGACTGAGCTACCCAGGCGCCCCACAGGGATACCACTTTTTAAGGTGATATGAGGGATTTAAAAAAATGAATACTTGGAAAACAGTTTTGTCATCTTTAGTTTTTGGCATCTTAATGTATCTCATTTACCTCAGTTTGGTTTTCAGACTCATGGTGGTTTTCCTATGAATCTACTTCACTTCATCAGTATTCTCCAAAATCCATATAGATTAGAAAATTCCATATGAAGTTTCATAGGTGAGAGGGGCATGTGGCTATGCCTGTCTGTGATCTGAATCTATTAGTCCAATGAAAAACAATATTTATTTTTTAAAAGCAGTCTTATTAAACTATTGATTTAGGTTGGACCTGTGGTCAACTAAAACTGGAGATTTTTGTTTGTTAACTTGTTTCTTTGCTTGCTTTTTGATATAAACTGCCTTTAGGCCAGGTTTTCTCTCCTGCATTTGTGCAGTTGATTCTTTTAACCACAGAGTTAGGGGTTGAATTGTATTCCCCCAAAAGATGTAGAAGTCTTAGCCCCCAATAGCTGTGAATGTAACCATACTTGGAAATAACATCTTTGCAGCTGATCAGTTAAGATGAGGTCATTAGGATGGGCTCTAATCCATATATGACCCCTTATAAGACAGGGAAATTTTGACACAGACATATATAAAGTGAAGATATTGTGAAGACACAGGAAGAAAGCTATATATAAGCCAAGGAATGCCAAAGGAAGACAGTCTTGGAAGAAATTCTTTCTCATAGTCCTCAGAAGGAACCAGCTCTGTTAACATATTGACTTCTAGCCTCCAGAACTGTGAGACAACATTTCTGTGGTCTGGGCCACCAAGTTTATGGTCCTTTGTTATGGCAGCCCCAGGACACTAACAGGTACAATTTTTAAAGACCTTTTTTTTATTTGGGATAAAAATAGATCCATAGGGAGTGGCAAAGATGATACAGAGTGGCCCCAGTATCCTTCACCCAGTTTCCCCCAATGATTACATCTTACATAATTACAGTGTAATAGCAAACCCAGAAATTTAACATTCATCCAATGTGTGTATGTTGCTCTGTGTCATTTTATCACATGCATGGATTCCTGTACCACCACCTCAGTCAAAATACAGAACTATTCCGTTACCACAAAGATCTCCCTCCCCCACCCCCACCCTCCCCACCTCCCTTTCCCCATACACTTCCATCCTTAAAGCCTGGTAACCACTAATCTGCTTTCCATATCTATAATTTTGTCATTTCACAAATGTTATGTTATTGAGATGTATGTGATATTTTGAGACTGGCTTTGTTCACTAAGCATAATGCCCTTGAGATCCATCCAACTTTTTCTTGTATCAGTAGTTGATTATTTTTTATTGCTGAACAGTATTCCATGGTACAGGTATACCAAAGTTCTTTAACCATTCACCTATTGAAGGACATTTTCACTTTTCCAGGTTTTAGCTATTACAAATAAAGCTGCTATGAATAATTACGTACTGGTTCTTGTTTGGATATACATTTTTATTTCTGAGTTTTTTTTAAAGAAACTGCCACACTACTTTTCAAGTGACTATGCCATTTAACATTCACACCAGTGCTATAGGAGAGACTCCATTTTTCTTCATCCTTACCAGCATTTTGTATTTTCTCTATTTTTTTTATTTTGGCTATCTAATAAGTGTATAGTAATATCTCATTTGTAGACCCATGTTCAATTTTTAAGTTTAATCATATTGTTTTATCATATCTTTGTAGGTCAATTCTTCTACCCTTCCATGATTCTCTTAAATGTGTACTTTGCCATATTGGCAATCTTTTCCAGGAAACGTGATGTTTGGAATTATACATATCTGACTCAGTTCTCTGCTTCTTTATTTATGAACTGTGTAACTTTGGGTAGCCTGTTTAAATTCTTTAAGCCTTATTCTCTCCCTTTGTGAAATTATTGCTGTACCACATTTTTTAAATATGAAGTATGATAATGTATACAAAATGGTTAGTATATGGCATATCTTCAGTAGATGCTATGTTCATTCCGTTCTGTGTTTTTAATTCAACAAAAACGTAGACCAGAACAAAACAAGTTCAGAATCTAGAGGTAACTACTAGAGACCTCTCTTTATTAATTAACCAGATAAATTACTATATAGAAAATATCTTATTTTAAGTTTATTTATTTATTTTGAGAGAGGGGAGGAGAGAGTGTGGAAGTGGAGAAGGGGCAGAGATGGAGAGAGAGAAAATTCCAGAGCAGGCTCTGCACTACCAGCTCAGAGTCCAATGCAGGGCTCAAACCCACAAACCTCTAGATCATGCTATACAGAAAGTATCTTTTACATTTTAGATTATAGCCTGGGAAAATTGCTTGTTTTATTTGCTCACTGAAACAGATCATGTTCTTAAGACTTCATTTTATTTTATCGTTATGTTTTTAAAAGTGAAAATATAAAGCATGACTTGGCAGAAAATATTCAATCAGTGTGTAAATTCTGACTCAAATCTTTTGCCATCAGCATGATCTTATATGTATGGCTAAAGAAACAGAAACCCTTTAGAAAGACTAAAGGGTTTTTCGTGGTCATTCAGAGTAAGATGATCAGCAGTGAAAATCTTTGGAAGTATTCCATGCAGGGAAAATTGATTACTAAAAAGTGCAAATTGCTAGTGGGTGGAGTTTGGGATGTTGGTGCTATTTCATAGTATTTGGAAAAGAGACTCAAGAGTAGCTATATCATGCCTCAGCTATCTTGTTCCATAAGGTGCCCTGATAGAAGCCAAACACACAAAGAACAGTGGCAAAGAAGGAAAAGTCATACTACACTTTCAAGGTTCTGATTAGCTGACTGGAGCACTAGGCAAAAGATGCAATTCATCTTTCCCCTCACTGTCCTCCCACACCTAACCTCAAACTGTAATGTTCTGGATTTAAGATAGAACTGGCTGGTCTGTCACTTTTTCATAATAAACTAAAAATTACATCCACGTAAATTTACATTTTAGTCCTCAATTTATACATATGGTTTATTATGTAGAAAAATATAGAGAAAATAATTTGCCTAAATCACCGACTTTGATCCCATGCTTAAACAAGAAAGGCAACTGAACAGTACTGAGTGGCTACTATTCCTTTACCAACTATTTGTTGGCAAGAAACATTTTCTCCCTTTTTTCTTTTCATGTAAATATTATTTTTCATTAAAAATAAATACGTGTACCAAGTCGGCATGGTAAAATATTCAAAATTTATAAAGAGGTATGTAAAAGAAAAGTAAACCTTCCTGATTCTCCAGGTCTCCAGTTCATTTCCCCTAAGGCAACAAATACATTTTACAAATATTTTATGTGCCATAACGTTAGGTCCTGGAAGTACAAGGGTAAAAAAGTACATATGGTCCCTACCCTCTAGATGCTTCTAGTGTTCTAAGTGGGACAGAAACCTGAACATAGAGTGTGATAAATGTTCTCATAGGGAAGTCCAGGGTACTCTCAGGTCATAGAGGAGAGAAGCATGCATGGTAACTTAATGAAAGAGAGGTTAGATGAACTGCCCAGAGTCACAGGGCTTGCGAGTTACTGTGACAGGATTTCCTCAACAAATCTGAATCAGAGCCCGTAGTCTTTCCGAGAACTGCTTGATAATGTCAGTAGAATATTCTATTTTCAGTTTCACTTTATATAATGTCTCAGGAGAGAACTTTAATAGCAAGAGGGAAATTCCCAGCTGCAGAAATACAATGCTGGACAAAAATTCACTATAAATGGACATTTCATGGGAAATTCCATTTTCCTTTGACATTTTCCTTGTCTGGTTTTCAGAACTGTGGAAAGATATGTTTTTAGCAGTTCAGTTTGCATTCAAAAATTTCAGCCCCTGAATTTAACAGGATATTCTGCTTTTTAAAATTTCTTCAGAACTCAAAATCATGTTTTCCATCTGCCATTCTGATATTGTAAGCAACGTATACTATGATATATTAACTCTTTAGGCAACACACACACACACACACACACACACACACACACACACACACACACTTTTTTTTTCCCCCTCCAGGAAATGACTGTGAAAGAGGTTGGTTGTAAATTCAGTAAACTTTCTAGCATCCTGTTTTGGGCAGGCACAAAGTTGTAGAGGAAGAGGGCAGAAGGCAGAACTTTTCCTATTTAGTAGCCAGTGTAGTCTAGGTTGTAACAGAGCAGGCTGAAGAAATTGTGAGGAAATGGAAACTATGACTGAATCAAGGATCTAATAACAGCAGCTGAACAGGTTGCCAGAGAGAACTCTAGGGTTTATTGGGAAATAGAGAACACTCAAGAAGTTTCTCTGACTCAGTTTTCATAATTGCAAAAAGGAATAGGGCAGATGTATTCATATTACACAACTCTAGAGGACACTTCACATTGGAGAGGTACCAGTCGATGGAATATATTATGAATGGACCCCCTGGAGTTGTGCAGCATGGGGGCCCAGGTTCTACTTATCTCCCAGGATTGTTCTGAGAGGCTCAAGTTATACAATGAATATAAAAGGACTTTATAAACTACAAACCTGTCAATACGTGTAAATAATAACAGTAATAGTTGTTCTTTTCCTGGCCGGCTCTGCCCTTCAAGCAAAACATTCTCCTCTCTTTTGAGAAAGAGAAAGGCAGCCCCTATTACTGGGAGCTGGCCTGGCACTCACAGTGAACCTGTAAAGTTCTCTTGTTGAGTATAAGCACTTTCACTAAAGATCAACCTCAGACAACACTGCTTTGTGACTCAGTGGAGCAAGACCAACATAGGACCACTTCATGATTATGTCTAAACAGACATAAGAACATCGTCCAAACCACAAAAGAGAGTAAACATCCTCTTTTCCTGGTTAATAATGAGTGACCACTGCTTTTTTTTTACTAATTACTTTAGCTCAACTTCATTCCTCTCATGGATAAGAATTATTGAGATACTCGATCAGACCATAGCCCCCACTTGCAGACAGCATCCAAGGTGGGGAAGATGCCTGTTTTCCTGAATACCGTCCCCCCACCCCAACAAATCACCTAACACAAGGCCAAACTCTGTAATGTTTTTTCCTAACATCTTTTTACTGAGATGTCCTATGGTTCCCCATGATACACATTTCTTTCTCCTTGCAATGAGTCAATATACCCAGCTTTCTAGAACTGCAGATGTGGTCGTGGTGGTCTTTGGCCAGAGAACCTTGATAAGTTCATACAGCAGTTATACCCAGCCAGGAGTCCTCACTATCAGCATTTCAGTCAGAGAGCTGACTCCTGTGACTTCTCTAGTGTCTTGTCTATGGTGTTGGTGCTATTTTAGAGCCCAGAAGTCCTGAAGAAGAGACTTTGGCCATGATCTCCACAATCTCATCTTTCAAGTCCTTTGTGGATTATGGGGATGTAGACATCAGGTGCTAAATTTCTAAAACGAGAACAATAGCCATAACAGAACACTTATGTAATGTTTGCTGTGTGTCAGGGACTTTTCCAAATAATTTATATATAATAACTCATTTAATACAGCATTGTGAGCATTAGATGCCATTGTTATTCTCATTTTAAAGATGTGGAAACTGAGGTACAGAGATGTTACTTACTTAAGTGGCACAGCCTGGATCTGAGTCAAGAAAATTATATTGCTGTATCCTGAATCTATTCAACTGCTCTCACAAAGTGGTACTAGACTACTGAGAGATGGGGTGTGAATGATTTGGTAAAGCTCAACACACTATTATATGAAGAGTTATTTTATATGTGAGCAAGAATATCTTTTAAAACAGTTCAGTCTAACAATTATAAAAATGTCGGTGTATCTCTTTAATAATAGCTTACTGTTAGGAATAACGTAAAATTTATGGAACCAATTCTATTGAGTATAATTTGCTTTTTCTTTTTACGTATTAACAATTTAATCCAACATTTATTGAGTGTCGATGATGTGAATGGATCTTTGGTGTATGATAAGGGACACCAAGAGATAAATAGGCTCCCTACATCGTCTCCTACAAAGCTGATGACTGAAGTCTTTATGGTCACCATTTTTATCCTTTAAAAATCTTTCTCAGGGCGCCTGGGTGACTCAGTCGGTTGAGCATCTGACTTCGGCTCAGGTCATGATTTCGTAGCTTGTGAGTTCCAGCTCCGAGGCTGACAGCTCGGAGCCTGGAGCCTGCTTCAGATTATGTGGCTCCCTCTCTCTGCCCCAACTCACTCGCATTCTGTCTCTGTCTGTCTCAAAAATAATTAAACATTAAAAGTTAACAAAATTAAAAAAAAATCTTTCTCGTTATAATAACAACTCTGACTTGGGATATAATTGACATTAACTGATTCATTTTAGCAGGAAAAAGAAGGGTTTTTGGAATCCGATGGCTTTGAGTTAAAATTCTTCTTCCTCATTGACCAGTGTGCAGGACCTCTTTGGCAACATGTGATTTCAATGAACCTTTCTTAAAGGTGTTACAAGAATCAAATCAGGATTATGTGTATAAGGTCGTATCCAATAAATATTTGTTTCCCTTTTCAAAATGAAGCGTTTAGAACCTAGCCAGTTTTAGTTTAAGTGGGAATTAGCAAATTTTTAAGATGACTATTAAGCCTGGTTTGTGAAAAATTGAAAAGTGATTTGAAAACTATGTAGCCATGCTCTTTTTTAAAATAATTTTTTTTATTTGCTTATAGTTGACACACCATGTTACATTAGTTTTGGATGTACAACATAGTGATTCCACTTCTTTATACATTATTCTGCGCTCACCACAAGTATAGTATGTGGTCATGCTCTTGTTTCAAATGTGAGCTCTATGAAGACAAGGGCCATGTCTGTTTTGTTTACCAGTGCTTAGGACAATGAATGAATGTGATAATAACTCACCTACTATCACTTTAAGCTGTGGAAAGATGTTGTTATAGCCAGTCAAAGGCTGCAATTCTTTGGTTAAAAGCATGCAGAATTATCTGATGTGCTCATTTCAGGCTTTTGTCTATTCAAAGTTATAAGTTCACATTTAAAAATCCTTGTAGTTGGCGGAGGTAAAGTTATGAAAAAAGTACCAGATTTTAAAAAAATCTTTGCGGCCAGTATTTCAATAATTATCTAAACTCTAGACTGTATCCAGTGCAGTAGTATTTTCTGTCACCTACTTAGAAAATTAAAATTTTATTAACTATTAAAAAGATTAACCATGTGGGGCGCCTGGGTGGCTCAGTCGGTTAAGTGGCCGACTTTGGCTCAGGTCATGATCTCGCGGTCCGTGAGTTCGAGCCCCGCGTCAGGCTCTGTGCTGACAGCTCAGAGCCTGGAGCCTGTTTCAGATTCTGTGTCTCCCTCTCTCTGACCCTCACCCGTTCATGCTCTGTCTCTCTCTGTCTCAAAAATAAATAAACGTTAAAAAAAAAATTAAAAAAAAATAAACCATGTACAGCTGAAAACATTGGATGGAAGATAATTTACTTTAAGCATAATTAGATATTGACTTAAGCTTATTCCTCCCAGCAGATTTAGTCAAAACTCTGTCATCTCATTGAATGAATAAATGAATCTTAAAAATTTACTATGAAATAAATAGATAAAAGAAGTATTAAAATTTCAGTACTGCCTGCTTATACATTAAAAATGTCTTACATTCTATAAAATACAATATCATTAAGACAATCTTATGTTCTAACCGTTATCCCTATTGAGTTATGATGGGGCTAATAAATGATATTCTTTACTCAAAGTTCAAGGCCAACTGAGAAGCAAGTAAAAGAGCAGTGGGGATGGAGGCCAAATTGCCTACTTTTACTAAATTTGGAGAACATGATTTAGAGATATTGGGCAAGTGGGTTTGCTAATCTTGTACCCACTTAATCATAGGAAGAACAAACTGAGGCCTGTCCCCTTTTTAGGCAGTGTTACACGTAGGAGTAAGGCAGAATCTATTCTCTCTGAATGCAGGAAGATTCCAAAGAGAAAAGGAAGAAAGGAGATGAGCATCTATGTTCCTAAACTCACCAGTCAGGTAAGATACTCTTATTCCCCTAGGAAGCAGTACTGGGAATAAATGGTGTGGCAAGAGGCCAGGTATGTGATTCCAATGAAAGAACTCTTCTCCTAGAAGAAAATGCTGGAATAGGGGTAGGGGTGATAAGTGTTTTACTCAATAGTTCCCAACTTAAAGATGGAAAAACTGAGCCTTAGAGTAGAGTTCCTGGCCTCAAGTATTACAAGTAGACGATGATAGAGCTGGGAGTAACCGAGATAGTCTAATTCAAGTTCATTGCATCAGAGAGCTCCTATTAATTAAGTCTTTGATAAATATCTTAGAGCTACAGTAAAACAAGGACATAAACATAAAAAAGAGCTAAATATCATAAATTTCCATCTTTATTTTATTTTATTTTATTATTATTTCTTTTTTGAGAGAGAGCATGAGAGCGAGAGTGCAAGTGAGGGAGGGGCAGAGGCAGAGGGAGAGAGAGAATCCTAAGCAGGCTCCATGCCCAGTGGGGAGCCCAGTGCAGCTCAGCTTGATCTCAACTGAGTCTGGGATCATGACCTGAGCTGAAATCAAGAGTCCCCATACTCAACTGAGGCACCCAGGAGGCACCCAGGAGGCCCTGCATCTGTCTTCGTATTTTCTTTGTGATTAGTTGATGAATTCTATAGAATAAATGCATTGTGTATATTTCTACTTAGTGAGTACTCAGATGGTGCATCTGAAACTAAATGCCTGAGATTACGTTAGTTATTTAACGTAGGGGCACCTGGGTGGCTCAGTCAGTTAAACGTCTGACTTCGGCTCAGGTCATGATCTTGTGGTTTGTGGGTTTGAGCCGCATGTCAGACTCTGTGCTGACAGCTCAGAGCCTGGAGCCTGCTTGGGATTCTGTGTTTCCCTCTTTCTCTGCCCCTCCCCTGCTCATTCTCTGTCTCCCTCTCTCTCTCAAAAATAAATAAACATTTAAAAACTTAAAAAAAAAAGAAATACTTAAGGAGATTCAGTAATATTCAAGCTAAAACATGGAGGTTGCTAGATAGGTAATGAATGACAAATTGAATCACTATTATTTTGTGGAGTATAAATGATTGGGAAAACATGTCAAGAGGTGATCTGAAGGTGCAGTTCAAAGGAAGGAACCATTTTTTGTTATTATAGATAGGAGAAAAGTTGTTCCCAGAAACTTTTTGGTACATTAAAAGAGGACTACAAAGTCCAAGAGTGAAAACCATGCCTTTCAGGACCACTCATAGGCCTGCAGGATGCAAGGGAGCAAAAACCATAGTGAGTCAAATCGGTATTCTACTATACTCTGGGACAATAAAATGTTTTAAGAGTTGAATTCCATAATATGAGTTTGTAATATCTATATATATGGGTGGATGGTCACGGGCTCTAATTCTGTATAATGTGTGTGTGACCTTAATCACACATATAAAAACATGTTAATAGTATTGTGCTCAATTTCAAGCTCAGTCTCTATTTTAGTATCCATATTGCCTGTCCTTACTGAACTTGCTGTCCTCATTCATAAGGGTTAGGAGAGGAGTGAATGAGATAAGAGATGTGGAAGTGCTTCCTGAATTGTGACACATTTACTTTAGTTTTGAATCATGCCTCTGCTTTAAGATTTTCTTTATTCTAGTTCTAGAATAGTTCTCTTTATTCTAGTTTAGTGTCATTTGAAGGCAAGCACTGTGCTAGGCACATATAGAAAAACACAGTATTTCCTGCCTTCAAGGAGTTCCAAGAGAAGAGACAACAGTTCTTAGAGCCTTAGCAATTATTCACCCTTGTATCTTTTCCTGTTAACATAGTTTCTAAAATTTCTCTCCTGTGGGGACCTCAATAAAGGTTTCTGCACTGACTAACATAAGGCAGGGGGATTAGGTAATTGATGTAACACTTTCATCCACACAATAAAGCATGTACTCTTACAGATGGAAGTTGGTAAAATGTGCAGAGAGTAACCCGACTGGCTTTGGGATCTAGCTGTGCCAGTCAATTTTGGTTTATTACCTCTCCTATGCCTGCTGTAAGTCTTTTGTTTATACAATCTCCTGTGTAGTATCTAAGCTCTTAGCAAGAGTTTAATACAATGGCTTTGAGTGCAGGTAAGTCACAACCTGATTAAGGAATTGTTTTTTAATGCAACTCTTTGCCTAAGTCCCCAAACATTTAAAGTGTTCATTCCAAAGCCTTCAGATGCCTTGGTTACTGCTTGTAGCACTAATGCGGCAGGTTGGCTGCCTCAGCATCATAGGGTGCTTGCTTTGACTATTGAGCCTTCCAATACTCCAAGAAAGCATGGATTATTCATAAAGTGCAAAGGTTCGATATCTTCCCACAAAAACAGTGGTGGAGTTATTTCATTAGCTCTTTAAAACAAGATCACAGTAGGGTACCTGTTGATCTATGCGATAAAAAAAATTCCTTTCAATTGCAAAGTAATTTATTTAGTTATTTAATGTTTATTTTTATTTTTGAGAGAGATAGAGACAAGAGCACGAGCAGGGAAGGGGCAGAGAGGGAGGGAGACACAATCCAAAGCAGGCTCCAGGCTCTCAGCTGTCAGCACAGAGCCTGATGTGGGGCTCAAACCCACAAGCCGTGAGATCATGACCTGAGCTGAACTAGGACCCTTAACCGACTGAGCGAGCCATCCAGGTACCCCTAAATTGCATAGTAATTTAATAGACAAGTATTGATGCCAATCCACTGTTGATGAAGTGGAGCCTAAGGTGTGAGCATGAGGCCAGCTGGCAGACACTATCTTTGAGGCAGGTCAGAATGTGTAGACCTTATGACTCTATTACTGATCATGGATCATGGGGGTAAATGACATGATCCTGTGAGATTTCTGAGTCAGTTCTGAAGTAGGTTCTCATGCATGTTGGGCAAACATGTAAAAGTAATGCAAAATACCTGGGCACTAGCCCAACCTTGAGTTAGTGCTTAGAATGAGGTTGGTAAACAAACAAACAAAAAAAAACCCTAAAAAACAAGAACAAAAACAAAAACAAAAAAACAAGGAGCAATTTTTTAAGCCAATGAGAAAATTGCTGAAGTAGTTTTACTCAGGGGCGGGGAGGGGCAGAATGACAAGTGGCTTATCCTGAGCTCTTAAGTGTACTGAGAGTAGAAGCCTGGTTTTACTGTATAGCACTTTGAGTCTGTAAAGATGCTCTTATATACCCATATCAATACATTTCAGATATAGATTATACACATACTGTATGTGTGTGTACATATATGTGTGTGTTTGTGTGTGTGTGTGTTTTGCTAGCTAATACTTGTGTATTATATACAAATTTAGAAGAATCAAAAGGGGATATATGAAAACTTAGTCCCCACCCCCTTCCATGCCTCCCAGCCATCCAATATCCCTCCTGAAAGGTAAATTAAAATACAATTGCCAGTTTCTTTGTTCCTTCTTTCTTGTTCTTTGTTCTAACTGATTAACCTCTCTAAGTCTAGGAATTGCTCAGAAGCTTTTCAGCCTCTGCATTTTCCTGCCTGGTTAAATTTTTCCTTATTTACATGTCTTTCAAAGCATCGGTGCTTTATACATTCTCCTTTAGTCTCTTTTTCCAGTTCGCCCTAACAAGCTGTCTACATCTCATCTTTACATGGACTTTTCCCCATTTCCTAGGTATCATTCATATTCTCCATTCTCTGTCTGTGAAATTTCTGCTTCTTGGAGACTTAAGTCAGACCCCATTTCTTCTGGCAGCTCTTCATCCCCATTGATTTCCTTCTTCTCTGAACTCCTAGGCATCTACAAAGAGGGTTATCTGAGTTCCCATCTTCAGTATTCCAAAATGATGCCAAAACATATTAAACAAATACTGTGTTGCATTATTTTGTCTGGAACTATATGAATCCAAAAAGAGGCAAAGAGATTAGCTCAGAGCTATCAGATGTTACAAGTAACATCAATTGTCTTTGATTAATGAAGAAAAACATTTAATATACAAAATCTTTCAAAATAAGGTCCCTGGGGGGGGGGGGAAGAGTAAAAAGAGTTCATGATGGGGAAAGGTTGCTAACCACTAAACATATACATATTTAATATTTAGTTATATGTAGGGAAGGGGTTAATAGCATGGTGTTTGAAGTCAGGCAGAGTTTGACATTATCTGTACGAATTGAGTCAATTTGCATTATCTCTTGGAGTCTTGGTTTCTCTACAAGGAAATGAGCCAAGACAAGTCAAGCACTCAGCACAATGCCTAGTAAATGCTCAATAAACATTATGTGTCATTATGTTGTTGTTATATCTTGCTGTAGGTAGTTTGTCTCCCAAGTGAGGCAGTAGTTGCCCCTCCTACTCCTCCAAATGTCCACATCCTAATCTCCAGAACCTCTGAAGTTTACCTTGCATGGCAATAGAGAGATTATTCTGGATTATTTAGGTGGATCCAATGTAATCAATTGCTAGGGTCCTTAAAAGGTGGAAGATGCCAGAAGATTCAGAGAAGGAGATGAGATAACAAGTCATTGTCAAAGTCAGAGTGGTTTGATGTGAAGTTTCAGCCTGCTGTTGCAGGCTTTAAGGTGGTGAAGGGGGCCAGGGGCTAGGAGCCAAGGAATATAAATAGCCTCTAAAAAGGAGCTAGAAAATGTATGCAAATAGATTCTCCCCTAGAGACTCCAGAGATGAATAGCCCTGTCAACACCTTGTTTTCAGCATGGTGAGACCCAGTTCAGATTTCTGACCTCTAGAACTGGAAGGTTATCAAATTGTGTTGCTTTCAGCCACTACGTGGTAATTTATAAAGCATCAGTAGGAAGTGAATGCATCTTCTCAGCTAGACTCCTTTACGAAGACCAATTTTGTGCAGCCCCTAGCGTCCAGAATAGTGCTGGATGTAAACACAGATCAGTGACTTAGGTTTACTGCAGGTTCCAGCAGAAAGGCATAGCAAAATGTAAATTACCCTTTCTAGTGGAGAAGAGGAAACCCAGGGTTGGCCACCAGTCAGCTCTCTTGCCAATGTGGACTTCCATTACAGAGCAAGTTAAAAATACTGGGGAAATTCCCTATCTCACTGCCAGGGATAGATACTCACTGAAGCCCAGTCATGGTTTTCCCCTCAGTGTCTCTGCCTCCTAGAATTACAGCTAGCTTACAAGTTCAATAAAAATTACTACCATGTGTCGAGCATACAGTATGTACAGGCCTTGTGCTAAATGTTCTGCACACATTTGCCTATGTAATCCTCACAAAATTCCTATGGTGGTAAAAAAAAAAAAAAGGTAGTGCCTTGTTTTTCAAACTTCAGGTTATGACACGCAGTGGATCCTGAAATTGGTTTGGTGGTGAGTGATCAGCAGCTCTAAAAAATAAAATACAGTAGAAAATATCAATGCATCACATGAAGTAAGAGTAAGAATGGTTATATGGTCATATTTTATGAAAATATGAAAATGGTTTTCATAAAAGAATGGTTATATATATATATATTTATATATCTAATACACACATATGTATGTGCATGTACTGGCTTGTATTATAGAACATATTTCTTACTTTCTGTGGGTTATAGTAAAAATATTTCTTGTAGTAGGCTATATTTAAAAATTTTAAAAACCACCAATGAAGTGGTTGGGAGTATAGTCTCTAGCCACAGGGGTACCTGGGTTTAATCTCCATTCTTTATTTTGTCACCTCTGTGATGCTGATCTTAAGCATGTTACTTATTCTTTCTGTTACTTCATCTTATAGGGTCCCATCTCATGAGATCTTTTTGAGGGTTAGGTGGGTTAATCCAAGCAAAACACTTAGAACAATGCCTTACTAAATCGTGTTGGGTTAATCTTACTTCCCCATGCTAGACAGCGAGTAAGCAGAGAACTGGGCAGATTCCTGTTCTATCTGACAAAGTCTAGCCTTGACTTTGAATTCTAAGGCAATTTCTTGCTATCTTAGGTGTCTCCTCAAAACAAACAAATAAAAAACAACAAAATAAGTCTCCCTTTACAATGTTTCCATCAAGTTAAAAATAAACGTCTCCTCAGGAAGTTGGCCTAATTGGCAGTCTTGTCCCTGAGGGAGACTCTGTGACTTGTTCTCTGAGTTTCAAGAGAGAATATGTGGAAGGCATTCAGTGGCATATATAGAACAAACAGATGTCTGTCTCACTTAAACCTTTTCTGTAGGGGCACCATATATCGAGGGACTCAGATCAACTAAGAATTCTACAAGAATCTTGAGGGAGGTCTGTTATCTAGAAGCATAGCAAGTGATTGGAGTTCTGGTTTTGTTTTGCAGTTTTGTTTTTGTCTTTTTCCCCCCCTTGCTTTTTCCTCCTCTGCTCTAGCAGGCAACACAGGCATTTTATCAATCTCTTAAAAATGTTTTGATCCTATGTGGTGGTAAGTGCTCTGAATGTTAATTGAAATATATAGCCAGGCTGTATTGCTTTTATAGTCTCTGAAATGTTAAGAATTTAATAAGTTAATGACTCTCAAGTTATAGCCAAGTCTTAACTGATAAAAATTATTCTGGGCCTTTAAACTATTGATTTTAATGTTCAGCCAATATCCAACTTGAAATGCATTCTATGCCACTTCCAACTTGCTTGACTGTAGTTATTTTGTCGTGAGTTAAGATTTTGTTGGAAGATGTATTTCTAGGCTTTAAGATTTGGGAAGGGTATGCATCCAACCTGCGTGCTAAGATCTGGCAAGAAGACAGAAGTGTCTTGAACCAGCAGGGAAAGGAAGGAGGTATATTTACCACCCCTGCCCTATTTCAGCACATCCGTTCTCTCGTCTTGACATTTCTGTTGGTTTGAATGTTTTTTGCAATATATGGCCCTGCTGCCTTAGAACACTAAGTAGAAGGGAAAATAGTGCCAATAATTCCCTGACAGGAATGTACCTCTCTTTCACTTATTATTTTCTTGAAGAATATGACCTTCCTTCCTTCCTTCGTTCCTTCCTTCCTTCGTTCCTTCGTTCCTTCATTCCTTCCTTCCTTCATTCTTTCCTTCCTTCATTCCTTCCTTCCTTCATTCTTTCCTTCCTTCATTCCTTCCTTCCTTCATTTCTTGACTTAATTTTTAGAGCAATTTCAGGTTCATAGCAAAATTAAGGGAAAGGTACAGAGATTTCCCATATATCTCTGCCCCAACACATGCCTAATCTCACCCATTATCAGTATCCCTCACCAGAGTGGTACATTCATTACAACTGATAAATGTACATAATCACACAGAATCCATACATTGAAGTTCATTCTTGGTGGTGTACATTCTATAGGTTTGGACAAATATATTATGGCATATATCCACCGTTTATAGTATCCTGCAGAATAGTTTCACTGCTCTAAATAGTTTCACTGCTCTGTGCTATGTGGCTCATGAATTCGAGCCCCACATAGGGCTCTGTGCTGACAGCTTGGAATCTGGAGCCTGCTTCAGTTTCTGTCTCCATCTCTCTCTCTCTCTCTCTCTCTCTCTCTCTCTCTCTCTGCCCCTCCCCTGCTTGAGCTCTCTCTCTCTCTCTCTGTCTCTCTCTCTCTCAAATATAAATAAACATTACAAAAAAGTCATCTGTTCTTCTCACTCCCACCCATGATCCCCACCATGGTAACCACTGATCTTTTACTGTCTCCATAGTTTTGCCTTTTCCAGAAATAATACAGTTGGAATCATATAATATGTAATTTTAGATTACCTTCTTTTACTTAATAATATGAATTACAGTTTTCTCCATGTCTTTTCATGGCTTTATAGTTCATTTCCTTTTAGCTGAATAATATTCTATTGCCTGGATATACCGCAGTTTTTTGTTTTTGTTTTTTGTTTTTATCCATTCACCTACTGAAGGACATCTTGATTGCTTTCAAATGTTGGAAATTGTGAGTAAAACTGCTATAAAAATCCATGTGCAGATTTTTGTGTAGACAAAACGTTTCAGCTCCTTTGGGTACATATCAAGGAGCTCGATTGCTGGATCATATGGTAAGCGTATGTTTAGTTTTGTAAGAAACTTCCAAACCGTCCTCAAAAGTGTCTGTGCCCTACCCTCTCTGTCTTTTTAAGTCTATGAACAATCTTCGAGGTCAGCAGTAGCCTAAACAAATAAATATGTGTATGTGTGGCCACTTAGCAGCTGTAGTTTTGCAAGGCATTGTGTAGAGCTGGTTATTAATTGATAAGCATGTATTTACAGCAGCTGACCCCAGACTTCTGCAACCCAGTTTAGGAGGCATTTGTAAAAAGCCTAGAGAAGCTCAACTCTGCCCCATTGGTCCTTAGTGGGTAGTTCCAGATTGGGCAAGTGGCCTTACAAAGATACATGTGGAGGTCTCTGATCCTCTGAAATATGCTGGAGAGTCATTGGCTTTGTGAGAACACAGAAAAAGCAAAAGTATGTTGTCCTTTTAGGTGGAGCTTAGTGTTCCTTTCCGTTAACCCAGTATCCTTTCACACCTGCCGTCTCAGGGTCAGGATGTTTTATTGGACCACGGATACTCTGAGAGCCTGGAGGGGTAAGTGAGGAGGTGGTGCTCTCATTCCTCATGGGCCCCCTTTTCACAGTGCATTTAGTGACGTGTATATTTGCTTATTGGACGCAGGCTCTTTACTCATGCGTGTTAGAGAGTTGCAGAAGCACACAGTGTAGTTGACATTGCTTTTAAAAAGTAATATAGCTCCCTAATTAAGTCCATTTCAAAGCAAAAGTTTTCATGATAAAAGTATTGTGATTTGAGTATACCCACCAAACAATATCTTTCCTCTCCTCTTGAACTTGGAGTCAAGTAAGAGTTGAGCTCAGTGGTCAGCAGGTAGGTATCACATGGCAACTGTCGTGCTAAGCAGCAAGGGATTGAACACAAACACAAGGCTTGGTGCAGCCGTAGCGGACTTTTCAAGTTCATCTCTGAATTCGGTGAGTGGGCTCGTCTTCAGCACTGCTGGACAGTTGCCAGCCTCTCTGGCAGGGCAGGCAATTCACCGCATAGTAAAGAGTAGAGGAATTTACTGACCTAGTCAAAAAAGTATTTATTTAGTGTGCACTCTGCGAGTGCTGACGGTGTTCTAGATGCTGGAGACACAGAGGTGAATAAGACAGGCAAAATCCTTGCTCTCCCGTATGTTTTTTTCTTCTGTTTGTGGGGGAATGGGTGTAAAGCAGGGTGCCACAGGCAGCAGAGACAATAAAGAAATACATGCTTCTGGTTGACAGACCAGCTCTGAAAAGATTGAGAAAGGGCCTGAGAACTGTCTCAGTGTCTTGTTCTAATTCACCTATCCGATAATACTTAGGAAGGAGCCTGCCAGAGAGGGAGAGATGCAAGGAATTTTAGTATAGTGTATTTACTTAAATACATGAAGCTAGGGAGTGGAGGTTTCCTTCCAATAAAAAGTCATATTTGTACATACAAATTCAACAGATGTGAATAAACCAAAGCCCTCCCCAATTCTCAAAGTATCACTCCTTCCACCTCCTACAAGATAGCCATTGGTAGCATTTTACGTTAATATCAGTAATTACCCAATCAATATCAATATATTTTTCTCTGAACATGAAACATATATAGTATGTGTATTTAACTGTTTAAAATATTTGCCAGGCATAAACATGGAAGAATAAAGTAGGACAAGATAAAACAAATGAATGTGCGTACCCTTTAGGTATCCTTACTAAATACATCTGCTATTTTGTTGTAAAGCAGTACTATTTTCTTTCACTTTCATCTTTTAAAAATTTTTAACTTTTTAATTTACTTGCATCTACTGTGATCTTAGGTCTTAATGTCTTGGGTCTTTTCCTTATTCGTTAAGTATGCATTATTTGCCAAATAAGATACCAGAAATTGCAAGATTAATAAACACTAATATCCTTAAAGTTCATGCCTTTATGGTCTATGCCTGCAGGAAAACTGCTTTTGGTGGGGCTGCTGAGAACCTTTTAGCTCTCTCTCCTGCAATGTGCACTGATTGAGAGTCCTTATTTCTTGGAATGGTGTCCTGGCGTCTCCTGAATTAGATTGTTCTTCTTTTGAGGTAGAGATGTCTTAAACCTCTCCAAGAAGGCCTCATGTCATGTCTCTAATACCTCATGTTCTGTAATTGCCTTTCTCACTCTCAAAGACAGAACGATGGTAAAAAGATGTTGCCTCAATTCTTTCCCTCTCTGGATTCGAAAGGAGTTATATATTGGAATTTTGGTGCTGGCTTACCCCTTACAGGTCCTCTCTCCAATGCCTATCACAGAGGGTCAAATTATTAGTGAGTAAGGAAGCTCCTATGTTTCCTTGTAAAGAGAATCATACTTCTGTTTCTTTACAAAATTTCTATTTTTCTTAGAAAATTTTTTTAATGTTTATTTATTTTTGAGAGACACAGAGACAGAGCATGAGTGGGGGAGGGGCAGAGAGAGAGGGAGACACAGAATCTGAAGCAGGCTCCAGGCTCTGAGCTGTCAGCACAGAGCCCAACGCGGGGCTCGAACTCACAAACCGTGAGCTCATGACCCGAGCCGAAGCCAGACGCTTAACCGACTGAGCCACTCAGGTGCCCCACAACATTTCTTTTTTTTTTTTTTTTTTAAAGTTTATTTATTTATTTTGAGAGAGAGAGAGAGCGAGAGCATGCATGGGTGTGCAATTAGGGGAGGGGCAGAGAGAGAATCCCAAGAGGGGCCTGTGCTGTCACCACAGATCCTGACATGGGGTTCAATCTCACGAACCCTGAGATTATGACCTGAGCCAAAATCAAGAGTCAGATGCTTAACCGAACGAGCCACCCAGGTGCCATTGGTTCTTTATGAAATTTTTTCTTAAAAAAAATTTTTTTTTAACTTTTGTTTGTTTTTGAGAGACAGAGCATGAGAGGGATAGGGGCAGAGAAAGAGGAAGACACAGAATCTGAAGCAGGCTCCAGTCTCTGAGCTGTCAGCAGGGAGCCCAATGTGGGCTTGCATCCATGAACCGTGAGATCATGACCTGGACTGATGTCAGCCACTTAACTGACTCAGCCCCCAGGTCCCCCATTTACAAAATTTCTTAAAGGTTGATGCAAATTCTGCATTTTTAACACCCTATGTGTTTCCCATAATTTTTGAATAATTTTTTGAATAGTTATTTCAAAAAGAGCAGAGTAGTTTTCTAGTCAATCAAAACTATAATCTTTCAGTCAACTTACTTGACAATAAAGCCTGGATCACCAAATTATGGACTGAATTCTACCCTTTACCCACTAGGCAGGTGTGTGACTGGAGAATGATAACAAGCATTCACATTGTGCTTCCTAATTACAAAGCAGCATAGCTGAAGGACTTCATTTGATTTTTCATGAATACAGGACTCAGAATCTAAGCCAAAAAGAATACAAACAAACCAGTAATGAAAACATGGTATACCAGTAAAGTAAATCCTTATAAAAAATGGCAACCTACCAATGGAATGGGCTCGGTTACTCTAATCTTTTCATCTCCAAATATCCCTTATTATTAAAAGCCATTACATGAAGATACATATATGAATCAAGCAAAGTGGTTCACAAAGGCACCACAAGAATTTGGACTCCTACCAGCTCACGGGAGGTCTTACGTAGAGGAGGAATTAGGTGGAAGTCTAGAGACTGTTTTCTGAACATGATTGTTATGACTAAACTGGTTATGCATGTCTAACTTCTCTAACTAGTCAGACATCCAAATAAAGACTAGGGAGATATGTATGTTGTTTATGCACACTTGTACAGGGCTATAAAACGGGTATCTTTTATTGAGAACAACATCCAATTATTCATGATCCCCTACTGCAATAGTACTAAGCATTTAACATGTTTTACTCTCCTTTGTGTCTGAGTCATCGTCTTGGATTGTAATGTCATGTATATTACATGACATTAAGTCTTTGAAGCCACCAAGATAGCCTTTAGTTCTGTGCTCTGTTATACTAAGCTAGTAGGATTTAATTATGAAATTCTGGACATTTACAATCACCTGGCAGAAAAGAAGCCTCGAAGGTTTCTGTATGTTCTCTAACGTAGTGCTTCTCGAACCTTGTTGCATGTATGAATCACCTGGGAATCTTCTGATTCAACAAGAATGGGTGGGGCTTGAAACCCTGCAGATCTAAGAAGCTCCCAGGTACTGCCAATGCTGTTAACCCATATGCACCATAGGTATAGTGGCACAAGATAGAATATTTGAAGGGTCTCAGGAGATAATGTGGTCTAAGTAAAATTGCTCTCCCTGATCTTCTCAATGAGTACCTAGTGCATATAGCACTGGATGCATTTTACCACAAACAAATAATTAAAGATCTTGTCCTTGTAAAGATACATGCGTAATTTCCACAAGACATCAACAATAAGTAAGACAATATTTACTTTATTGTTTTAGACAGCTTTAGAGTAATCTTTATGGAAGTAGGAAAAAAAACTTAGTGAAGAGAGGGTATCAGGATAAAGGAAAAGCATGAAAGACACACAAGAAATGAGTTGGAATAAGAAATTAAAGACAAAAATGTAAGTTTCAAAGAGGTGAGGTGGCACAATTGGACAGGAGCAAGAGTAGAAAGTGACAAAATGAAGGCAGAATTGGAAGGAGGGTTTTGGGGAAGGAAGGAGTCTGGGAAGGAAAGAGAAAGTATTTTTAGGCTACATTTCAATGGGCTCCAAGTAAGCAAACCAGTCAGTCATGCTGGCAAGTTTCATTTGGCTTCCATTGTGTCCCTGGCTCTACTTCCGCTCAGTTTTGACAAGCTAAGGAATATACATTTAGTCTTTGATGTATGACTGCAATTGTAACACTGGCTACATTATAATTCATTTTGCAGTCTAGGTTTGTGAAGAACTTCCTCTTTAATCCCCCTTTAAGGATATCCCTTCTGGTATGTCATTCCCATTTCTTACAGGAACTCCTTAATTTTCCACAAGGAAAATAGAGTTTTCCTCTCAAAAGAAAGCCCATATTTGGGATTGTAAAGAAAAGGAAAAGATTTTGATGCATCTTATTTTAATTATGTATTATGAAGAAAGTCACTGCAATCAGCGTTTACAAAGCAGCTTGTGTCAAAAGTTGGAATATTTGGACACCTAGTTAAAGAGTAATTTTTTTTTTTTTTTGTTCCACACAAAATAACCTTTCACCTGATTTAAACAATTCAACTGTGGGGGAAGGGACTATGAGACCAGGTGCCCAGGCCTTAAATCCTCTGTCTCTTGAGGATCTCACTAATCATCATTGCCAGCACCACCCTTGCCCTCAGGGAAGATGTTGACACCTGCCGCCATTCGCACCCAGGCCTAGCTAAAGACACACACCCCTTTGGGAATATACCACAGCTAGCTGAGCCCGCTCTGTTCCCCCCAACAATGTTTTCCAGAGGTTCAGGGCTAACAACAGAGAATTACAATATAATGAGATACAGGTAACTGCTTGTATGTGCCTTGCTCTTTAGAGCACACAGAACCCATTATCACCCCCCCCCGCCCCCCCACCTCACCACCCCTATCCCCAGAGACTACCGGGAAGAAGAGAACAATTTGGGATGGTCTCTTTATTTTGGTCTTCTCAGGATGCTGTCCCTTCTGTCTTTGGCAGACTTAGGAGGAAGTTCTCTGATGATTGAAAAATCACTTCTTCACAGCCTTGAACTGGGAGGCTTATCTGCTACGAGGGAAGGAGCCTAGTAAAGATTACATTATGAGAACTGCTGAAATAAAATGCCTTGAGAGTTTATTACTGCCATTTTCAAAGGGAAAACTGAGTAGGTTACAGTATTTTATGTTATTATTTATTTACAATTTATTTATTTATTTATTTATTTATTTATTTATTTATTTAATTTTTTAGCCTTATATAGTTGTTAGCAAATCTAGCTCCTTTATTTTAATTTTTTAAAATTTTTTAAAATTAAGAAATTTTTTAAATTTTATTTTTTAACATATTGAATTTATATATATGTATATACACATATACATATATGTATACATATACAATTTATACATATATACATATATGTATACATATACATCTATACATATATGTACATATGTAATTTATACATTATATTTATACATATATACATATTTATACATATATGTACATATGTAATTTATACATTATATTTATACATATATACATATTTATACATATATGTACATATGTAATTTATACATTATATTTATACATATATATTTAATATAATTTATTGTCAAATTGGCCAACATACAGTGTGTAAAGTGTGCTCTTGGTTTTTGGGGATAGATTCCTATGGTTCATCGCTTGCCTACAATACCCAGTGCTCATTCCAACAAGTGCCCTCCTCAATGCCCATCACCCATTTTTCCCTCTCCCTCACCCCTCCATCAACCCTCAGACTGTTTTCTGTACTTAAGAGTCTCTTATAGTTTGCCTCCCTCCTTCTCTTTGCAACTTTTTTTTTTTCCCCTTCCCTTCCCCCATGATCTTCTCTTGGGTTCCTCAAGATCCACATATGAATGAAAACATAGGATATCTGTCCTTCTCTGACTGACTTATTTCATTCAGCATAATACCTTCCAGTTCCATCCACGTTGCTGCAAATGACATGATTTCATTCTTTCTCATTGCCAAGTAGTATTCCATTGTATGTATAAACCACATTTTCTTTATCCATTTGTCAGTTGACGGTCATTTAGGCTCAAAGCAAGCAACCAATCAAACAACAGGCATCTTCTTAAAAAATCCAGAATAATCTGTAAGCCAATACTTTTACACACGACAATTTCTTTAAAAAAAATGTTTATTTATTTATTTTGAGAGAAAGAGAGAGAGAGCACAAGCAGGGGAGGAGCAGAGAGAGAGGGAGAGAGAGGAGAGAGAGAGAAACCCCAAGCAGGCTCTGTGCTGTCAGTATGGAGCCCTACGCGGGGCTCAGTCTCAAGAACTGTGATGGGCGCCTGGGTGGCGCAGTCGGTTAAGCGTCCGACTTCAGCCAGGTCACGATCTCGCGGTCCGTGAGTTCGAGCCCCGCGTCAGGCTCTGGGCTGATGGCTCGGAGCCTGGAGCCTGTTTCCGATTCTGTGTCTCCCTCTCTCTCTGCCCCTCCCCCGTTCATGCTCTGTCTCTCTCTGTCCCAAAAATAAATAAAAACGTTGAAAAAAAAATTATAAAAAAAAACAAAACAAAACAAACCTGTGATACCATGACCTGAGCTGAAATCCCAGAGTTGGATGCTTAACTGACTGAGACACCCAGGTGCTCCAAGAATTACACACTACAATTTCAAAATGAAAAAGATTCTCACAATGTGTGTTATCTCATGTGGTGTCAGTGGTCAAGTGGAGATAGTAGTTGTGGTATATACTGCCTTTCTGCTGCTCATTTTTGTATACGTTTGTCTTTTTGTGTTGTCTCCATTGGGAACAGAGGCGTGTATTCTGGATGATGTAACTCTTCAATTCATGTGAGAATATTTGGTTCTACATTTCTGGAGTTAGGTGTTTTGCATGCCACCTTCTGGCCATTATTAAGAACACATCTAAAATGAAGGTGGGAAACAGGAGCATGGGAGAGGGTGAATTGAGCCTGAAAGCAGTGCTTTCTGAAGCCTGATACCCCAGCCTCACCACCACAACTGCCTGTGGTGTCTGTTCAATGCAGTTTGCTGGACCCCAGCCCATGCTCAACATGACTGGTGTCACTGGAGGGGGGATCTGGGTTTGTAGCAAGAACTGGTGGTTCCTTTGCCCACTAAAGTTGGAGGAGCACTAGCTTAGAGACATGCAGCATTTTTCTATCCCTAATTAACTATGTACCTTAGCTCCCTTCTCTTCCTTTCCCTTCTCCATGCCTCCATTGCTATCAGTGCCCTCTATGACAGTGGCCAAAGTAGTCTATGTGTCCTCTTGGTGGGCACTGAAACTTTTACTGTCCTGACAGCACAGGTGCCATGGTAAACCCGATGCCCTGACTTACTTTTTATATCATAATAAACATGAAAAAATGTATTTTGCATTTTTAAAAATTGATTTCCTTTAAACTTTGCAAAGCATTTTTTGTATACCTTATTTCATTGGTCCTCAAAGTTTACTTTCTATAGACTCCCTTCAGAGACCATAAAACTGAGTTTTCTTCAATTTTAATATGCATCTTTTATATTCCATATGCATAGGAGAGAGGCATATTAAAATTGATGAAAAGTCAGTTTATCATATATATTGAATTATCATATATATTGAATATATATGTGTGTGTGTGTGTGTGTGTGTGTGTGTGTGTGTGTCTGTGTGTGTATACCCAAAATGAATAGGGGTTGACCTCCTCTAAATGATCAAATGCCCTAATGTGTACTCTTTCTAGAGGTTCCTAGATTGTATAATTCCTGTTTGTACAAGTTTTACATTTGCAATAAGCTCCTCAAAGATATTCTTTATAATAAAAAACTCCTTAAAGTTTTGTTGTTGTTGTTATTTTTTAAAATGCTACCCTGGGATTCCTGAACTTCTTCATCAGTCTAGATGTGGTCTCTGAATTCAAAGGATAGATGCAGATTGAACATTAAACTTTTCCTGGTAGAATGGTTCTCCCTATTAAGACAATTTATTTATAATAATAGAGCATTGTTACTCATGCTAGCTTACTGTTAATTCATTCCATAAATATTTATTGAGTGCCTATTATGTATAAAGCACTATTCCAGAGGATACAGAAATGAATAAAACATATAAAAATGACCTACCTTCCTGGAGTTCACATTTCAGTGGGAAGAGACAGGTAATAAACAATGTAAAGTATAATAAGTCCTATGGAGAAAAATAATGCAGAAATGATGGCTAGGGAGCATTGAATGCTTTGAAATGATAAGTAAGGCATTCTGGGAAGGCTCACCAAGAGGGTTATATTTGAGTAAATATGAGAGGCATGTGAGACATCTGGGGGAATAATGTTTTAGATAGAGGGCAATATAAGCACAAAGGCTCTGAGAGGCAAATTATCTTTCCAGTTTTATTGAGAAATAATTGAGGTACATCACTGTATAAATTTAAGGTGTATGCATGATGGCTCAATCTACATATATTGTGAAATAATTGTAGTAATAATTTAGTTAGTACCCATCATCTCATATAGATACAACAGAGAGAGGAAAAAATAAAAAATTTTTCTTGTAATGAGAATGCTTAGGATTTACTGTCTTAAAACTTTCCTGTATATCATTCAGCAATTATATATTAATACATTGTATATTAATTACATCATATTGTATATTAATTGCATCCCTAGTATTTGTCCTTTAACTGGGAGTTTGTACCTTGACCCTCCCCTTTCTCCAATGGAGATAATACAGTATTTTTCTTTCTCTGCCTGACTTACTTCACTAACATAATGCCTTTAGGGGCGCCTAGGTGGCTCAGTCGGTTAAGCGTCCGACTTCGACTCAGGTCACGATCTCACGGTCCGGTCCGTGAGTTCGAGCCCGGCGTCGGGCTCTGGGCTGATGGCTTGGAGCCTGGAATCTGCTTCCGATTCTGTGTCTCCCTCTCTCTCTGCCCCTCCCCTGTTCATTCTCTGTCTCAAAAATAAATAAACGTTAAACAAAAATTTATAGAAAAAAGTCAAAAAAACCCCCATAATGCCTTCAAGCTTCATCCATGTTGTTACAAGTGGCAGGATTTCCTTGTTTCTTGTGGCTGAATAATATTTTTACACACACACACACACACACACACACATCACTACTTCTTTATCCATTCATCTATGGATGGACACAGGTTTTTCCCATGTTTTGGCTATTATAAATAATGCCACTATGAACATAAAGGTGCAGGTATGTTTTTGAATCAGTGTTTTTGTTTTCTCAGATAAACATCCAGAAGAGGAATTGCTGGATCATGTGGCAGTTCTATTTTTAATTTTACGAGGAACCTCCCTACTGTTTTCCATAATGTCTGTGCCAATTTACATTTCCGCTGACAGTGTAGAAGGTTTCCCTTTTCTTCACATTCTTAGCACCATTTATTATCTCTTGTTGTTTTGATGATGACCATCCTAACAGGTGTGAGATGATGTGAGAAAGGAATACGCGTGGAGTATTCCAGGTTAGCAAGGAGGCCTATGTTACAGGGACTGAGAAAGTGAGGAGGCAATGGTAGAAAATGAAATTAGAAGGTGACTGGGTGCTCGACTGATCAAGACATTATAGGCCATTGTGTGGACTCTGAGTGAAATGTGTAGCTATTGATGGGTTTTTAGGAAAGACGGGACCTGGAATGTTTTAAAAAGATCACTCTGAATCTTATGTTAAGAACAGACTGAAAAGGGCCCGAGAAAGAACAGGAAGACCAACTAAGGGGCTGCTGTAGACCAATTCAACAAATATTCACATTCCTATCCTCTACATTAGGTAGAGTAAATTTTACCCACCCACTAAAACTGGATTTGCTCATTGAACTGATTTAGCCAATGAAATGTGAGTGAAAAGTTACCGTATGCCAATCTAGAGATGAGGCTTTAAAAGACACAGCTGGTTTTCTTCAGCCCTGTTGTGCTTTGTCAAAAGTGTAGCCCAAGTAGCAGGTGTTCCTTTAGCCTGGGCACCAGAATGAGAGACATGGAGCAGATAGGAACTTGACCAACAGCCTAGAGCCAAGACAAGATGACCCAGCAAAGCTCAGCCAAGCACAGGAAAGTCACAGCAGACTTGTAGATTTATGAGCAAGAAGTAAATTATGTTGGAAGCCACTGAGATTTGGAAGGATATTTTTTATGCAGTAAAGCCTGCTTCATGCAGGTACTAGTATAATAATTTAGGCAAAGAGTGATGGCAAACTAGAGTGAAATCAGATGGTTGTGGTAGGATAAGAATCTGGATATATTTTTGAAGACAGGGAATATCGAAAGAGGGACATGATGTGGGGCATGCACAGGAGATCAGAGTTAAACTTTGTACATGTTAAATTTGATATACCTATTAGATTTACAAATAGAAGTGTCCAATGAGTGGTTTGATATTTAAATAAAGTCTTCAGGAGAAAACTACTTCTTCTGGCCATGATAGATTAACAAGGACTGAATTATTCTCCTACCTTTAAGAACTAGAAAGTTGGAAAATGAGGTTTTCAAAACATTGGATAACAGGCACTGGGGATCCTGAGAGAAGGAAAAACAAACAAGGTGAACCTTATTGCCCTATTTTGGCTTGCCATCTGGAAGCAATTTTCAGTTTTCAGTTTTCAGTGGGGGGAGGGAAAACTCAAACAAAGCCTGTTGGTCTCACCAAATGGAGGAAACAGAGATAGGAGTTCAGAGAGGCTAAGGCGGCTAGAATCGTTTTTGGTGGGGGGAGGGAGGAAGAGAAACAGTGAGACAGAGAGAGAGGAGGAGGGAGAGAGAAAGATTGATTCAGAAATTTTCAGAGGCCTCTTGACCTTAGTCTGAGTACTGATAAATGCATGTGAGAGAGGCAACTACCCCAGGCAGGGGGAAGGACCACTGCAAAGCAATAAGCCAAATAATTCCTAAAGCTCACATGAGACTGGGATGATTTTCAGTGGGATCATTTTCACCAGTCAGAGAGGAAAGACCTTGTGTTGTGTGGGGCATTGGAGAGAATCCTCAGAAGGGTACCTTAGTAGTTAAGTAGTAGTGAGGCTAAATTAGCACTAGGCTAAAGGATGTTCTGAGTCTCCCTCACGAAGTTTAAAATAAGCCTCAAAAGAGTCAGACTGATTCAAAGCAACTTAACTGTGTGCCAGAAGAAAGCCCAACACTATTAAAAGGAACCCAACAAAATATGGCACCTATTTATGTAAGGTCTCAATGTCCAGTGTTCAGTAAAAATTACTAGAAATTCACAAAGGCAGAAACATGACCTATAATCACAAGAAAAATGTCAATAAATAGAACTAGAAATTACAGAGGTGATAGAATAACTAAAATTGGTTATTATAAATTTACTTCATATTAGCACAAGAGTAGGGAGAAACAGAATGTGATGAAAAGAGAAACGGATAATATGAAAAAGACCCAAATCAAACATCAGGAGATAAAAAAAATAGGTACTCAAAAGGAAGAATAAATGGGCTAGATAAACGGAGTAGAAACTGCAAAAGAAGAGAACAGACCAATAGAAACTATAGAAATGACGTACAGAGAGGAAAAGGGTTGAAAGAAAAGGGAACGGAGCATGAATGACCTGAGGTACAATGTCAGGAGATGATGCATATTTAGAATTGAAATCCTAGAAGCAAGGTAGGGAGAGGGTAGAAAATATTTAAAGAAAAATGGCCAAATTTTTTCCAAATCTGATGAAAACTCTGAGCGCACAGATCCAAGAAACTCCACAAATTCCAAGGAGGAAAATTATAAAGAAAACCACACCAAGACACGTTGTAATCAAATTTTAGGAAGCAATGATAAAGAGAAGATCCTAATAGTAGCCAGAATAAAAAAGACATATTCACATCAGGAACTTTTTGTCAGAAACTATGCAACACAGAAGACAATCCTCAGTATTTAAAAAAAAATTTTTTTTAATGTTTATTTCTGAGAGAGAGACTGAGTGTGAGTGGGGGAAGGGCAGAGAAAGAAGGAGAAACAGAAGCAGAAGCAGGCTCCAGGCTAGGAGCTGTCAGCACAGAGCCCGAAACCCACAGACCGTGAGATCATGACCTGAACTGAAGTTGGACCCTTAACCGACCGAGCCATCCAGGCACCCGGCAATCCTCAGTATTAAAAGAAAAAAAGTCAATCTAGAATTCTACAGCCAGCTTTCTGATTTTTCACAAAGGGAAGTGAAATAAACACTTTTCAGACAAACATATGTGAACAAAATTAGTGTCAGCAGATCTATATTGTAAGAAATGCTGAAGGAACTTATTCAGGCAGAAGAAAAATACCCGATGGAAATTTGGATCTTTATTAAGGAATGGAAAGTACTAGAAATGGTAAGTATATGGTAAATATAAAATGCTTTATGTTCTGAGTTTTTAAGTCTTTTAAAAAGATAATGGACTGCTTAAAGTGAAATAGAAATAATGTATTTTTGGGTTTAAAACATATGTAGAAATAAAGTATATGATAAAATAGCTCAAAGGACAGGATGGTGAAATAGAAATATTGGGTTGAAAGTTCCTCATAATGTTCATGAAATGACTTATCATTTGAAGGTAGATCGTTGTATTAGTTACCTATTCCTGAATAACAAATTACTCCAAGTTTAGCAACTTAAAACAGCAGTGAACATTTGTTATCTCACATAGTTTTGTGCTTTAGGATGGGCTTAGCTGGTTGGCTCTGACTCAAGATATCTCATGAGGCTGCAGTTAAGATTAAAAGGGGTTTCTGTCATCTGAACACTTTACTGGGAATGGAGAATTTGCTTCCAAGATGGCCCACTCATGTGACTGGAAAGTTGGTGCTGGGTCTTGGCCAGAGTCCTCAGTTACTTTCTGTGTGAACTCTCCTTAGGGATATTGAGTGTCCTCAGGGCGGCAGCTGGCTTCCTCAATGAGTGATTAAAAAAAAAAAAAAGAAAAAAAGTTGGAAGCTGAAATATCTTTTTTACCTAGCTTAAGAAATCACACACTGTCAGTTTTATTGTTTACACAGGTCATCTCTACTCAGTGTGGGAGTAGACTATATTAGGGCTTGAACATTAGAATACAGAGATCATTGGAGAACATCTTGGAAGCTGATTAACTCAACTGTAGTTAGAGTAACAAACTGTAAACTCAAGAGCATCAGTGAAAAATTCTTTAAGTGAAACTTTAGCAAATATAGTCCACCATATATAAAAAAAGATAACACATCTTTTGTCCCACTTTTGCTGAGAAATAACTTACATCATTGTATAAGTTCAAGGCACACAACATGATGGTTTGATGTACATATATTACGAAATTATTACCACAATAGGTTCAGCTAACATCTATCTTCACAATAGATATAGGTACCTTTATATCTATATACCTTCACCTTTATATAGGTACAATATAAAAAAAAGAAAGAAGAAAATAATAAAGGGAAAGAAATTCCTCCTTGTGATAAGAAGTCTTAGGATTCACTCTCTTAACAAGTTTCCTAAATATCATACAATAGTATTCATGATAATGCTCATGTTGTACATCCCTACTACTTATTTATCTTATATCTAGAAGCTTAATCCTTTTGACTACTTTCCTTCAATTTCTTTTCCCTCCACTCCCTGCCTCTGGTAACCATGTCTCGGCTATTGTAAATAATGCTGCTATGAACGTGGAAGTTCAGATATGTTTTCAAGTTAGTGTTTTCGTTATTTGGATATATTCCCAGAGGTGGAATTGCTGAATCAATGGTAGTTCTATTTTTAATTTTTTAAGGATCCTCCACACGGTTTTCCTTAAGGGCTATACCAATTTATAATCCTACCAACAGTGCACAAGGATTACCTTTTCTCCACATCTATGCCAGAATTTATCTTTTGTCTTTTTGATATTGGCCATTTCAACAGGCATGAGGTAATACTTCATTGTGGCTTTAATTTGCATAGGGTAATACATTTTAAAATTTTTCATTCTTTTTTTTTTTTTTGAGAGACAGAGAGAGAGAGAGAGAGAGAATGCAAGTAGGGGAGGGGCAGAGAAAGAGGGAGATACAGAATCTGAAGTGGGCTCCAGCTCTGAGCTGTCAGCACAGAGCCTGATGCAGGTCTTGAACCCACAAACCATGAGATAATGACCTGAGCTGAAGTTGGACACTCAACTGAGCTGCCCAGGTGCCCCAGGATAATACA
Organism: Acinonyx jubatus; assembly: GCF_027475565.1. Taxonomy (NCBI): domain Eukaryota; kingdom Metazoa; phylum Chordata; class Mammalia; order Carnivora; family Felidae; genus Acinonyx; species Acinonyx jubatus. The sequence continues at coordinate 45,915,592 of NC_069394.1, forward strand.
TTGTGACCAATGAAAGTTCATCTCAGGAATTCAGTTTTAGTTTAACATTCAAGAATAAATATAATTCACCAATTAACAGAAAATAAAGAAGATAAAATTCATAACCCCCTCAATAGATGCAGTAAAAGCATTTTTTTTCCTCAAAATTCAACACCCAGTCATGATAAAAACTCTACAAACTGGAAATAGAAGAGGACTTCTTCAATCTGATAAAGGGCATCTACAAAATCCTTACATCTAGTATCATACTGAATACTTTCTCCTGAAGACTGGCAACAAGGCAAGGGTGCCCACTCTCACCACTTCTTTTCTATTTTCATTGTGATTTCTAGCTAGTGCAATATTATAAGAAAAAGAAGCAAAAGACATACAAATTGGAAAGGAAGCTGCTTTTATTTGCATATGACATGATCATCTACATTGAAAACAATAATTAGCGAATCTACAAAGAAGATACTGGGGAGAAAAAGAAGCTACTGGAACTAATATATAAATAGCAAAGTAGCAGGATACAAAGTCAATATTCAATAAATTAATTGTATTTCTATATATTCACAACCAACAATTGGGATTTGAATTTAATATAATAATACATTTTAATGGCATTAAAGTATTTAATAGTTTTAAAATATGAAATATTTAAGTTTTATAAAATATATGCAAGAATTATACACTTAAAAATATAAAATTTATTGAAAGAAAGTAAAGAAAATCTCAAAGATGGGGACATATACCAGGTTCACAGATTGAAAGACTAATTATTGTTAAAATGTCAAGTGTCCCTACATTATCTATAGATTCAATGTAATCTGTCCAATCCTAGCACCTTTTATTATTTGGTAAAAATTTATAAATTGAGTCAAGAATCTATAGGCAAATTAAAAGTGCTAAAGTAGCCAAAACAATTTTTGAAAAAGAACAAAATTTGAGAATGTATATATTATCTGATTTCTAGTCTTACTCTAAAGTTTTGCAGTAATCAAATACCATGGTATTGGCATGAGAATAGACATATAGGAAAGTGGAAATAAAAAGACAGTCCCAAAATAGATACATACATGTGTAGCCAATTTATTTTCAACAAAGTTTTCAAGTTAATTCAGTGGGGAAAGGATAGTTGTTGCCATAAATGGTGTTGGAACAACTGGATAACCACATGAACCTTGACCCTTAGCACACATTCTCTAAAAAATTAACTTTAAGTGGATTATACACCTAAATATGAGCTAAAACCATATGACTTATAGAAGAAAACATAGGCAAATATCTTTATAACCTTAGTTTAGGCAAATACATTTTAAGATACAAAATGTATAAACCATACATTTTTTTTAAAAAGGTGGTAAAATTAGAATGAATTGAAATGTAAAATTTTTGCTCTTCAACATACTCTGTTAAGGAGAGGAAAAGGCAAGCTACAGTTGGAAAGAAAATATTGGCAAAACCTAGATCTGATGAAGAACTTGCGTCCATAATAGAACTCTTACAGCTTAATAAGATAAATATATGACAACAAAAATGGGTGACAGATTTGTAGACACTTCCACAAATAAGTTGTATGAATGCTAAATGTACATATGTATGTATGATATGTATGATATCATATGTATGATAGCTTATGTATGATGTTCAACATTATTGGTTATGAAAGAAATGCAAAATAAAATCACAATGAAATATCCACATGTGCCAATTTTTGGTAGCTTTATTTGAACTCAAATTTCCCTCAAGTGGGAATGAATAAACAGATTGTTGTGCATGCATGCAAGGAATTCTACATAGCAGTAAATAGGAAAGAACCAATGATTCCTGTAATAATGTGAATGGGTATCAAAAATTTTTTGTTAAGTGAAAGGCCATTCTCAAAATATCACATAATGGATAATTCCATTGATATGAAGTTCTAGAAAAGATAAAACTCTAAAGACAGGAAGCAGACTGGTGGTTGCCAGAAGCTGAAGCAGGGTATGGGGGGAGGTTTTTACTGCAAAAGAGCAGAAGAGAACATTCTGGATGAAAGAAATGTTCCACATCTTGCTTTTGGTGGTGGTTATGTGACTGTATTCATTTGTCAAAACTCATAAATTGTATAATTTTATTGAATGTAGGTTATGCCTCAAAATAGCTAATTAAAAATTTTTTAAGAGAGGTCTGGGTTAGAGATACATGTGTAACTCATGTGTATATAGATGGAATTTAAGGCTATGAAAATGGATGATATATATGAAGCTCAAAGATTGAGCACTGGGGTACTACAATGTTTAGAAACCAGGGAGATGGGTAGGAAGTAGCAAAAATGACTCAGAAGGAGTAGCGAGTAAAGAAAATGGAGTATTTGAAATGTCTTGGAAGCCAAATGATAAAGGTATTTCACAAAGAAGTGAGTGATCATCTGTGTCAAATGCTGTTGATGTGTCAAAAAATATGAGGAATGATTGTTTCTTATTGAATATAGCAGTCAAATATGAAGGCAATTCATATTTTGTCTTGAACAAGAGAATATTGACTGGGACTGCATTGGTTTGGTTCAAAAAAAGAATGGGCGTAGTCAGAGATAGTGAAGAGGCAACTCCAAATTAGTTTTGCTGTAAACTAATTTTTTACTTTTTGCTGTAAAGTAAAGGAGTGTAATGGAGTGTAGGTAATGAGGTACTAAGTGTAGGTAATGAAGTATTAAGGTAATGAAGATGATGATGATGGTGGTGGTGGTGGTGGTGATGATGATAACTTAAGATGGTGCAATGTTAACATGTTTTTATCCTTGTGGGAAGGATTCATCAGAGAGAGAAACATCTATGATATAGGAAAAAGAGGGAATATTTCTAGTAGCAATATCCTTGAGCAAGAGAAAGTTGATGGGATCTAATGAATGAGTTGAAGCATTGGCCTTGGATAGGGGTACAGACAGTTTGTATTAATAGAATGATTCAGAGTGTATGGGCACATGTACAATGAGATGGATAGATGTGGCGATGGAGCTTATGGGCATTCAAAACAAGTTACTTCTGTTTTCTACTTCTATTTTCTCAGAGGTACAGGAAGCAAGATTATGAACTGCAAATGAAGATAAGGAGGAACTTGGAGGACTGAAGTGAGAATAGAAGTGAGAAATGAAACAACCATCTAGGATGCATGTGTGAAGGAACCAGGGAAATAGGGTTTGATTGTTGGGCAGCATCAAGAGGCTACTTCTGCAGAATGACTATCCCTTTCAAATGAGAACATTCAGGTTTTCTCTGGATTCATCCAGCTACAGGATGCAGGCACAAAGTAGATGGAGAGATGAACTTACCCAGTATTAAAGTTTTGCTACAAGAGAATGAGAAGGTGGAAGAGAGGCAAAAGAGTTGAGAATATGTACAAGGGAATGATGATAAAGATGGGCGGTGTATTTAGACTGTGAAAAGAAGTGAGGACACAAGGAGGGTGGTGGCCAGTAGAAAGGTGGTAGGATTAATGGACTGTAGGATGTAAAAGGGAGTAAGAATTGTTTAAACCACAGTACTAGAGATAGTAAGTTTGAAAGACAAAAGCTATGATTGGGGAAGGGATTTCTTAAAAGTGAAAGTAGGGAAGAGGTAACTACAAGGCCAGGGGTTGACTATGCAAGTGACTATCTGAAATGGGTAGAGAACAAGGTTACTGAAAAAGAAGAAGTTGCAGTGACATTTTCATGCCCTGGGTCACATCCCCTCGGTCTAGCTCGGATTTCATCAGCAGTTGTGGCAAACGGTTCCTGTTTGTTTTTGCCTTCCTGCCTTGAGCACCTATCTCGCCTCTGCTTTTCTGCCTCAGGGGTTTCCTTTGAGAGCTCTCTAAGTGCAGGGAAGGGTAGTCTGGAATTGTGGAGGAGTGTATACTTCTGGCGACAAATTTAAACCAGTTGGGATCAGGAGTTGATGGAGCCCCAGCTTCCCTTCTTTGGAAGGCAGTTCAGTTTAACATGGTTCCTCAGAAGGATTGAGTATCTCTTGTGTATTCTGGTAACTAATACAGTGGCATACACCCCTTCTTGTTCCCTCACTGTTACTTCTGGGAATCACCTCTCTAAAAAATTACCTACAGCCAAGTCCTTATTTCAGGATCTGCTTTGGAAAAACCAAATTAAGGAACTCAGAAGCCAGCTTGTTCAAAGGATGATTCAAATGGACATTTAAAAGATCATAGTAACGTTGGAACAAACAAAGTAATATAGGAAATACAATCTACAAGGAACAGGGGGAGCATTACTTAGCCTGGTGCCTAGCACTCGGTAATGATTTGGCAAATATTTGTTGCATGAATAATGCAGGGAGCATGCTGATCCTTTACAACCCATTCTTAAGAATTTCAGTTTCCTACTGTAAGAACTCCTTGAAGAATCATTCTGAGGTCCATTGTGTCACATCCAAACCACACTGACTTGATAAATAGGAACGGTGAGACAGGTTTAAAGGCAGGTTGAGGACAGAAACTACCAGTAAGTAGGAAATTCAATTATGCTGCTTTGAATTATCTGTGAAAGGAAAGGTCTGGATATTTGCTGAGAACTGGCAAACTGGAACCATTCCGTGTAGGTTGAGGAACTGCAATGAAATATCTGAAGCCCACTCAAGGTGATCTTCCTTACCTTCCTCCTCAAACTGTGCTCGGAAAACCTCCTTCTGGGCACAATCACTTTCACAGATTAATAGAATGAAGAGGTTTTTCTATTGCTGCACTTCTTTGTATGAAAGGGCTTTAAATTAATGAAATGTTACTGTAAATTCATTAAGAAACACATTTACAGCTTTAATATTTGTGTTTCCCTAATGCATACCTAAATGGTTCCTGAAAGTGAAACAATAATGTAGGCAGTTGATTAACTTTAAACCTTATCTCTAAATGAAACATAGCATATTTACAGGGAAAGAGCTGATTAATGTTGAACAGGAAAATAAGAGGAACTGATGGAAATATTCATCTAGGAGTTATACCTGAGATGCTGAGTTTCTAAATGTAATGCCTTTCCTTATCTCTATAATGAAAATTGTCATTAGGAAGATGGCAGACGTAGGTTGTTACTCCTGGTAATGAAATAAGTCATGAAACACTTGAGAGTATACTCATTAAACATACTCTTGTATTTATTGGTAGAAAGGAAAATGATCTCATTTATGTTTTAGAGAGAGATACTAATGGACACATTAAAGACACAGATTCTGTTCTATTATTCTAACAGTTTTAAGCATATATACAACATAGACCATTTGCTTTTAAATGGCTGAATACCACGAAAGAGGCATTTTACATTTAAAACTTGTTTTATATTTTATAACTAAAAACCAGCTTATACCTATAAATACACAATTTGGTGTATCTGTTTACGTACCTATGTGTCTGTCTATTATGAGAGTTGCTCCTGGGTATCTCAATTAGTTCATTATGGAAAATATGGAAAAATTGATAAGTAATAAAAAAGGAAATTTAAACCACCCATAATTCCACTTCAGGGATCATTACTATTATCACAATACCATATTTTGGAAAGGCAATTTAATAATATATATCAAAAGTCAACTGGTATCAAAAGATATCTAATCCTTGACTCAGAAAGGGTTTTCCTCAAGGAAATAGTTACTGGGTAGGTTCCTAAGGCATTTGTTGCAGTGTTTAAAATATTTTTAAACATGAAATACCGTGTATAAAGCTATTTTTGAAAATTCATCATTGTCTAGCTATACATTGAAACACTAAATAGCCAATACGAATGATGTTGTAGAAGAGTGTTCAATGATATTGAAAGATCTTCGCTATATAAAAGCTCAGTGAAAACAGCAGTGTCTAAAATAGTAAATAATGATGGGTATGCATGTGTGTGTCTGTGTAGAGAGAAGACTATAGGCATACCCCTCACATTTCATGATGACTATCTCTGACTGTTAGGTTTTCAATTTTCTTTTTGTTATTTATATTTTTTTAAATGATATAAAATAAACAAGGTCCTTTTAAAAATGCAAATAATTATAAGAAAGAGCAGACATATAACTTACACTTCTAAATGCAGCTAGCAAGTTATGGAAATTTGAGAGAAAGACATTTATGAAAGGTTTGATAATTTTGCTTCATATAAAATATAAACACAAAGGGCATGATATCTAGGGTGCCTGGGTGGCTCAGTAGGTTGAGTCCAATTCTTGATTTCTACTCAGGTCATACATGATCTCACTATCGTGAGATTGAGGCTTACCATGGGATCCACGGGGAGCCTGCTTAAGATTCTCTCCCTTCTTCTTCCCCTTGCTCTCTCTCTCTCTTTCTCTAAAAAAAAAAGAAGGTATAACATCTGAATATTCCTATAGAATCTTTACCCAGAAATGAGAGAGGTAGGAGAAAACCTTAGAAAAGGGAGTAAAGGTGGGGTGCCTGGGTGGCTCAGTTGGTTCAGCGGCCAACTTCAGCTCAGGTCATGATCTTGTGGTTCATGAGTTTGAGCCCCGCATCAGGCTCTGTGCTGACAGCTCAGAACCTGGAGCCTGCTTCAGATTCTGTGTCTCCCTCTCTCTTTCTGCCCCTCCCCGCCACTCACCCTCTGTCGGTCTCTCAAAAATAAACTTAAAAAAGTAAAAAAAAAAAGATACAGGAACCAAATTTAATTTAAAATAGCACTTAAGGGGGAGCCTGGGTGGCTCAGTCGGTTGAGCGTCCGACTTCGGCTCAGGTCATGATCTCAGTTTGTGAGTTTGAGCCCCACGTCGGGCTCTGTGCTGACAGCTCAGAGCCTGGAGCCTGCTTGGGATTTTGTGTCTCCCTCTCCCCTTGCCACCGCCCCCCGCCCCCACTCACCCTCTGACTCTCTCTCCCTCAAAAATAAATAAACATGAAAAACAATTTTAAAATAGCACTTAAGGCCAGACCTAGTCTCACTCTTTTCACAGAGAATTGATAAAAAGTGACTGCCTTTCAGAAATAGGTCCCAGAGGTGTAGATGGCTCTGGCTTGCTGTCTACTCCATTATTGTTCCTTGGAGAGTCTGTGATAGAAGCTGAGAAGACAGGCACATTGTTTGGTGGTGCTGTGAACATATTGATGTCCTTCAGGTGTTATTTCAGTAAGATTTCTTTAACAAGCTACAAGCTCCTTTTTTAAAAGTTAGGATTGCATCTAATACACAGTCAAAACTTACTATAAAATAATTATATAACCCATTCCTCAACTTTTAGTTAAAATAGATGAAAATGAACATTGCATGGGTGAAAAGGAGGTCAGAGAAGCAATGGAAGGGGCCGGTTGTCACTGGGAGCAGCAGGGTCTTTGATCAGCCAGAGGAGGATGCTGATACCTAAGATCAAGGAAAGAGGGCGCCAGAAAGGGAGAGAGTAAGGAATGGGTTGGCAAACTTTTTCTGTAAAGAGACACATAGTAAATATTTTAGGCTTTGCAGACCATATGGCTTCTGTCCCAACTGCCTGATGCTGCCACTGTAGCTTACGAGCAGTCATGAGCAATGCTCGAACAAGGAGCATGGCTAAATTCCAATAAAACTTTGCTCACAAAAATACCTGGCAGGCTGGGTTTCACCTGCAGGCTGCAATTTGCTGACCTTTGGTCTACACTTAAATGATGGAGAAAATGTTAATAATATGGATTAAACTGAAAAGTAGGTTGTGTCTATCCTCTTTGCCTTGAGACAAGCACACGAAAACATTTTTTAGTGTTTGAAAACTATTCTCTTCATTAGCAAAGTAGTTGCTCCCATCATCATCAAACGAGTTAAGTTTCACCATTCATCTCTATTCATCTTACTCATTAATAGAAATTAAAAAGCCAAAATCTGCCTTCAAGCTCAGAGAGCCTCTTGTTATACTTGACCGGCACACCACGGCTTCCCTCCCAAGGACCCCCTGGCTCTCAAGCCTGGTCTGACCTATGCTGAGATCTCGGATTGTTGTGCAGAGATGAGGTGGCTTGTTTTCAGAAATGGGTGCTTCAGATCCGCCCCAGTCACTTTCTTTTCCTAACTACACAGAGGGTGTTTTGGCTTCTTGTGTTGAAGAGGTCAGGCTTAGTTTCTGGTAGATCAGTCCACTCTATCCAGATGTGTTTTAAGCACATCACATACAAGTGATAGAATATTCTGGTGACATAATTATGTCCCTTGGACATGACAAGATGGGGCTTAGGGGCAGGGTCTGGAAGGAGAGAACGGATGAAAGCATCGCTGACTTGCTTGAATAAAAAAATGAGAGGATATTGTGACTACCCTGCACCCAGTCCTGATGTAGGACAAGGAGCAGGACTTTTCAAAAGGGTTCCTGCTTTTAAGCTGCTTACTTTTCAGTCTAGCTGGATTGAGAGTGAAGCAGAGCTGCAGGTGCAGACACAGAGAGAATTCAGCAGAGACAGGGATATGATAACAGGAGGTGAGGAAGATAAACGTAAGCCCTACAGGATCATTTGGAGTATGAGTAGGGGGAAGGGAGATGAGGGACAGCATATTTCCTCACCTATGTGGCATGGGAGGTTTGCGCCAACTTCTAAACAAAAAGGGGTGATCGGAAGGCCAGAGAACACAGAGGCAGATAACATTGGGAGTATACATTCATCCAAGATGTTGTGTGTGTGTGTGTGTGTGTGTGTGTGTGTGTGTGTGTGTGTTTGTAGTCTCCCTTTATTCATCCCCTTCTCACAGTATCAGATGTTCTGCAAGGTCTTGATTTAATTAGCATTGGAAAGATGCCATTAGTGATGATTATGTTACACGTACTTATGACTGAGATGAGACACACTTTACTGGGACCACACTTATCTGATTAGTGTTTCTTCTATACTAATGCTTCAGAAATGGGCCAGGATAGTGATATGGCCTTCTACAACATCACACACACACACACACACACACACACACATTGCAGTTTGGGCGACGCATAAGCTTGGTTCTTTCTTGCAGGTCTGAACTTTAGCTCTTCACACAGTAAACAAAACAAAAACAAAACAAAATAAATAATGAAAAAACAAAACACATTGTGTAGTCAAATCTCTTCCTGAATCTGTACACCTGCCAACTAAAAAATATGCACAATGCAAGAAACCACACAGTAGATTCTTCCAATGTGCCGCTGTATTCTGGGATTGTGTGTTCTCCAGAAAACTGCACTAATTCTTTAACTGAAACACTTTGCTAAATGTTTCTATTTTTTCATCTTAAAGAAAAACACTATGCTACTGTGTAGAATCTAGAGTTCAGAACCACATATAGTAGAAACTGTGGGTTGAAGGAAAAAAAAACCCTAAAAAAAGAAATGATTAGTCAAACATTTCCCTCTGCCTTAATAAATGGTAGTATAAAAGTGAGTTATTAGGAATTCTATGTTTTTACTTAAAAGATGACTTCAGTAACTGCCTTCCAGATATGGCTTTATTTCCAGACTCAGTTTATGTAGTGAATTTCTCTAGTTTCATACCAGTGTTCATCATGAACACAGAATGTAATTGCTTAAAGAGAACAATTCTTCACTCTACCCTTCCATGCCTTAGGAAGGTGCATACTAGAGATGCATCTGAAAACATTGAGTGCCAAAATTTTCATCACTTTTATAAAAGAGGTTGTATAATTTTTCCGTGAAAATGCACTTCAGTGAACTAGCCACTGGATGTCATTGTTGTGACATACAGATGGAACCAAATCCCTTTGACTCTTACTAGGAGCTGGAGCTGAAGCAGAGTGAAGGTTGGATAGGATAGCTTCACGTCTGAAGCAACACATCTGTTTGAAAAGTAAATTTAAGTGAAAGAGCTTTCTTAACACAATCCAATTACATTTGTTTTCTTTGTAGCTCCAGGAACTTGGAATCATGCAGATGTGTTTTGCGATTCTTATTTGGGTTATTTTTAGTGCACTGTTATTCATCCATCTTCCTAAGAATTTAGGTTACAAAACCTAAATACTGGTTTTGCTTGTTTGTTTCTGTTATATGCATTTTTAAGACTTCAGTATGTTTTTTTCCATTCTCTCCTATTTCTGTGCCTCTGTGGCTTTGCTAAACCTGCTAAGATCACCTAGGAATTGGTTTTTCCCCCTGTTGGTATATTTTGTGAGTCCTGTATTTTTCAAAAATTACCTTTGCAATAAGCTGATCTAACCAAAAGAGTGGTAGTAGCCCCTGGAGCAAGATAAGTCATTTATCTTTTTCAGCCATCCTCAGGCTAGAGGCTGGGCAATCATAAACCATCAGTGGGAGATGTCTTTGCAGGTTTATGTGGCTAAGTGAAGAAATGTGGTGCTTTCACTGTCTGCTAGTTGCCACTTCCCTGCTCACCCTCAGTAGCTCTTTAAATGTTTTCAAATGTTTATTTATTTTCAAAGAGCGAGTATGTGAGTTCACGCACATATGAGTCGGAGAGGAACAGAGAGAGAGGGAGAGAATCCCAGGCAGGCTCTGCACTGAGTGTGGAGCCTGATTTGGGGCTTGATCTCATGACTGTGAGGTCACGACATAACACAGTATCAAGAGTCGGTCACTCAACTGACTGAGCCACCCATGCTCCCCCCTCAGTAGCTTCTTTAAATGGCACTGATTCGCCCTCATGATAGGGATAATGTGGACCCTCTTAGGCATAATGGTAGCCTATGACCCCTCATTCCTCTAAATTGTGCATTCAAAAGGATGTTTCAGACAGTAACCTGTAGTCTTTACGAGCCTGGTCTCTGGAATAAGATAGTCTTAGATATACCCTTTGGTATGACCTTGGTGGTTTACTAATCTTTCTGAACTCTGGTTTTTCCATTTGTGAAGTGGGTATAATCATTCCCATCTGGAATATTTGTTGTGAAGATTATATGAGTAAAGGGCTTAGCACGGCATTTGGTATCTTTTAATTCTTTTTTTTTTTTAATTTTTAATGTTTATTTATTTTTGAGACAGAGAGAGACAGAGCATGAGTGGGGAGGGGCAGAGAAAGAGGGAGACACAGAATCCAAAACAGGCTCCAGGCTCTGAGCAGTCAGCACAGAGACCAACGCGGGGCTCAAACTCATCAACCGTGAGATCATGACCTGAGCCAAAGTCAGACGCTCAACCAACTGAGCCACCCAGGTGCCCCTGGTATCTTTCAATTCTTAATATAAAGAGAACACTGTTAATATTACCTGAAACACACAAAGACAGCAGTCACCGGTTCAACAGTGTTGAGGCAGAGTTACAGAGTGGCCATGGGACAGCGTCTTTCCTCCTCTGTGCTCAGAAAATATGCATAGTAGGTATATCGGAAATAATTGCTAAGAAGATTTTTTGGTAATTGTTTAAATAATTTCTGTAATTTCTATCAAGGAGACTGCTTTTCTTGTTTTGTTTTTTACATCTGTGCTGGCTTTGATATGCAAAGGGTAAATGTATACAGTTCATGACTTGTAGGTCTTCATGATTTACTACGGATAAAACATTTTGACAAATGTAAGGAAACTACATTCAGTTGACAATTCTAGAAGCAAATTTACCTAAGGCATTTTCTTACCTGGCAGCATCTGGAATATGCTGGGCACTCAATAACTATTAGCAGATGCAATTAAAGCAGTAAATTCAGAAGTAGAGAAATAGCATATGTAAACATTTGACCAGATGCTCTCACACCAATCCATATCTCTTCAGAGTAAACTGTTTATATTATTTTAAGGAAATCTGTTTGATGTTGTGTAGGGTGTTGTGAAGAGGAACTGAATTGGGTAGTATTAGGTAACCTCTGCTTTCTCATTTTGGAAGACCATGCTGTTTTGAGTACACAATTTTGGTGGGAAGACATTTGCCTAGCTTATGGTCAGATTTCATATTAAAAATAAAATATCATTCCACTCTTGTTCAAGTAATAGGTATTTGCAAATATAAAATCCTAAATGCAATTCTTGTCAATGCACCTAAAAGAAGAAATATGTAACTTTCAATCATTAGGATAAAATTAGAATAGTTTTATTTTTCTCAAGCCACTACTTTCAACTGTATTCTTTCCAGTCTCCCTTTCCTATCATTTAATAATATCTCAGGCAGATCCCATAACTTTCAGATCACTTATAGTTATTAAAAGCTCATTCCAGTACAGTTTAAGATTTCTGTGTTCGGCCCAGCTCTACGGTGGTGGTTCTCAAACGTTAGCATGCATCAGAATCACCTGGGGTGCTAGTTAAAAACACAAATCAATGAGCCCTAACTCCAGAGTTTCTGATTCAGTAGGTCTGTGGAAGGATTTGAGAATAATTATTTTCAATGAGATCCCAGGTGATGCTGATTCTGGGAGCCACTGCTATATGCCTTTTCTCCTACCTATTTTAGGCTCTAGTGCCCTAGCACTCAGTGGGTTCGAGTGGTAAGGAAAGAGAGGGAAAGAAAAATGTTCTCCTTACTTAACTAACTGTGGCTGCAGTCTTCTCTTGGATGGTTACTTCTATTTCCACTAGTGGTTGTTAACATCTTCTGAATGCATGGCAAGTATCCAAATGCTGGATCTCTTGGGACGTCTCACATGTGGGACAATTTGCACAATTTTTTTATGCATTATATACTGCTCTTGCTTGACCCCTTCCACCTTTACCTTTGTCCCCACTTTTGGTGGCTCACCTCATTTCTCTTGTTGCTGTGTGCTCTGCTAAGCCAGTTTCTAAAAGCCTGACAAGGTCGTCTTTTAAGAATTGAAATGGGACCATATTCTTCTTAGCCTCTTTTTGTTATTCCTCCTCCTCAGCTCCTGTTTAACACCTTTCAGTGACGTTATAAAATCTTAAATCCTTACCATGGCACCCAAGGCCCTGAACGATCTGACCTTTGCTTACCTCTCTAACCACAGGTAACTATTTTCAAGCCTCCCACCTGTGTTGTCTCCATCACAAAGCTCTTCTTCATTGCAGGCCTTCCTGGGCTTTCCCCGTGCTGGCACTGCTTTCCCAAACTTCATGTAACAGGCTCATTTTCTTCCTTTGTCTCAGCTTATACATCATAGTCTCTAGAAAGCCTTTCACCTTCTGATCTTAAAATTGCTTCTTTTATACTCTGCTGAGACTCTGTTTCTTCTCCTTCATGGGGCTTTTGTAATTATTTTTTAATATTTATTAATTTTGGGGAGAGTGCAAATGGGAGAGGGGCAAAGAGAGGAAAAGAGAAGATCTGAAGTGGGCTCTGTGCTGACAGCAGCAAGCCCAATGTGGGGCTTGAACTCACAGACTGCAAAATCATGACCTGAGCCCAAGTCAGACACTCAATTGACTGAGCCACCCAAGTGCCCCTACTTTTTGTAATTTTTAATGATATGTTTGTGCTTATTTTTTATGTCTGTTTTTTCTCCTCCAGATTATAAATTACATTTGAGCAGAGACCTAGTCTGCACCTCCTACTCAGGGCCTGGGACTGTAATTCTCATATAGTAAGTACTCAATACATTTTGACTGAATGAATGAAGGAATGAAGAAAGGGTCAATTGGGCTGGTCTTCTTGAGGTTCTGGGCAAATCTTCACTCAGGGTGTTGGAAAGTCAAGTGGTGGTGTTCATTACCTCATCCTAGGGGAGATAAGGGGTTTGTTTGGGGACAGTGTTGGAAAATGTTTGTTCATTTGACAGGCTGATATCTGTTAAAAAGTAGGGAAATACTCTGTAAAGTTACAGATTTTGCTTGGCAGGTAGTACAATGTGCTTCTTAAGAGTTCAGGCTTTTGACTCAGATAGTTTGTTAATTTGGGTTCTCTAAGAACCAGATACCAAAGAAAGATTAGGACTGCAAGTTATTTATTGGGCTAAAATCCCTGTGATAGAAGTTGGGGAAAGAGTCAGTGGAGGTGGGAGAGCTCTCAGACCACACCGCAGGTCTAATCCCTATAAAGGGTTGATGACAGACAGGAAGTTTCAGTAAAAAGAGTCCTAGACGGCAATGAAGTTCTGAGAAAGTTTTGGCAAGGTTTATGGTCACTTTTCAAGTCCAAGTGGTTGTGTAAATCATATTTCATGGAAATGGGTCTGCTTTAGGACCCTGGAGGCACTGATTCTTTAGCTGGGAACAGCCTGTGGGAGGTATGGTGTTCGTGGTGGCCGTGCAGTGGAAGATTCAGAGCACAGTTTGTTGGTACCATGGGTCAAAAATGGACAATAAGAGGAGATCTGAGTGGTGTGCTTTGATGACCAGAAAAGCTTAATATGCATTTGGTAAAAAAATTGGTATTATTTGCTTTGGAGTTTGTCTTATCCTTCATGGCAAGACGCTAATCTTCTACATTTCTCATTGGTCTGCAATTATATTTTAGTCACGTGCTTTTCTTCTTTTAAAGTTATCAAATGAGGGGTGCCTGGGTGGCTCAGTCGGTTGAGCATCTGACTTCAGCTCAGGTCATGGTCTCACAGTTTGTGGGTTTGAGCCCCACATCAGGCTCTGTGCTGACTTATTAACGTTTGCTATATTGCTTTCTGGACGTTTTCATATCACTTGTTTATATTCATGCATACACATATTAATATACACAAGCATATGCACAGCTACACACACAAGTACACACAAATATACACACAACTCTACAGTTTTGTCTTTATAAACGCAGGCTTATGTTCCATATATTATTCCATATCTTGCTTTTTCTTCTAACAATTTTATTTAGGGAGTTGTCCCTCTTGGAATATATAGTAGCTATTTTCAAGCTTTCATAAATAAGAATTAGCTGCGGTTCTAATTAAAATTCTAAGTCCCATGAATTCAGTAGGTCTGGCGTGTGGCTCAGTAATCTGTTAACCAAAAACTCTGGTGATTCTGATCAAGATGATCATTGGATCATAGTTTTAGAAACACTAATAGAAATTTGTATCATTCTTTCTATGACTTTATTATATTCAATAGTATGAACTCGTTTCATGATTTATCAATTTTTTTATTAATGAAGAGTTAGGTGTTTTAATTTTTACAAATGAATCTATAGTGAACATTCATTTTCTAGTAGCATCAAGTACACAATTTAAATATACATAAAGAGTTCCTATGTAAGAGTACACATATTTCATTTTCTTGTAATTGATTCTTTTTTTTTTTACATTTGTTTATTTTTTGAGAGACAGAGAGAGACAGAGAGTGAGTGGGGGAGGGGCAGAGAGAGAGAGAGAGAGAGAGAGAGAGAGGGAATCACAGAATCTGAAGCAGGCTCCAGCCTCTGAGCTGTCAGCACAGAGCCTGATGTGGGGCTTGAACCCATGAACTGTGAGATCATGACCTGAGCCAAAGTCGGTCACTTAACCGACTGAGCCACCCAGGCACCCCTGGGTACATAGATTTCTACAATTATTGTGTATTTTGATTAATTGGCCCCTTTATCTTATATAATGACCTTCTCTCTACTGTTACAGTTTTTTGGTTAAAGTTTAATTTGTCTAATACAAGAATAGCTATCTCTGCTTCTTTTTGTTTCCATTTACATGGAATATCTTTTCCCATTACTTTAATTTGAGCCTATTTATGTCTTTAAAACTGAAGCGACTCTCTTATAGGCAGCATATAGTTGAATCTTATTTTGTAATCTATTAATTACTGTATGCATGTATTTTGATTGGAGTATTTAATCCATTTACATTTGAAGTATTTATGGATAGGTAAGGACTTACTAATGCCATCTTACTAATTGTGTTTTTGTTTTTCTTTTGTAGTTCCCTTGTACCTTTCTTCTTTTGCCGTCTTTCTGTGTGAATTGGTGATTTTCCATAGTAGTATTCTTTGATTCCCTTCTGTTTATCTTTTGTGTCTACTCTAGGTTCACTTTGTGCTTACCATAATGTTTACATAAAACATTATACACACACATACACACACACACACATCTATTTTAAGCTGATTATCAACTTAACTTTGTATATGAAAACTCTTTCCTTTTACTCCTCTCCCGATAATTTTGTTTTTGATATTATAATTCACCTGTTTTTATCTTGTATATTTATTAACAAGTTATTGTAACCATAGTTATTTTCAAATTTTTGTCTTTTAACTTTTATACTGGTGTTAAGATATTAACGCACCACCTTAATATAGTATTAGAGTATTCTAACTTTGACTATATAATTCCCTGTACTAGTTTGTTTGATATTTTCATATGTTTTTATGTTACTAATTAGTTTTATTTTAGCTTTAAAACCTCTTTTTTAGCATTTCTTATAAGGCATTACTATACATAATGAGTGACCTCCCTCAGTTTTGTTTGGGAGAGTCTTTATCTCTTCTTCATTTCTGAAAGACAACTTTGCTGGGTAAATATTCTTGATTGGCAGTATTATTCTTTCAGCACTTTGAATATATCATGCCAGTTTTCTGGTCTGCAAGGTTTCTACTGAGAAATCTGATAGCCTTATCGGGGTTTCCTTCTATGTGACTATTTTTTTCTTTCTTTCTTTTTAAAATTTTTAATGCTTATTTTTATTTTTTTAAAATTTATTTTGATAGAGCACATGAGTGGGAGGGGGCACAAAGAGAGGGGGAGAGAGAGAATCCCAAGCAGGCTCCGCCCTGTCAGCACAGAGGCTGATGTGGGCCTTGAACTCTTGACCCATAAGATCATGACCTGAGTCAAAATCTAGAGTTGGTTGCTTAACTGATTGAGCCACCCAGGTGCCCCTCTCTTTCTGCTTTTAAAATTCTCTTATTGTCTTTGATTTTAGACAGTTTTATCATAATGTGTATGGGTGAAGATTATTTTGGGTTGAAATTTTAGTGTGGCCTATTAGCTTCATAAAGTCAGATATCCAGCTATCTCCCCGGATTTGGAGAGTTCTCTTTTATTACTTTAAAGATTCTTTTTTTCCCTTTATTTCTTTCTTCTTGGACTCCAATAATGCAGAGGTTATATCTCTTGGTATTCCATAATTCATGTAGGAGTTCTTCACACTTTTTCATTCTTTTTCCTTTATGATCCTCTGACTGGATGACTTCAAATGACCTGTCTTAAAGTTGACTCTTTCCTTGCTTGATTGAGTCTGATATTGAAGCTCTCTATTGAATTGTTCACTTCAGTCATTATTTTCTTCAATTCTAGGATTGTTTTTTCTCATGGTATCTATTTTTCTGCTAAGCTTCTCCTTTAGTTCATGCATTGTTTCCCTGATTTCAATTAGTTGTCTACTTGTTCCCTTTTAGTTCATTGGATTTCTTCAAAAATATTATTCTGAATTCTTTTTCAGACAGTTCATACATCTTTATTTTTTGAGGGACAGTCATTGGAATTGTATTAGTTTTAGGCACCTGGGACCTGGGTCTGCATAGATGGACCTGGATCCTGGTCCACAGAGGTCAACCAAGTGCTAGGGACTGCTGGTGTGGGCTCGGCATCTAGGTTTATGGGGGCCAAACTCATACTCAGACAGACTGAGAGCCTGGTTCTAGAGGATCTGGACTAGAGTCTGATACCATGGAAATTGGCTTGGTACTAGGGTAAGCCTATAGCCTGGGGTCATAGATATGGGCTCATAACCTGGGGCCTCACATGGAGATTGAATCTATAGGGGCCAGTCTGGTGCTTGGGTGGGCCTGGAGACTGAGTCAGTGAGAGCTGGCCTTGAGGCTGGGGCTGTGTGGGCTGGCCTGGTGCTAGGGCAGGCTGGAAGCTTGGATCCACAGAAGATAGTCTGGACCTAAAATCATTAGGGGTTGGCTTGGTACTGGGGTGGAGAGAAAGTGTGAGTCCATGGTAGTAGGCCAGGAGCTGGGCACAGTTGGGAGCTTGGGATCTCAGGTACCTGCCTGCAGTTTGGGGTTACCAGGGCTGATTAGGAGCCTGGGGCCACAAATGCCATTTGGGTACATGGGATCTGCCAGCTCTGGGATGTGCCCAGAGCTTGGATTTGTGGAAGTCTCTGGGAGCCTAAGGTCATGGCTTGGAATCCAGCAGGTGCTGGTGTGAGCTGTGTATCTGGTTCACAGGAGTCTGGTAGGGGCCGTCTAGAACCATAGGAGTTTGTCTGGTGTTGGGTGGGTCCTCTCCCATGGGGAAAGTGTGTCTCTCTGTGCTGGGCTGCCTGGGTTGGGGGAAAAGTGATGGGGTAGTATGAATCTATCTTTCCTAACCTCCTCAATACATTTTTTCTTATTTCTGTGCTTTGCCCAAGTGCTGTAATCTGTCACTTGGAAACTAGCTTTTGTGAAGGTATTTTTCTTCATGGATAGTTATTCAAACTGATGGTTCTGGGAGGGGTGTGAATTAGAAATTCCTATACCATCATTTTGCTAACAATACCTTTTATTATAATTAAAACTTTTTTTCCAGAATATATATGCAAATGTAAGGGAATACACATAGACACAATTTGATAATGATAATAAAATAAATATTCACATATCCACCACCAGGTTAAGAAATGGTACTTACCTAGTGATGTATAAGTCCCCTAAGTGCTTCTTTTTGAAAATTTTCCTTTCCCTCCTATTATAGAGCTTATCTCTCTCCTAAATTTTTTCCTAATCATTACTTTATGGTTCTTTACTCTTTTACCAGGTAGATTTATTTATGTTGTCTCTTTTTTGAATTTTATAAATGCAATCCTTTTTTTCATTCAATATTATAATTTTTTAACATTCTTAGATATTTATGTATGGCTATAGTTATTTGCACTGATACATGTATATATCTCTATATATCATATATAGGCACACATTTATCTATATATGATATTCTTGATTTGAATATATCCCAAGTTGTGTATTCTTCATGGATTTTTGAGTTTTTCCATTTTTTTGTTACCATGAGCAATGATGCTGTGAAGTTTCCTATTAAGGTCACCAGTTGCACATGCATAAGAGTTGTTCTGTGCCTTTTAGGAGTGGACTTACTGGATTGTAGAGCATGTGCACATTCAACTTTCCCAAACAGTGCTTAATTGTTATACAAATGGTTGTACCAATTTACACTCACACCTGTAGTTGAAGAGCCTGCCTGCCTGCCTGCCTTCCTTCCTTCCTTCCTTCCTTCCTTCCTTCCTTCCTTCCTTCCTTTTCTTCCATCCCTCCCTCCCTCTTTCTTCTCTTCTCTTCTCTTCTCTTCTCTTCTCTTCTCTTCTCTTCTCTTCTCTTCTCTTCTCTTCTCTTCTCTCCTCTCCTCTCCTCTCCTCTCCTCTCCTCTCCTCTCCTCTCCTCTCCTCTCCTCTTTTCTTATTTCTTTCTTCTATAAAGCAGAAGTTTCCTGAGTCGGCTTTAAAAGACTTTACCGCATCAGAGGGATGATGATTGGAATCAGTCACTTCAAAATGAAATGCTTTAAAGTAGAACACTGACAGCTTGAATAAATCTTTCTGGCAAGTGGGTAAATTTAAAATAAATGTATTTTAAGATTATAAACCTCAAGAGAGTTTAATTAAAGTTTAGAGGAGATTACAGCACAAATGTTTATGAACTAAAATTCTCCTTTCATGTCCAATAGCAATTAATTCTTCTCCTCCATTCCTAATTTATCAGCCTACTTCTGTTGCATTGATAGTGCTGCTACAATTTTCTACTTAGTGGTTATTTTAAACCCAAGAGAATAAATTTACCAGGCAGTCCACTTATAAATGTGAAGCCCAGTTCACTCTTTGTATTAGTCAACGGGATTTCTAAGCCCATGATGAATACTGAATTAAGAGATAAGGGAGAGTTTAAATTTCTGGGAAAAGAATAACCTAGAATTAAAAAATATATAGTACATTTATTAAGAAGGTCATGGTCTATTTTCTTATCTTCTTCACAAGAACACTTTGTGCTTTAAAATCAAATGCCAAAATTTAGGGCAGATCTCACACATATTTAGAACAATTTTTTGGGAAAATTTTCCTCAAAGTTATGCTCTCCACACTTTTGAAACTAATAGGAATATTGAAATGAATTTCATTGAAAATCGCCCAGAATTTAAATTTAAATTTTCTTTGTTAGATGTCAATGAAAATATTTTTATTTCCTCTTATTCCCTATTTAGCTCTTTACCCCAGTCATTCACATGCATTGGTTAAATTTAAAAAGTTTCTTTATGTCACCTCTTATCTGACTCTATTAAGATCCTTTCTTGGGTTGGGAGAGAGAACATGAAGGGGGTGGACAGGAGAAAGAGGGAGGGAGGAAGGAAGGGCAGGAGAAAGAGAAAGGGGGGAAAGAGAGGGAGAGAGAACCAAGAGGGGGGTAAGGCAGACAGGAAGAGAGAGAGAAAGAGGGAGAGACAGACAGATGGTGGAGAGGTAATAATGAACTGCCCATCCCTACCAGAGAGATTTCTAACCGCAAGCTAAAAACTACTAAGACCTCTCCAGCCTCCGTATATGACTCTGCTCTTCTCTGGAGGTGAGGCAAGAGTCAGGATTATTAACTGATATTAATATGCTATGTCTTAGTCCAAGTTCCATATAAAGAAGATAGGAGGCAAAATTTACACATGCTTTATTTGGGCCTGCAATCCCAGGACAGCAAGAATGAAGGGAAGTGAGGCAGTGGAGAAAGGAGAGCAAATACAAGGCAGCGTGTTCCTGAGCTGATTACATCTCATGCTGTTGTTATTGTTTGTTATTAACAAAGCAGTTTATTGGCTTTAAATATACATCAGTAAATTTTTAAATGTTAGTTAATTTTGCTAAGTTTTCTGTTTTATGATGAAGGAATACTGACCGAAAACATCAGAGAAAATAGAAGCTCAGCAGAATGGTGTCCAATATATTTTCATGAATAAGCAGATTTAAAAAAAAGTATATGACTTTTAATCTAAGAAAAAATGCTGTCAAAATTCACTGTTTAGAATTGAATTATTTTTGACTAAATGCAAGAAACAGGAGCTCATAAAATAAAGGCCTAGCATGGGCAGCAAGAGAAAAGAGAAAGAAATGGGGAAAAAATAGATTTTAATATCAAGTGTATTATCAGTTGTCTGGTTTTGTTTGTTTTTGTTTCACACTACTTAAGGCAGGATTATCTCTCTGTAATCCTACAGATAAGTTCTAATGTTTTAGCTATAAGAAAGTTTTAAGAGCTCAGATACATAGATAAGACAATTAAAAAAAAAAACCCTTTCCTTACAGTATACACAAGGCTTTAGAAGCATTATATATAAGACAGGCAGTTGTGTACTTATAGGACATTTCCAGAGAGGTTATCTAGAATCACTGTGTCTTAGAAAAGTCCATTGGAATTGAAAAAAGAAGAAGGGGAATGAATTTATCTTAAATCTCCTTGTCATCTCCTGTGTCTCATTGATTAATGTATTTTCTTCAGGGCATTTAACTACTCTGCCCTTATGGATTGTGCTAGCCAACCCCTGTGAGCAGCCATGAGAAAAGTCAGATTACATGCCCCATGATGAGTGCTTCATCTGAACCTTGAAGTGGTAGAGAAAGTGAGTCTCTGTTGGTTGGGTTAGTTTAGGTATGAACACAGGTTGAACTAATCTGTCACATCAGCAGGTACTGGCAGCAACCAGTAGTTTTAAGAGAGAGGTGATTGTGCAGCCTAAGTCCAGCTGTATGAATAAATTGCCCTAGTGGGCTGGGCTGGGCAAGCTGCTCTACCTGGGGATCACTTACACGGGAGAGGCTAGAGTGGTTCCTTGGATGGCCTTGAGATTGTCCCAGTGAACTCACTGTCCAATTGTCTCAAGAACATTTAGATCAGGATTCAGAATGCTTCTTTTCCTCTGTACAACCATCACCTAGAGATGCTTGTGCACATTTTTATAAACCAGCTCCCTTTTATTCAGAGGAAAATTGAAATCATGAATCCAGAAGAAAGGTGAGTAACAGCGTGGGACAGGGGCCATTGAAAGCATAAATTTAATTTTTAATTAAAGTACAAGTCTCTCCTATTGGGGATAATCTTGGATAAGAGGAAGCTTTCAGTGGTCAAGGTAGGGACAGAGCTAAGATTGGATAAATCTCAGAAATTTACTTGGTTATAAGAGTATAAGACAACAATGGGACACCTCGATGGTTCAGTTGGTTAAGCATCTGACTTCACCTCAGGTCACAATCTCACAGTTTGTGAGTTTGAGCCCCATGTCGGACTCTGCTGACAGCTCAGAGCCTGGAGCCTGCTTCGGATTCTGTGTCTCCTTCTCTTTGCCCCTCCCCTGCTCACACTCTGTCTGTCTCTCTCTTTGAGCAATAAACAAACATTAAAAAAATTTAAAAAAAGAGTATAAGACCAGAGAGTATAGGCCAACATCCGTGAAACTGTCAATGTAGCCAGGGAGCTCATTGGGCAGGAGGTGCTGTGCAGCAGTATTTGGCAGGGTGAGGTTCTGGTGTAAAGTCTGGCAGGATTATTCGTGATTTATTCATGGCAAACACCTTGGACACAGGAGCAGGATGCAGCCATCAGGATGCTAGGCAAGCGGGAGACAACTCCAGGTAAGATTCTAATCTCTAGTTGAGGACTAGGGTGTCCAGCAGAGAGACAATAGAATGAGCGTTCCCATGAACTTAAATAATAGGCTCATGACTGAAGTTGAGAGAAAGTACAAGGTGGTCCTCCAGAGACCCCATGGACACGATGGCCCACACAGGCATACTACACACTAGATGTGCTTGGGAAATGAGATTCTAACCAAGTGGGGTTAATATATAGAGCGGGCAAATATATATAGTAGTAAACAGGGTAAATGTATATATTGAAAATATATATATTATCTTCTATTGCTTGAACCATTATCTCAAATATGTTACAGGAAGTTGATATTTATTTTGGATAAAGTGGTCTCTGAAGACCTTTAAAAAATCAATATTATATATTTCAAAAATGCATAGAAGGAGTTGAATGAAAAAAAGGGGCAGAATTCGGTTAGATAGGTTTGTTTTCTGAAAGTGTCCATCCTCTTAAAATTTTGCTTATATTGTTAATCTTATTATTCTTATTTGCTCTGAAAATATTAGGTGTGAATAACTTCATCATCTCAATCAACTATTTTCATTTTATTCTGTATTGCTACCTTTTAAGAATCAGAATTTTGCCTGCATAAAGTCCCAAAGGAAGCAGAGGGGGCCAAATACTTTTTAAAGCCCTTTTAACCAACTAAAGCACATTATTTATACACTATTTTGGTTCTTGATCTAGCTTAATTTTATTAATTGAACTTTATATATTATATTAAAGACATTAAAAATTTCCTTTATGAAGGAACAAGATAGTGACCTAGAAGGCTCATGAACTTCCTTCCTTTCACAGACACACCAAATGTGCAGCTACATAAGGAGTGATTCCTTTTGAGAGAAATCCAGGAAATAGTTGCATGACTCCTGCACATTGGGTGAAAGAGAAAATATACACATCAAAATGGGAGACTGAGACACACTGTAATCATAAACATCACCCCCAGCACAGAGACATACAATAGGTGTGGAACCCCCAAGGTGCCAGTTTATGCCTGAAGAGTGACAGGTTTGAGCCACTCATCTAACACTCCAATTTTTAAGGCCAACCCCCACAAATCCCCAATTCTGAAAGCCAATGGGGCTTGAATTTCCAAGATCCACAGGACAATAACAAAGAAGCAGTTCTTAATGGTTGCATGAGCACTTGCCACAGCTACTGCCCCTCCCTAGCCATCCCCCCTCCCGCCCTCCCCCCTCCCTGCCCTGGGGCTCAGTACAGGGGGATCAGGCAAAAATGCGCATCTCCATCTTTCCCTGGAAGGGGTTTGATTACATACTCTATAGGCTGATGACTGAGGGTCTGTCTTCTAACTCACATCTACCTGTGATCCTCCACTGAACTCAGAGGAGCTAGTGGCTGTTTTCCCCACCTTCTCTTTTTGCCTTTTTCCAAAGTGAAAATCAAGTCACCAGCATCTCTCTGACAGGAGCTTGTACACATCTAGTGCCACCCCTTTTTTTGCAGTTGCCAAAGAAGGGATAGGCCCCAGATTGCCTAGCTCTGATAGCCAACTGGGCTTGCATTCATGAGTCCCACAAAATTGTAGCAAAGAAACACTTTTTAAACAAACGCAGGAGCATCCCCTGTGGTTAAATATCCTCAGGCTCAGTACAGGCACAAATGCCCGTCTTCCAGTTTCTTCCTCCCAGTAAGCTTAACTACATACTTTTCCAGGTGCTGCTTGGGTGTCTGGTTTTTAATCAGTCTGCACCTAGGGCCCTGACTATGATCGTATCCTTTGAGACCCTGATGGGTCTTTGCATATCATCAACCATTGGCAACCACTAAGAACAAAGATGTGACTTAGACAATCACAGAAGTTTAAGTGGCAACCAAGAGCTGGGGCTAACTAGGTTCATTTCCTACATGAGACCACTCTATCACTCTTTCAAGACTGGTTAATCTAATGTGCAGAAAGCAACACAGAGAGTCAAGGAAAATGAAGAAACAGGGAAATAGGGTCGAAATCAATACAAATCTCTAGAAATTGATCTTCAAGAATTCAAGGTAAGTTATTTACCCAGTAAAAAGTTAAATTTAATGGTCCTAAAGATGCTCATCCAGGTTAGGAAAGCAGTGCATGAACAAACTGAGATTTTCAACAAGAGATAAAATATTTTAAAATTACCAAAGAAGAATCATGGAATTGAACAATATAGTAACTGCACTGAAAAATTCAATAAAAGCGTTCAATAGCAGACTAGATCACATGAAAGAAGAGATCAATGAACTTGAAGATAGGGCATGAAATTTTTTAAGAAGAGGAGAAAATAAGAAAGGACAAGTGTGAAGTTAGCTTAAGGGACATAAGGGAAGACATCATTAAACAGAACAATATACACATTATAGGGGTTGCAGAAGGGAAAAAAAGAGAAAAGGGGGAGAAAGCTTAGTCAAAGGAATGATGGCTGAAAATTCCCCTAACCTGGAGAAAGAAACAGATATCCAGATCCAAGAAACCTGAAGATTACCAAATATGATGAACTAAGGAGACCCACCCTGAGACACATTATAATTACATTGTCAAAAATTAAAGACAACGAGGAAAATTTCAAAGCAGTAAGAGAAAAACTTGTTACATACAAAGGAACCCCTTACAAGACTATCAGTGGATATTTCAGCAGAAATTTTGCAGGCCAGAAAGGAGTGAGATGATATATTCACAGTGCTGAAAAAAAATTGCCAACCAAGAACATTCATTCCATCTGGCAGAATTAAGGGGCGATAGTTTTCCAGAAAAACAAAATCTGAAGGAGCTCATCACAAGTAGACCAGTCTTAGAAGAAATTTTATAGAACATTTCTTAAGCTTAAATGAAAGGGTATTAATTAATAACATTGAAAACATATGAAAATATGAAATTCTTAGGTAAAAGTAAATATATAGTTAAATTCAGAATATTCTCCTATTGTAATAATGGTTGGTAAATCACTTATAACACCAGTGTAAAGATGAAAAGAAATGAAGCATTAAAAATAGCAGTTATTACAATAATTTTTTGATGTATAGACAATATAAAAAGATGTAGTTTTGATGTAACCTCTATGAAATTCCAATGACATTTTAAACAGAAATTTAAAAGCAATCCTGAAATTCTTATGGCATCACAAAAGAACCTGAAGCAATATTGAGAAAGAAGAATAAAGTTGGAGGCATCACGCTCTGATTTCAAATTATATCACAGAGTTATAATAATCAAAACAGTGTGGTACTGGCATAAAACAGACACATTGATCAATGGAACAGAACAGAGGACTGATAAATAAACTCAGGCATAAAATAAATTAATTTTTTACAAAGCAGCCAAAAATAATACAATGGGGAAAGGGCAATCTCTTCAATAAATGTTGGAAGAAGTGGATATTTACAAAGAAAAGAATGAAAATAAACCCCCATGTTACACCATACAAAACATTCAATTCAAAATGGATCAAAGACTGAACATATGACCTGAAACTGTAAACTCCTAAAAGCAATCATAGGGAGTAAGTTTCTTGACATTGATCTTGGAAATAATTTTTTTTTTTTGGATTTGACACTAAAAGGCAACAAAAGCAAAATGAACAGGAGGGGTTACATCAAACTTAAAATCTTCTGCTCTGCAGAGGAAACAATTAACAAAATGAAAAGGTAGCCCACAGAATGGGAGAAAATATTCACAAACCATCCAATAATGGATTAAGGCCTAAAACATATGGAACTCATACAACTCAGTAACAAAAATAAAAACCCCGAACAAAAAAACCCCAAACAAACAAAAAAGGCAAAACAAAATGGGTGATGAATGTGTTAGTCAACTCACTGGTGGGAATTCTTTTACAATGTATAAAAGTATATCAAATCTTTAATTGTATTCTTTAAATATATTATAATTTGTTGATTTTATGTCTCTAAGGCTGAAAAAAAGGAGTCCTTTAAAATAGAGCAAACTGGGGCGCCTGGGTGGCTCGGTCGGTTAAGCGTCCGACTTCGGCTCAGGTCATGATCTCACGGTCCGTGGGTTCAAGCCCCGCGTCGGGCTCTGTGCTGACAGCTCAGAGCCTGGAGCCTGTTTCAGATTCTGTGTCTCCCTCTCTCTGTGGCCCTCCCCCGTTCGTGCTCTGTCTCTCTCTGTCTCAAAAATAAATAAACGTTAAAAAAAAATAAAATAGAGCAAACTGTTCCTTGACATGGCTTTGATGCTTTTAAGTAATCATTCCCTTCTGACTAAAGTGGAATGAAATTACCTTTTTTTAAAAGGATGAGCAGAACACAGAACTTGTGAAAATGGATTTGCAGATTTGTGCCCCATTCCCCTGTCTGTTGACCTTCCACGTGTTTCTAATCTTCATTTTCGCAGAAGTCCCTTCCAAAAGTTTTCTGTCTCCAGTGTCTGCTTTTATGTACCTTGCAGTGACACATCCTTCCTCTGGCGGCTGTTTTGCTCTGCTCTGACGCTCTCTTCATCTTTTATCTGTTCTCCCTCTTCTCATATCACAGCCAGTCACATGCAGAGCAGCTTAGAAACCAACAGAGTGGCAAAATACAGCAGCTGTGGGGGGCACAGAGCATGACATTTGGGAGATGAAGGGGGGAAACTCAAACAAAATGACGTACCTCTGTGGCTAAGAACATCTGGCCTAGAAATATTTAGATGTGCAACTAATTCCTCAGATTGGTAATTGATAGGTTGATAGGTGGTACTCTACCTCTGATTTTCTTCTCTCCCTCACTACTTTCATGGATATTAGTGAAGAAAAAGAGCCAGGCTTTGGCTGCAAAAAAAAAAAAAAATGCATTACTTTAAGCAAGTCTGGAGACTATACATAACTGGAACATTTTGTGATTATCTATTTTATCAAACTGAAAAGGAATGGGGAGATGTCATGATATAAGTAGGCCCTTTTAAACCCTTGCCTCTAAGCCATTAAACGCTTTTGCCTTTCTGTGTCATTTGATTGAACCCTGTGAGATTCACATTCCTTAAGACGTTTTAAAGCTTCAGCAATCTCATTTTGTCTCTTTTCTCCTGTGCACACTTAAAATAATTGCATGTATTTGTTGGCATTTCAGCCAGAATCCCTTGGCATAATTCAAATTGCCGTACCTTAGTCTTCTTGCTTCTGTGAAGTCATGTTTGCTTTAGTCGAGGATGCCCCTTTGTGAGTTCCTCTGGTCTGTAGCTTTTGTATTCATTTCTATGCATTGGTGGCATTTCTGGCAATTCTATGGAGTATTACAGTGTCATTGATTATCAGACTGGAAGAGGCCGGGGTCTGTTCTGCTCAGTTTACAGATGATGAATCTGAGTCTCAGAGAAGAAAAATGCCATGTCCGACTGCTTCCAGCTTGCTAGGGCAGAGGAGGGGTAAAGTAAGGCAGTACATATGTCACTATACTGGCCTTCACCATTTTGAAAGATACTTCTGGTCTTTCATTTTCCATTTGTTGCTTTATGGTGCACTATATAAAGAAATGTACATTTACTTATTCAGTTGGTAAAATGAGCCTTTTTATTTTAGTTTTTCGAAATTTTTATTTATATTCCAGTTAGTTAATATACAGTGTTATATTACTTTCAGGTGTATAATATAGGAATTCCACACTTTCATACAATATTCAGTGCTCATCACAACAAATGCACTCCTTAATCCCCATCACTTATTTCACCCACCTCCCCCTCACCTCCTCTCTGGTAAACATCTGTTGTTCTCTATAGTTAAGACTCCATTTTGGGGTGCCTGGGTGGCATAGTTGGTTAAACGTCTGACTCTTGATCTTGGCTCAGGTCATTGTCTCACAGTTTGTGAGTTCGAGCCCTGCATCAGGCTCTATGTTGGCGGCATGGAGCCTGCTTGGGATTCTGTCTTTCCTTCTCTCTGCCCCTCCCCAGCTTGTGCACTCTCTCTCTGTCTCTGTTTCTCTCTCTCAAAATAAATAAATACACTTAAAAAAAAATTAAAAAAAGAGTCTGTTTCGTGGGGCGCCTAGGTGGCTTCGTCGGTTAAGCATCTGACTCTTGACTTTAGCTCAGGTCATGATCTTGTGGTTCCTGAGTTTGAGCCCTTCATGGGCCATCAGCACAGAACCAATTTGGGATTCTTTTTCTCCCTCTCTTTGTCCCTCCCCCTGCTCATGCTCTCTCTTTCAAAATAAATAAATAAATAAAATAAACATTAAAAAAGAGTCTGTTTCTTAAAGAGACTTAAGCCTTTAAAAAACATTAAATTGTTAAAATTAAGTTGTGCCATTCACTTAAGGTAAAAACTACAGACATTTCAAGCTAAAGAATCAAGAGACCCAATGTTTCTGATTTCTTGTTTCTGAATGTTTATTCTTATTTCTGAGTTAGGATTAAGAAAGACAGAATATGTACTTGCTTTACTCTTCTGGTTATTTGTTCAACACCACATATAAGTATTATGGTCTGTTGTATAACAAACAGGGTGCTGGATTCTGCTCAGATGTAAAGATAAAGAAGTCTCCTCTGGAAGAGTTCACTATCAAATAGGCTAAGACAGATATGAACATGTGTGCAGTACAGCATGACCAATGCTATACTAGAGGCAGGTATAGAGTGCCATGACCACGTGGAAAAGAAACGATGGACGATGAGAAAAGCTTCACCAAAGAGATGACATCTGAATTCTATCTGGAAGAATGAGCAGACATTTATCAGGTCGTGGAACGGGCTGGTTATACATGAAAATCTCAGGCAGAGGAAACAGCATGTCCCAAGGGAAAATATTTTGAGAAAGAATAAAATGCTTACATGCATAAGTGAGAAGCGTAGGATGTGAGCAGAATGGGAGGAGCTAGGGCTAGAAGATGGATGGTTGTCAGATCAAGGGGCTGGTTTATGATTCCAAAAAGCTTAGTTTTTACTTCAGCTAACACAGAGGTAGAGGCTTTGTCTGACTCACCATTGTATCCACAATGTTAGAATGAGATTTGACTTACTCAAACAGGGATGTGTCCCTGTGATGAAAAGGAATTACAAGATGGTTTATTTATTTATTTTTGTTAATTTTTTTCAATATATGAAATTTATTGTCAAATTGGTTTCCATACAACACCCAGTGCTCATCCCAAAAGGTGCCCTCCTCAGTACCCATCACCCACCCTTCTCTCCCTCCCACCCCCCATCAACCCTCAGTTTGTTCTCAGTTTTTAAGAGTCTCTTATGCTTTGGCTCTCTCCCACTCTAACCTCTTTTTTTTTTTTCCTTCCCCTCCCCCATGGGTTTTTGTTAAGTTTCTCAGGATCCACATAAGAGTGAAAACATACGGTATCTGTCTTTCTCTGTATGGCTTATTTCACTTAGCATAACACTCTCCAGTTCCATCCATGTTGTTACAAAGGGCCATATTTCATTCTTTCTCATTGCCACGTAGTACTCCATTGTGTATATAAACCACAATTTCTTTATCCATTCGTCAGTTGATGGACATTTAGGCTCTTTCCATAATTTGGCTATTGTTGAGAGTGTTGCTATAAACATTAGGGTCCAAGTGCCCCTATGCATCAGTACTCCTGTATCCCTTGGGTAAATTCCTAGCAGTGCTATTGCTGGGTCCTAGGGTAGGTCTATTTTTAATTTTTTAAGGAACCTCCACACTGTTTTCCAGAGTGGCTGCACCAATTTGCATTCCCACCAACAGTGCAAGAGGGTTCCCATTTCTCCACATCCTCTCCAGCATCTATAGTCTCCTGATTTGTTCATTTTGGCCACTCTGACAGGCGTGAGGTGATATCTGAGTGTGGATTTGATTTGTATTTCCCTGATGAGGAGCGACGTTGATCATCTTTTCATGTGCCTGTTGGCCATCCGGATGTCTTCTTTAGAGAAGTGTCTATTCATGTTTTCTATTCATGTTTTCTTCACTGGGTTATTTGTTTTTTGGTGTGGAGTTTGGTGAGCTCTTTATAGATTTTGGGTACTAGTCCTTTGTCTGATATGTCATTTGCAAATATCTTTTCCCATTCCGTTGGTTGCCTTTTAGTTTTGTTGGTTGTTTTCTTTGCTGTGCAGAAGTTTTTTATCTTCATAAGGTCCCAGTAGTTCAATTTTGCTTTTAATTCCCTTGCCTTTGGGGATATGTCAAGTAAGAAAGTGCTACGGCTGAGGTCAGAGAGGTCTTTTCCTGCTTTCTCCTCTAGGGTTTTGATGGTTTCCTGTCTCACATTCAGGTCCTTTATCCATTTTGAGTTTATTTTTGTGAATGGTGTGAGGAAGTGGTCTAGTTTCAACCTTCTGCATGTTGCTGTCCAGTTCTCCCAGCACCATTTGTTAAAGAGACTGTCTTTCTTCCATTGGATGTTCTTTCCTGCTTTGTCAAAGATGAGTTGGCCATATGTTTCTGGGTCTAGTTCTGGGGTTTCTATTCTATTCCATTGGTCTATGTGTCTGTTTTTGTGCCAATACCATGCTGTCTTGATGATGACAGCTTTGTAGTAGAGGCTAAAGTCTGGGATTGTGATGCCTCCTGCTTTGGTCTTCTTCAAAATTCCTTTGGCTATTCGGGGCCTTTTGTGGTTCCATATGAATTTTAGGATTGCTTGTTCTAGTTTCGAGAAGAATGCTGGTGCCATTTTGATTGGGATTGCATCGAATGTATAGATAGCTTTGGGTAGTATTCACATTTTGACAATATTTATTCTTCCAATCCATGAGCATGGAATGTTTTTCCATTTCTTTATAACTTCTTCAATTTCCTTCATCAGCTTTCTATAGTTTTCAGCATACAGATCTTTTACATCTTTGGTTAGATTTATTCCTAGGTATTTTATGCTTCTTGGTGCAATTGTGAGTGGGATCAGTTTCTTTATTTGTCTTTCTGTTGCTTCATTGTTAGTGTATAAGAAGGCAACTGATTTCTGTACATTGATTTTGTATCCTGCAACTTTGCTGAATTCATGTATCAGTTCCAGCAGACTTTTAGTGGAATCTATCGGATTTTCCATGGAATACAAGATGGTTTAATTAAAGTTAGGAGAATTATCTCAGAAGCTTTCAGCATAGTTCATGTAAGAGACTGAGGGTCTGAACGGAAGGAGTTATGGCTGAGCTGAAGAAAGTTAGGAAGATTTAAAAGGTGAAACTGACAAGAGTTGGTGCCTGACTAGACAAGAATGGTGCCAGAGGGAGACAAGAGGGTCAAGGTCTCTAACATGAAGGCACAGATGAATGATGATCTCAGCTGAAGGGAGGGGGAGGGAGAAGAAGTTGAGAGGGAGGTAATGAGGGATTTTAGAATTATCATCCAAGTGGCAATGTTCAGTACAGTTGAAAATGTCCATTGGGAGTTCAGATGAAAAATAGTAATACAGATTTGGAATTCACACACATGCAGAGTCATGAATGTCACAATTGAAGCCATGGGAGGGATGGACAAGATTGCTTGCAGAGAGAATAAAAAGAGAAGGGACCCTGGAATAAATTGCAGGGAGATTGCCATGATGCTTATGTAGAGGATGATAAACCTCAGGATAAAAATGTCCTAAACTACACTTGCTTTAACAGTCATCATTCATTCATTCAATAAGTAAGCATCTACTAAATTCCAGGCACCATAATAGGCATCAGAGATTGTAAATATGAAGATATGGTCTCTGCTCCCCAAGAATTTTTAGTCTAAAGGGGGATGGAGGTAAGAGAAAAGGACAGCATTTAGTGCAGAGGGTGCTGCTGAGTGTTACCCTAGAGGCATGCTCTGGGAGACCTGGAGAAGGACACGTATCGTGGAGTTTAAGGAGGAAGGTGTGAGGGGGCTGGGAGGTGTGTTGGGAGTGGGATAGGGGTCAGGACAGGTAGTTTTCTAGACAGTGATAAGAGAGCTGAGCTGAGTCCTAAAGGATAATTAGGTGATATCCAGGTGAAGTTGCATGCATGTGTGTGTGTGTGTGTGTGTGTGTGTGTCTATGGTAAAGGGTCTGATTCTGGGATACTTCTTCCCCTCCCTTTTTCAAGGCCTGACTCTGCTGGTGTTGGGTTAATAAAAAGGAAAGGACAAATATTCCTTTCTTAACTGTCTAGGATTTCTGTCCCCCTTTGTTAGTGCCTTTGCTTCCCTAGCTGGCATCTACTGGCCATCGAGAGCTTTTGTATGGCAGGCAGCTGAATGCTGCCTCTCTCCTGGGGGCATATGGTTCATATTTTTGAAGAGTCCCTCTTCCTGGGGCTCTCCTCACCTGACTGCAGAGGACATTCATGGCAATATGTAAGACAAGCAAAATGAGTTTTGTGCCTGAACATTTAAGGTTCATACATTATTTTTTTAATTATGTTTTTAATTTTAATTCCAGTATAGTTAACATACAGTGTTATATTAGTTTCAGGTGTACAGCGTAGTGATTCAATAATTCCATACATTACTCAGTGCTCATCATCTACTCTTCAATCCCCATCACCTATTTCACCCATTCCCTTTCACAATTAAGATTCATGCATTCTTTACGTGACTCACCATATTACACATTTTCTATGTGGAGTTGCTAATTCTGTTTCATAATATAAAAAGTATTTGGCATGATGCACAGGTTTCACTTACTATTTACTACATCTGTTAAAAAGGTGGAAAAATTTGACTTGGTTAAATTACTCATTAAACACTTTCAGACATTCATAGGTGAACAAATGTTGCTGCAGTAGAAACGTGTACTCTCTTAAAAATTCCATAAAGCTTTTTTTTTTTTTTTAAAACGATCCAAGCGATGATTCAGTTTTAGTGTTTGTGGCATCATGCTTATACTAATAAATTCATATGTAAGTGAGAGCTGTAGTTCTAGACAAAGTGTTGCCAACCGTGTCATGAATTGTTTGTGGTTGAAACATATTCCTATAGGGAAATATGCCATGGAATATCATAAAAATTTATATATTTTCATAAGATAACCAACCACCAGAGGTAAAACTTATAGTAAAACTGATAAAACTAATTTGGTTAAGCAGAAGTTCTAAACTTTGATTTTTCTTATTTTTGAGAAGTATTAATGGTAAACAAATTGACTGTGGGTTGGGTTGCCTTGGTTTGAGCCCCAGATCTGCACTCTGCTAATGGGGTGATCTTAGTCAATGGGGTGATCTTAGCTGAATTCCTTAATTCTTCTTGCATCTCAATTTTCTAATATTTAAAGTGAGGACAGCAATAGTACCTATCTCATAGATTTGTTATGGGGATTAAATGAGAAAATTCCTATGGAATGTTTACGGTAGAACCTGGCATATAGTAAGCACTCAGTCAAAGCTAACTATTACTAAAGCAGCCTAAAGTAGTTGTCATTATGAAGTATGATCTTCATGGGCCAGATTTTGACCTTGTGTGGTTTTATGATAAAGGGTGAGCTCCCTTGAGAAATTATTTTTTAAATCTCCAAAAAAAAAAAAAAATAATCAAATGAGTCTAAATATGTGTGACCAATTGAGTTACTAATATATAAATAATTCAGGTTTTGTAGCATGGAAATGATGATACACTTGTTTTTTTGGGGGGGATGGACACCGAACAGAAGGAAATGCTTTGCTGAGGAGTAAAATGAAGGTATGTCAGCGCTGGTTTGGGGATAGTGAGTGATAAAAGTTGGGGGCTAGAGGGTCTTCAGACTTTACAGTTTTGGCCAGGCTCACACATTGTGACTTGTCCAAAGAGAAAGTTCTTTGGATTGCCTTTCTAATAGCACCTATGCATATAAATGCACATGTGTGCAATCTGATATCTTCATGTTTTCCATAGCACTGCTACTAAAACAGGCTCACACTGATAAGCGAATATAACCCCCATGAATACAGGAAGGGGAAACCTTGGAGAGATTATGAGTCAACACATTTAAGGTATTGTGTCCAGCATTATCCTAGGTGTTAATCTTCAACAGTGTGAACTTGATGGGGCTTACAATTTATGAGGTGATGTCAGAGGATTACACAGCTAATTACAAGAAAGCGATAATATAATGAAAGGGGAAGTGGAGGGAGCTATTGGAATGTATCGGACAGAGGCCTTTAATCTTGTCTAAGGAGTCAAGACATTCTGGAGGAAACATACTTATACTGAGATCTAAAGTATAAGAAGATGTTGGCCAAGTAATTTGGAAGGATGACAGGGGGGATAAAGGGAAAGGGCATGCATTCTAGGCAGAGAAAAAAACGTGTGCAATGACCTGACAACAAAAGAGCATGATGTGAAGGGCGAGAAGAGAACAGATGTATGGATCGCCCCCAGTAAATAGAAATATCTGTATCCTGACTGAGGGCAGCCTACAGGATCCACTACCCTGATAGTTTGTTTCACCGGGCCACTAAGTCAACAAAATTATCCTTGGTGACAGGATGTGCTATTAATTGGTGCCCCAAATATTGGTAGTATTCACATTTTAAAGATCGGTAAGATAGAAAGTTACTGTTTGCATGTGAGCAAA
Organism: Acinonyx jubatus; assembly: GCF_027475565.1. Classification (NCBI taxonomy): domain Eukaryota; kingdom Metazoa; phylum Chordata; class Mammalia; order Carnivora; family Felidae; genus Acinonyx; species Acinonyx jubatus. The sequence continues at coordinate 45,950,318 of NC_069394.1, forward strand.
ATTTGGTCCTCATCTTAGGATGTTACTAATTAGCTACTGCTGTTTAATTTAGTTGAAAGGAAACACATTTTCAGAGAATATAATTCGTAGGAAATAATGAGGCTTGGCTCTCATTGAACAATCATACACATTAAAAAATGTTTAGACACTGAATATAAAAGGAGAGAGCTTGAAATTTCTAAAATTTTATTTTGAGACAGATAGAGCATAAGCAGGGGAGGGGCAGACACAGAATCTGAAGCGGGCTCCAGACTCTGAGCTGTCAGCACAGGGCCTGATGAGGAGCTCGAACTCACTGAGTGTGAGATCGTGACCTGACCTGAAGTCAGATGCTCAACCGACTGAGCCACCCAGGCACCCCGAGAGCTTGAAGTTTCTAAACTTAATAGATCTACTTCTTGGCATAGAATAAAACTCACGAGGTTAGATATAGTCTACCATTTGTTTCTGGGGTTGGATTCAAATGTTCTTGAGGTTAATCAAATGACACTGGACTTTAAATGGTGTGTGTGTTTTGTTTAGAGAAGAGATTTGTAGAGACAAGGGGTGAGTTCACGTACCCGTGGATTGTTGATATGTGTTTGCACATAGTGAGTCCACACTAAATGTTTGAGAAAGAACCAATAAATTAAAGGCAAATGCCCTTGAAGTCCTAGAACCGGGTGGCAGGTTTTAAACCCTGGACACTTGAAATATACTGTTCACTCTCACTTTCTTACAAGTGACAAAATCCATTGGTTTTCTGGGCTCTGTTATAGTGGACCAGAATATATACTACAGCAATTACATAGGGTCATGTAGTTTGCAAGGACTCACAAGACTCCACCACGTATACTTTCATAAACTTTTAAAAAAGACAAAGGACACAAAACTGTAAAAGGAGAAAGACGGCACGGGCGAAGATCAGGGAGATTTGAGACACTCAGGTGCTACTTTCAGGGTCCTCTTTCAGGATGCACACAGTCTCTGGATCGCAGCCCACCAAGATCTGTGAAGCCAAGACTTAAGTTTACTGAGGGATCTTTCATATCCCACAGGCCACATAGCCCAAATGAGGTTGTGTAACCAGATGAGCGATGTGTACAATATCGATCTGTAAATTTTCAATAGACAAGTAGGCAAACTGGTACAGGGTGCTTCCAAGGGACGTTCATAATTTAAAGAGCACATTACAAATTACCAGCTAGTATATTTCAGCCCTATCTTGGCCACCCTTATCAGATCTCTGCTGGCAGGGGTGCCTGGAGATAAGCATAGAGCTGCCACAGATCAGCTGCAAGTTAGCTCCATATTTCCATATGTACAAAAGGGGAGAGACCAAGAAAAGGATAAAATATTTCAAATGTCCAACCCAGACTATCCGTAGTAAAGTGAAAAAAAAAAAAGAATCTATTTGCTGGTAATTTTATTCCTGCTTTAAAGCTTATCTATGGAACAGAATAAGGGCTCTCTATCTAATTAAATGTCTGGGAAGTTAATGCCGATAGAGAAATCTGCAATCTTTGACATTTTAGAGTGAGACTCTGCAATTCTAGGCAGAAGTCCAATTTCATTTTGTTCTATTGTTCTGTATAGGTACTATAGAGAGAGAGTGTGTGAAAAGTCCCTAGGCAACCAATGATATAGCAGGAAGCAGGAGGAAGCAATTTTTCCTTACTGCACTCAGCTTGATCTACAGAAGTGCTCCTGATTCCAAAGCCAAGTTGCCACCAAAATAACTGGTCTCCAGCTAGACATGTGTTTCACCTTGGGCAAGTTACTTGATCCCTCTGAACTACAGTTTTCCTTTACATAAAATGGGGACAGTGATACCAACCACATAGGGATGTTGCAAGAATTAAATGAGGCCATGTACAAAAAACACATAATACAACATATGGAGGCCTTAATTATAATTCCAAAATGTCTTTGTCAGAGAGGTAGGGGTTAATAACTATCCTAGCAGTAATCTTCTAACAACATCAAAGGCCTAAGCAGTTCATTCTTTTAAAATTATATCACTTAGTGGCTGGTACACTGCTCCTTTGAACGCCAGGATCCCATTATACTGATCCTTATTCTTATGTACTGATTCACAACTGAAACCAATGTAACATACTTCTATTAGTTTCTTATTTCTCTTTTAAATAACTTACTAGAACTTGGTGACTTAAAATGATACAGATTTACTGTCTTAGAGTTCTGAAGGCCAGAAGTCCGAAATTAGTTTCACTAGGATAAAGTCAAGGGGTTACAAGGCTGGTTCCTTCTGGAGGCTCTGAGTGGGAGAATCCAGTTCCTTGCCTTTTTTAGGTTTCCAGTGGCTGCCTCTGTTCTTTGGCTTATGACCCCTTCCTCTCTCTTCAAAGTATGTCACTCCAGCCTCTGCTTCTATCATCATGTCACCTTCTCTGCTAAGTCTGAGTCTTCTTATGTCCCTCTTAGAAGGATCTTTGTGGTTACATTGAGCCCACCCAGGTAATTAGGATAAGTTCTCTATTTCAACATTCTTAACTTGATAACATCTGTAAAGTCGCTTTTGTCATATAAGTTTAAATTTACAGATTCCAGAGATTGAGACTTTGGGGGACGTCATTCAGTCCACCACACATTATTTTATTTTCTTCTCCTATCAGGATGAGTTAGGCTATCTCCATTCTAGAAGGTCCATCTGTGGCATCAAGAGTTTAAGTGATTCAGCAGTACTAGTTATGTGTAGCATAGCCTTACCTTCTGTAAGTTCAGGGTAACTGGAAAGTTTACAAAACAGCTGGAAGCACAGTATTTCATGTAGTTCTTAGAACAATTGAATGAATTTGGTTGTACTTATAAGGTTTTATTTATTTACTTTTTAAAAACAATTTTTTTAACGTTTATTCACTATCGAGAGACAGAGAGACACAGCATGAGCATGGGAGGGGCAGAGAGAGGGGGAGACACAGAACCCAAAGCAGGCTCCAGGCTCTGAGCCATCAGCACAGAGCGGGATGCGGGGCTCGAACCCACAAACCGCGAGATCGTGACCTGAGCCAAAGTCAGACGCTTAACCAACTGAGCCACCCAGGTGCACCAAGTTTTATTTAATTATTCAGTATATTTATTGAGTATGAGTAATAGGCCGGGCGCTATGCTAGGCAATAAGGATACTGTAAAGACCTGGGATAGGCATCATCCTTCTCTTTGCAGCTTATACTCTACTGAGGAAGATGGACAAAAGCACAGATAGATAATTACAAATTATGATTAAACGCTGCAGGATATCAAATGAGGAAATGGAAGCTCAGAGTGGTGAACCCAGTCTCACAATGGCATACAACAGTAAATAGAAGAACCAGGTCTTGAGTTTATCCTTTTTCAGACTCTTATTTCACGGTCTTAGAGTTTTGCATAGATAAAGTATACCCTGTATCGGCAGCAAGATTTTTTTTTCTACTAATTTGTCCTAAGACATGGTAGAGTCTGTTCAATGAGAGCCATTGTTCTCACGGCTCACGATTCAGATAATTTATCTTAATAGGCATCATTGTAGTTGGTTCCCTTGTGGTAACTGTGCTGCCAGTGCATCTTGCTGTTCTGTTAAATTCTGAGCACACTTGGTTAGTACGAGAGTGAGTCTTTATTTTTCTTCTTAGAATCATGCACCCAGGAGTGTCTACCTGTCAAGAAGATCCACAGCTAAATTACTAACATAATGCTCATGTAAGCAAATTTTTATGAATTGTGCTTTCTGAGTGATTTATTACAGCTTTACAGCTTCTGCTGTGACATATTTTATCCACATTTAAATTTTTGTTTAAAATAGCAGCAAGCTGGAACGCAGCTCTGGGAGGAGCTGCACATCATCTGGCTTAGAAGCCAGTATTCAGTAAATTCTCCGATATGCATTCACCTTGTTTTTTGAACATTTCAGAATGAGCACTGTGTGAGTTCTTTGTGCTTGGGAACGATGCTGTTCCTTGTGATCAGCTGCTTCTGTTAAGATGCGACTGAAGAGAGTGAAAAGCAATGGGTAGTTCTGCCCATATGAGCTGTGCACAGACAGATAATGGTGATCTTGAGTGTGTGGCCAGTACTCACTGTTTGCAGAACTTTGCTTTGTCACTTTGTCTTTTTCACATTGTTGTTTGCAGAGAGTTGCCATTTTTTCTGAGAGTTCTCCATGCTAGACTGTTTAAAACCTGGGCTCACTAGATAAATGCAGAGAACAGGCAGATGCAGTAGTAAGATAAATGACCTTAAAGAAGTCCTAAAAGACACAGTACTTATGTGCTGTGACATCACGCCCCAGGGGAAGTCCGTAGTCTTCCAAAGTCCTCTTCCTCATGCTCGCTGAAACCTGAAATTGTTTAACAAATGTGAGATTTTATTTCACCCAGAGAAAAGCTGTATCAGTTAGAAATACTTTTAGGCTTTAAGAAACTGCTTTACCAGTCATGTGTTAAATAACAGGACTTTCTTTCTCTCTTACATATTAAGAAAGTAGGGTTTCTGACATGGGTTTTGTGGCTTAATGTGTGGCTCTGAATCAATGTCTCAGTGATTTACGTGGTTTTGTTTTTATGATGGCAAGGTAGCTTCAGCAGCTCCAGGTATCATGTCAAAGGCAAGAAACTCCCCCCATGCCTGGCCCAATATGAGAGAGGAAAGTATTCCCCAGAGGCCTTCCTTCCCCCCATCAGACTTCCTCTTCCATCTCATTGTTCAGAACCTGTCATCTAGACTAAAGGCCAGGGCTTCCTTCTGAACCAAAGCTTGATTCTAATAGAAAGGAAGAAGAATGAAGAGGTACCGTTTGGGGGAGGCGGCCAAATGTCTGCCGCAGAATTATGTGCGGCACGCACATATTTATGAAAATGCACATATATATATGTGAACATACCCACTCAATAGATGATAGTAGTAAATATTGAGTAGTAGATACTCAATACATTTTAGCTGAATAGATGAATCAACAAAACTGGAGTCAGTCTTAGAGAGAGAACCTACGGACAAAAATTTACTTAAAAATGTATAAAAGCAGTATCATAATGAAATCCAAGGGCAGGTGTGATGAAGAGACATATTCCCTGACTCAATATAAAATGAAGTACATATATGTGTGTGTGTGTGTGTGTGCATGTGGATAGTGGTGACAGAAAACAGAGCCAGACAACAGGCCACAGGAAAAGAAAGGCACAAGGGAAATTTAAATCAAGATTTTTTAAAAACTTTGTGTTCTTCGTCAACATAGCAGAAGATAAGAGGCAATAGATGTGGGGAGCACGAATTCTGATACGTTTGACAGTAGAGTGAAGAATGGCCCATTGCATGATCCCTCAGGTCACTCTTTGCATCAAACTTCATGTAAGTGCTACATTTTGGAGTTGTGCAGTGCACAACCTATATGGCTATATGCCACGTCTCTGGAGAAAGGGAAGATGTTCTAAGTCAAGTCTAGGGCTACATTTGCCCTTCTGAGGTAGTCTGAAAATGGAACCTACTAATTCTTTAGTATATCCTTTGAGAAGTCAATGTAAAAATTAAAGTTTCTACCTAAATTTGCTTTATCTTAAAATGGGATACTGTTCTGTGGCAAAGCCACATGAATTATGGCCTCAGAACTTTGTCCTCATATTGTATCTGCTTTCTAAGTCTTCTAAGTATTCCCTTTTCAGGTAGATGGTAAGCTTTTTGGGAGCAGGTAATATGTTTTCTATTTTATTTGTATCTTTCACATTACTAAGCACACTGTTGCTTGGTTAGTCAGTCCTTTTTGTCTGAAGTTATTTGTTCTTTATCCTAAGATACTAAGAGAGATTGATTAACTTCATTCTAAGAATATTGAGATAATTAATATAATTGATTTTTGCCTGAATAAATTTTCTGAAACAAAAACAAACAACCCTTCCCCGGTAAAAACAAACAAACAAACCAAAACCGTTTATATATTAGGCCATTGTAGACATACAAAGAAATATTTAACACATAAATAAAAGATTTGTCTAGTGGTTAATATACTTCTTAGTAGTCATGCTTGGAAAATGAGCTAGACATTTTAGACTAACGTGGTGCCATTTTTTTTCATTAGTAAATGTTACTTCTTTCCTAAGTCTTCTACTTTCTTTCAAATCTTTCAAAGAGAGATTTACATATTGGGAAACTTGCCTTAATATAACTCTGACAAGAAAAAAAAAAAAGAAGGGAAAAAGGAGAAAATGATTGAGCTACAGTGTGAAAGTGTCTGGAATGGTCAACAAATATGGTGGGGAAAATCTGTTTAGATTCCAAAAGGGAATTAGAAATTATTTACTGCATTCCAATTTCACTAAGGAGGAAGTTTAATATTAAGGTATTTCTTTTCCATGATAAAAATTAGAAGAGGGAATAGAGTATCAGGAGGCATGATTGAGGTAGACAATAATGTATAACTTATGAGAAGAGAACGCAAAGTGTACTGGATACCCTGGATAGACACAATGGGTAATTTCTGTCCAGGGTCAGGAAGACGGACAAAACATCTGGGAAGTAATTTTCATCTTATGTGTGTGTGCGCTAGGAAAATTTAGGATTGTTACTTCCCTACAGAGCTGACAAATGGATATGGACCAACATATGCATTGTTTAATCTTTGTTATTGTTTGGAAAAGAATTCTTAGTAGATATGCAATTGTTTGCATTACTTCCATAGTACATCTCACAGCTTCTCAGAGCTGTCAAAATGAAATGATATGCACATCATATTTACTTAAAAATAATGTCACATGAAGTATAAGACAGGTCCCAAAGAATTGCTTGGAAATCTTTTCAAGAAGATAGAGACAGAACTTCCGAGATGTCTGCGAAGCTTTTAGTCAGTATCTGGAATGTCAAGAAAATGCCAAAATATTTCAAATATGACAACATGTACAGCATCCCAAGAAGTAATATGAAAACACAACCTTCAGGGTATTTCACTGCTCTCTGTTGCTACCCACAGCTTTGCCGGTGCTGCTAGATTATAGGGCTGCCACAGAGAGCTCCTACAGAGGCAACCAGTCTTTGGGATAAAATGGGAAAATTGTATCTGCCACCTGTCTACTTAAAAAAAATCATAGGTTTTCCCCAAAGTGTTCCATAAGTTGTTCATCAAAAAGAATATTGTATGTGGCCATTCAGCTTTGGGATACACTGCATAGAATATCACAATGCTTATTAGACACAATGAGAAACAAGTTTGGTTTCATGTGACGAGAGGCTTACAAACTTTGCAAATTCCAGTGAGGGCCCCCCAACCTGTAAAACTAGGGTTTCCAGTCTAGAACAGTTTCTTTTCTTTTTTTATTTTAGAGAGCATGAAAGGAGGAGAGGGGCAGAAGGAGAGAGAGAGAGAGAGAGAGAGAGAGAGAGAGAGAGAGAGAGAGAGAGAATATCTTAGGCAGGCCCCATGCTCAGCAGAGAGTCTGGTGCGGGCTGGATCCCATGACCCTGGGATCATGACCTGAGCCGAAATCGAGTCAGATGCTCAACTGGCTGAGCCACCCCGGTGCCCCAGAACAGTTTTTTATGCAAGTTTGGGAGTCTTAAAAAAGTCTTAAGGTCTTGAAAAAGTAGTCAAATATCCATAGCATCTCTATAATGGATGTTGTTGTTGGTTTGAACTTGATATTCTTTTTTTTTAAGTTTATTTACTTATTTTGAGAGAGAGAGAGAGAACACAAGTTGGGGGAGAGGCAGAGAGAGAGAGTCCCAAGAAGTCTCTGCACTGTTAGTGCAGAACCTCATGCGGGACTTGAACTCACAAACCACGAGATCATGACCTGAACCAAGGTTTGATGCTTAACCAGCTGAACTACTCAGCGGCCCCTGAACTTGATATTCTTAATCATCATTAATAGGTTCTGTTCTACTTCTAGTTTATAAAAGCATTTTTAATGGAAATAGTTGTTTTAACCATTTTTTCTTATTGAAGTAATTAATTTGATTTATATTGATAGATTTTCCTATTATTAAAGCATGCCTGCATTTATGGGATAATACTTATCTGGCTGTTTGTTTTATTTATCAGCTTATGATTATTTTACTTAGGATTTTGAAGTTTATATTACATTCGTGTTTAGACTAAAACAGTGACCTCTATGTGGCCACTGTGTTAGGGCTGAGCAGTCTCTTTATAGAAAGCATTTCTGCTTTTACTGGCTTTATGGATTGGCCTCCCATGTAGGATTTCATGTGAATGAGGTTCCACAATGACATAATGGTAAGACAACTGCTTTTTTCTTCTTTTTGTGCCTTTTCAGGTTTGGTTTTCAGAGTTATACTAACTTCCAAATGAATTGGATAGATTTCCATATTTTTTGATGCACAGAAATGGTTGCTCTGACAAGGGGATCATGTTTCTTAATAATTTTAAAGAACACAACAGGCAAATTCTCTAGCTTAAGTACCATTTAAAAAAGTAATTTCTTAATAACTTTTTGATTTTTCAGGTTTTCAACTTCCTGAGTCATTCAGTTATTCATATTTTTCCAGGAATATCTCTACTTTACAAAAATCAGTGATTATAGTTTCCGGACCAGTAGCATCTCGATCACCTGGGAACTTGTTAGAAATGAGCCTGTTTTGTGTACCACCCTAGACCTACTGAGTCAGAAATCTTGGTTTTAATAAGTTCTGTAAGTGATTCTGATACCTGCTAAAGTTCTAGATCTTTAAAATTATTAAATTCACATCCATACCTTGTGCTTTAAAAATGATATAACTTTTCTACATTTCTTTGTTGTATCTTCTTACTAATTCTTATTTTTGGTCCTCTTTGTGTTTAGTTTTGTATATGTTTATTTGTTTTTAAAATAATCAGCTCTGGAATTTATTTTATCAACTGACTTTTTTACCTGATGCTACATGTGAGACCCATTTAGGCCAGAATTAAATAGAATTTAATTAAAAAACATAACATGAATGCTACAACAATTTTCTATAATTATAGTTATTCAGATCTGTAAAATTTCTAGCTTTGAAACAAAGATTTTTATATACCACATTTTTAAGTTCTAATGTCTGGGGCACTGGTGAGTTATTCCTGATACTGGAGAGCATGTTACTTGGAGTTCCCCACAGGAGAAGCAACTTAATTGCAGATCACTGCTTACTGCCTAGAGGGTTGGTGCTCATTGTTTTCTATTTGGATTTATATATTTTGGAACCACTGTTGTAGGTTGTTGGTTTTTTTTTTATCATTTATTTATTTTTGAGAGACAGAGTGTGAGCAGGGGAGGGGCAGAGAGAGAGGGAGACACAGAATCCGAAGCAGGCTCCAGGCTCCCAGCTGTCAGCACAGAGCCCAACGACGCCAGGCTCAAACTCACAGACTGCAAGTTCATGACCTGAGCTGAAGCTGGATGCTTAACTGACTGAGCCACCCAGGTGCCCAGAACCACTGTTGTTTTTTAGTGTCCACTATGTGGACTCAAATGGCAGTCACACAGATTTGTTGTAGGATGTCATTTCTGCTGCTGTTAAGAATGCCTGCCCGTGTTTTTGTAGTACTTCTGTGACCCCACTCACACACCACATGAAATTCTGCTCTGTGACATAGCCAGTCCTTTAAATCAGACCATCACAAATATATTGCTAATCTAAATTTATGAAAATAGATTTAGCTTTTTTGGGTGTAATATAGTAACAGAGGAAATCATCAATAATCAGAAGCTTAGCTTTATTTATAGACTCTTGTATTTGTTTTCTAATTGAATGATTGTGGCTTTTCTCTTTACTATTCCCATTATCTCGTTTTCCTTAGCATTCCTTAGTGGTTTGTTTTCTGACTCCATGAAATGAACACCCAGGTTATTAGTTCTCATTCTCTCCTTATATCTTTTGGCATTTTTAAATCCTTCTATTATCGTCACATGTCAGTCTTTTTACTTTTTAAAGTTTTCATTGGTTTTTAGAGGCCACATCTATTTGCATCCTAAGATTTCTTTTTTTAAAATAGCTTTATTGAGATAAAATTTACATACATTACATTTTACCAATGTAAAGTATATAATTCAGTGACTTTTCACATATTCCCAGTGTGGTTGCCTCCTAAGATTTCTGTATCCTTGGTATAATGTTATTTTCCCCATGTTTTGTAGCATGTTTTTCCTGTGGTTTCTGATTACTCATTCTTTTTCTAAAAAAAAATGTCTTTTTATTTATTTTGAGAGAGAGAGAGAGAGAGAGAGAGAGAAAGAGAGAGAGAGAGAGAGAGAGAGAGAGAGAGAGTGCAAGCTAGGGAGGGCAAAGAGAGAGGAGAGAAAAAATCCCAAGTAGGCCCCATACTGTCATCATGGAGCCTGACGTGGGGCTTGATTTCATGAACCTGAGATCAAGACCAGACCGGAAATCAAGAGTTGGATACCTAACTGATGGAGCCACCCAGATGCCTCTGATTACTCATTCTTGAAATGGTGAGGAATTAATTTAGTCACTGTGTTTCAAATAAACAGACTACTGAATTGCCCTTGGACCCTCCATTAGTGTACTGGCTAAATACCCTTCTCAGGTAAACATTGGGATGGCAGGTTTACATGCAAAACTTTCAACCCTGTTTGTTATCCAGAAAACATTCATCCGACTAGATTCTTCTGGACTGCAGTAAGATCTTCAACTTAGCCTTCCTGGTTCTTAGACACTTGAACCTATGGAATACCTATGTGACCCCAGCCAGCATTTACTGTTGCTGGCTATTTCCTGTGTGACCCCCTTTGAGATGGGTCTGGTGTCCTATCCTGTGAATTAGAAGAGATCACTAAAGACATCCTTTTTCTGGATTTGTCTACTTTTCTTTGAGCCCCATCTTGATTTGGGAAGAGAGAGGAAAATGTAGATGTCTCTTGTCATAATGACTTTATATTATTTAGGGTGACTAACCCTCTTGACCTGTCCAGGGCTTTCAGTGCTGACATCGGGAAAGTCCTGAACAAATCAAGATGGGTTGGTCACCCTAGTGGTAGCCACCACAAGGAAATGACCCAGTATGAGGGGAAGATCCTCCATAGGAGTACTCCGTGAAGAAGTGAGAACTTCTGCCATTTTGTCACTCTGCTTTCAGATATGGCCTCCTCTTAGCACCATGGTTCATAGGATGGCCACTGTACCTGGGAATGAGGGGGAAAGTGTGGACTACTTGTGCAGACTATCTCTTTTCTCATAGAGAGGCTGTCAAAACACTTCCATCTTCTGACAAAGTGGAAACTTGTAGAGGTGGTATTCCCAATCCGCAGGTCTTTTAAAAGTCCCTCTTCTTTAAGTTGTGGAGCCAGGCAATCTGGGTTGGAGCCTCCAATTTACTGGTTGGTACTGGTATAACAGAGAACAGTTTGCTAAACCTCTCTATGCATCAGTTTCCTCACCTACAAATGGGAATAACAATAGTTCCCACCTTAAAGCAATTACAATAGTGCCTCACACATAGAAAATAGCCAATACATGTTAGCTATTAGTAGTTATTATTTTTTTCTGCTTAAATCATTTATGTGGAACTACTAGATTTGGCTTTCTATTCATCCTTTCATCACAAATTCCTGATACCCTGATTCTGAATTCAATGAAGACGTTACAACTTACAGCTTTTGTTTGGATGAGAATAACACCTCATGGTTGTGATGATCATGAATTTCATCTATATTTTTAAGGTTCTCTTAGGATTCAAACTTTCATATTGTTTTACTGTGGAAGTTAGTCAAGGTCCACAGAAATCCTTTCTGTCATGGACTCTTCTCTGAAATCTTACCTTTTCAAAGCTTCTGCTTTTCATGGATCTTGGATAATCTATGCTACTTGAATATCAATATCCTTTTCCTCACCTTTGTCTAAGATTTGTTTTCTCTAAAATCTATATGCTAGTCTCTTGTCTTTGGCTGCAGCAGAGAACAAATAGGAGGGTGGGTGGGAAGGCTAAGGTAAGAAATCTCTATATCTGAAAAATGCCTGATGTGAACCAAACCAAAAGGCTTTACACTCAAACTCTCCCTACTACAAGGCCAGCCTTCCCTGGTCCCAGAACTGAATTATTACCCAGGCTAATTTCTGCTTGCTCCACATGAAATGTTGCCAACAAGATCTGCAGCTTTCTTCTTAGCTTCATGGTTCTGAAGCTCTGGCTTTCAGAATGGATTCCATTTCCTTTTCACTGCAGATCACAACTACAGGCAGAGATCAAAATCCTCTCCAATTCAAGGGCTTTGCCTTCTGTGTGGGATTTTGCTTACAAGAAGGGTTTTTTTGGGTTGAGATCCCATTGTGGGCCTATCATTTTCCTATATACATTGTTGCTGTCTTCTGTTGGTTGACACTACATTATAGTCATCTCCAAAAAAAAAGGAGAGAAGTGTTGGGATCCTAAATCTGAGTCACATATTCTTTCCTGCCACCTTCTGAGACCTGAGAAAGAAGTTAGCTGTTGGTTCTTTCTCCAAAGACAGGTAGTTAGGGCTTTATTCTCCTGACTTGACAACCGACTGTGGCCGAAGACATTGCCATTGGGCTTCTGAGGATTATTTATTTATTTATTTATTTATTTATTTATTTCAACGTTTATTTATTTTTGGGACAGAGAGAGACAGAGCATGAACGGGGGAGGAGCAGAGAGAGAGGGAGACGCAGAATCGGAAACAGGCTCCAGGCTCCGAGCCATCAGCCCAGAGCCTGACGTGGGGCTCGAACTCACGGACCGCGAGATCGTGACCTGGCTGAAGTCGGACGCTTAACCGACTGCGCCACCCAGGCGCCCCAGGATTATTTAAATAGAGGAAAAATTAGACAAAATTACTTTTCCTTACTTGCAAGTTCTTTGGCCTCAAGTCCTTATCTGTTATCTCCTCCGGAGAACCATGAGTTTTAGGGACTTCTTTGGCCAGGTTAGAGATAGATCATGGCCTCTACTACTCCACACTGAGGCAAGAGCTTCTGAACGTCATCTTTCCTTCTCTTGACAGTTCCCTTCCCTAGCAACAGGGCTTGATGTTCTTTGTATTGACTCAGATCAGTGCTTGAATTCACTCTAGAGAGTGTTTCCTAAAATGTGTTCTCAGGAACATTAATCCGGAGAGATCTCTAAAAAAAGTGTTTCATGATTGCATGTTTAGGAGATGCAGTATGCTATAGTCCCCTTAATACACTTAAACTATATCTTGTGGAACTAGTGGTTTCACATAAGATACTTTGGGAAATGTTGAAATTAACAAATTCATCTATACACATAAATTGACATATTATGCAGCCTTTTAAAGGAATATTTCTTGGTATGAAAAGTGTTCAATGTGGAGGAAAAGAAGTTATAAAATAGTATCTATGGTCTGATCCCATTTTACAAAAACAAAAGGGGTTTTAGATGTATAAAAACACCCAGAGTATAATATTTTAACTTGTTACTAGTACTTATTTCTAGATGACAAGAACATTAGTCATATTTTATGTTTCTTTCTGTTGCTAAGCTGTATTTTGTAATAGTGAATGCATATTATCTGAATGTAATGAAATAATATTACATTTTCAAAAGAATAGGTTGCTTAGCTGCAATAGCTTTGCTTCCATTTCACTTTTAGGTTTTAGCTAAATGATCATCTTTCCTCCACATTTTGCTCAACGCTTAGACAGTTGAGTTCCTAGAAATCAGGAGTTGCTTTCCTAGTCCCTGCTATTCTTGTAGCCTCTGGGCACCATCTCCAGTAGCTCTCTCTACTTATCCCCGTTTTTAGCAGAGTATTGGGAATTTTATGTGAGGGCCTTTGCTCTACCCTAAGGAGGATTCCTAGTGGGAATTAGAGCCTCCAAGCCTAGTACTTTTTGCCCTAACTTTATCCCATTTAGACCATAGCCCCCAAAGGAGATGGGAATTGCCAGGAGTCCCATTAAGACACTTCACTTGAATCCACGAAGGAGGACAAATATCCTTTCTTACCCACAGAAAAAGTTGGTAGAAAGCTCTTCTCTGCAGAAGCTCTCTCTTCTGTGCCTATTCAGGCACAATCGTCCAAACATTGAGCTCCTGTGCCAAATTCTCTTATTTGCACGAGACATATAGAGTAGCAAGATAGTCTCATAACCCTTGTATGCGTTAGTAAAGCTTGTGGGGTAGAGGATCATTTCTCTCATCACTGACTGAATAAACCAATGTGCGGTTTTTCTGTTCCCCACATCACAAATTGAAAAGGGAACAGTATATGAGTATCATGTAGGTATCATGACACTATATCATGATATAGTATCACTGACAGAAGAGTTGCCACGTCTTTCCTGAGATCATTCTTGTTCTTCTTACTGCCCTGGCATACCTTGTGGTGCATACCCTAGTTTCCAAAGGAGGAGAAGTAAGGCAGACAGAATTTATATTCTACACGAGCTCCTGTATTTTCAGGATTGCCTTTACCAAAGCTTTATGTGTTTAATTAGTTTCCATTTTAGCAAATATTTTAAACTTTGCAGTCTAGTGATTAACCCCATTGACCGTCTTTTTGCCTTTTCAAGTGCAGCAACTTATTAGAGATTTTTATTATTACCCTGTAAATTCCTCAGGCTTGCATTCTGTGGCAGTAGCTATGCAGCCTACATTTTGTGAGCTCTTTTAATTGCTTCTCTGTAGTATGGACGTGTTTTGAGAGAAGGTCACAGTAGTTTTCGTTAATCCAGTGTTACTTTTAGAATCTCTTAGCTTTCATTTGTATCCAAAATTCCATTAGTTTTTCCTTAATTATTTCATCAAATGAGTTGTGTTTTCCGTTTTGTGAGGAGTCTTTCCTTTATAAAAGGTCAGTTCCACTGACATATTTTCAGTTACCTTGCTCTTTTTATGGGCCACAAGTAGACAATTTCATAGCCAGCTAAGGATGAAAGGGGAGAGGTGACTATGGGGAGAGGTCACAGCAGTGATTATGCTGTGGTATAATATCCAGTCTGTTGACCTCCTTTCTTTCTTGTTCCTTAACTGTCAGAAATTTTATTCATCTACCATTTGTTTTTGAAAAATGAGGGGGTCTTAGAGATCAAGTAAAATGTCAGATACAGAGCTTTGCTGCTGATACAGTTGGCATTTTAGGTTAAAATGAACCTTTTGGATTCTTTGCAGAATACATGCTATGTTTATTTCAAAATAACGTAATTAATACAAATTTAACTTGATAAAAATGTATTGAGAATCTGGTTTTTTTTTCTGGAAGTGAGAAAAAAAGGAGGGCTTTTTCCCCCCCTAGGGGTTTACAATATAGTGAGGAGTTATCTTCTTATAAAGATCCGCTGTGTTTTGAATATTTTAGAATTACAGGATGGGAACACTTACTACCGTGGTAGTAAATAACCTTAATTATTTATTTAGGCCCTGTCTGTAGCTTTTCTAAAGTTCTTCAAACATTACTCTAGCTTAAGTAAAAACCAGAACTGTGTGCATTTGGAAAGTCTTGTGTAGAGTAGCTGCCACTTTAAAAAGAAATACTGTACAAGAAACTCTCAGGGAAGAGCCAAATCAATCAAGGTTAGGGTTGTTTCCACATGTGGACTGATAAAAAAGTGATGACTTGGGGGAAATATGACTGCTGTCTATACACTCACGGGATAGACTCCAAATTGGATACAAACTGACACACGAAATATACGTGCTTTGCATACAAGCAGGCACGCCGCATTTTAGAATACTGATTTTTGCAAATCTTAACGCTTGGAGGAGGTCACTTTAGGACAAATAATAGCAGGTGCTACTTTTACGATAGTTAAAGGAATCATTTGGGCTGAGACGATAAATGGGCATTTCGAGGCTGGTATCATGTAGGGCAACTACCACGCTCACCCATAAAACATCCCTTGTTCCTACTGCTACTGCCAGGATGTGGTAAAGAATGAATATTTTTAGTTAGGTCTAATAAAGTATCATTCATTCTCAGAGTCGCTATCTTTAAATGAGTGGAAAGCCACCCTCAAAAAAGTGTTCTTAAATATCTCAGGGTGTATCACACATGTTTAAGTACAAAATTAAAAAAAAAAAAAACAACAAACCAATTTAATTACTTGTCCTCTATATACTACATGCTCAGAGCTGGCCAAGGAAAATGCTATTTTGCCAAACACCTACTAACAAATAACAGTTATGTTTTGCAATTTATGTTACTGCCTGATTGTCTAACAGAGGAATTACTTTTCCCCCAAGCACCTTCAAGGTAATTCAAAGTGCTATGCTTGATCAGTGGGTAATTATGTTTCCCCACTAAGCTTATAATAACAGCAAAGTCAGACATGCTCTTCCTGTTTTTAACAGTACAGTTCTGATGATACTTGCTGAATGAATGAGTGAATGTATGAATAAAAGAACATGATTGGGGCTGGCATCTTTGACCTTTTCTACTCTGAGCTTATTGAGATTAATGAACTAATCACCATGTGTGTGACTGTGTATTAATGGACCGTTCATGAAGTCCTTCATTCCTAATGATGTACGTGTGATTTTTTAAAAAGCGAAACTCCTACTCTGGATGGATAAATAATAAAATGTATCTTATAAGTGATATTAAGTCAGCATTATAATTAATTCCAATGAATGATGAGATATATTGCAAATAGATTTTAGTACTTTCCTAGGATATTACATACAATGCATGGATGATGCATTTTCACCAATACATATCCATCCACCATAAGCTTTTGTTTAACACCATTCCAGAGAGGCATTGTGATCATTAAGTGAGACAGTACATGTGAAGGGTTTAGGACAGTGCATAGGGCTAATTGAATGTTCAATAAATGTTACCCATTATGCTGCTGCTGCCATCAGTCTTACATAACCGGCAGCCTCAAGTTTCTTCATGGCTATTCGGTAGCCATGAAGAAAGTTGACCTCCTTATAGACCCAGATCTTTAGTTCCCGGTCTGAAAGGTCTTTATCCTTAATTTCCCCACATTGTTGAAATACAGATATTGGCATAGTTTGCCATCACTTTCCTAGAATATAGTTTTCAAAAAGTTATATCTGCAGCTAGGTAAATTCCAGGACTAGTTAAATGAATTCAGAGCCCCGTCCTGTAGGTTGGAGAATGGGGTCACGTGAAGCCACGAAGAATTTACTCACATCTGAATGGGCAAGTGTTTTCTACTCTGATCTGCATGTGATGCTGCTGCAAAGTGGTGCCGTCTGAGTGCTAAGTGACCAACGTTTCCTGAAACCCTATCAGCTTCTTCACCTTTTACATCTCTTGCCTGTTAACCCAGCTTCTGCAGAGGTTGTTGGTTTCCCAACGGGAGTTGTGTGTCGCTTTGGACAAGTGTTTCTGGTACATTCTGGGGTGGGAAGGAGATCAACTTTTTCACGTTTTTATTGCATGATGGTGTGTTAATATAATAGCTTTGATTTGAAAACTGCCCTTGTTTCCATACTTTCAAATCCACCAAATTAGGTAATTTGTGGTTAGTTTCCTACCCATTGATGCATGTTATTAAGGTCTTAAGGTTCTCTTTCTTTAGCTAAATAAATCAAGTGTATCTAGATTAATACATTTATTTTAAACATTTAAGAATTCCACATTATGCAGCATGACACCTTTCTTTCATTTTGCTTCTCCTCGGGTAGTAAAGATATATTTTTGAAGGGACAAACAGCCATTTTTTTTAAACTAAGGAAGTCTATTGTACATGTATTTTGTTAGTGTTGTTGCAGATCTCCTTTGGATTTTTTCACATCAGTCATTTAATGGATTCTCAGCAGGTAGGAGAGAAATAGTAGTAGTTGAAAGAAGGGATGAAGGACCATGGTTACCTGCTTATCAATTTCAGAAATTTTCTTTCTTTAGGTGTTTTGTTTGTACTGTTTCCACTTTATGGCGATTATTATTTACATACATTATAGGCGGTATTCTTTAGTATGAATGTCTGATTTAATGAATCATCTAGCTTACGCAGTATATGTAAGTATAACACACTTACAAATGACTGATTTAATGAACAACGATGTCAGTAAATGGTGCCGTTTCTAAACTCGGGCCGTCGTTCACAGATTTCAAACACATGCACCAGGTAGTTAGGGTTAGCGATTGATAAAATTGTGATTCAGGGAGCACTGCTCCCCAAACTTTGTAACTTTGCTGCTTACAGCCATCTAATGGGCTTCACATCATTCTTAGACTATGACCCCTTAGCAGATAGATCTTTTGTAACCTGGCCAGTGGCTATCCCAACAGTCTCATTTCCATTTGCTCTCCTCTCATTCACTGTTTCTGTCACACAAGCTTTCCTTTCATTTTTGCCAAATTCATTCCAGAATTAAAAGATTAAACTTCTGGTCTTTCCTCTGCCAAATTCTCTCCCCTTACACTTTGCAGGACTCTGTCCTTTACCTAATTCAGATCTCATCTCAAATATCACCTCCTCAGAAAAACCTTCCCTCACCATCCCATCTAATTCTGCTCTCTGCCATTCTCTTCACTCCATTCTTTATTCCATTACCTTGCTTTATTTTTTCAAGCACTTACCATTACCTGAAATTATATTATGCATGAACTGTTCACCTCTGCCTTCCCAGCATCAGGAATATGGTCTGACCCATAGTGGGTCTCAAGAAATATCTATTACATGAATGAATGCACACATAGATTTGTAGACTGATGCCTCTCAGACAGGCATTGTGATAGGCAGTTTTGTTTTTTCTGTTAGGTTGTGGGACTTCTTAAGAGAATTGTCACTGTCTCCATTTTATTAAAGAGGAATCTGGGATGCACAGGGTTTAGGTCTACAGTCATGTAGTTTGAAAGTGCTAAAGCTGAGATTCAAGACTATGTTTCACTTGCTTTGATTTATTTAGTTCAAATGAAAATATATTATTTCTGTGTGGGAAAAAGAAGGAAGGAGGGCTTTGCTTTCTGTAAGGATGCTTTTTTAAAATTTACAACTTTGCTATTGGCATCTAACCTCAAGTTGCTAATTAAAGTGCCAGTCAAGTTTATAGCATTGTTTTGAAATACACAATTATAGAACAATATTGACGTTTTTTGAAAAATCTGGTTCAGTTCCTTGCACCTGTTAGATTAGGGTTTGTTGTAAAGTCTCTTTTGCCTAGTAAAATTTAATAATTAAAAAGAGAGCGTCTCTTTGAATATTATTTCTCATGATCTATTTTCCTGTAATAACATTCTTCTTTATACTTTGTCCATCTTTCTCTTTTGACAATGAACAATCTAAATTTTTACCAGCTGACACTGGGTTCCTTCCCCCGCAATCTGTTTTGGATACCCCTCACTCTTTGTTGTGGTGAACATCCAAGAAACCTCCTACAATTTTCTTTAGTTTGGCAAATCCCCAAACTTAGTTTGTTTTTTATGATCCTGATACCAATAGTCATTAAATTTAGGACTCATGCCAGGACCCCCTGTTGACTTCCATTTTTATAAAAAGAAAATGTGTCATTTATGTATAGATATATAAGATATAGATATTGGTCAGGTCTGCTATTAGGGAACACTTGAAAAAAGTTGAAGCCTTAATATTTTCACATTGAAAGGCAGCTGTGAAATAGGCAACTATTTCTTAATTTCATAAATTACATGCTACTGCCGGTTTATGGAGTATTTTTGTAACAACATATTAACAACATTTTTGTATCCAAAATTCTGTAGCAAGTTTTCCTGAATTTTCCTTTAATGATGTGCTCTGATATTATAGGAGGTAACAAATGAATTAATGATATTTTTGTTATTATAATTGTATCTATCATGAATTTTTAAAAATGATTTTGGCTGCGGGATTTTATACATGCTTGTTAGGATTCTTTTGTCTTTTTAATGATATTCTTAGAATGGGTGAAACCCCTAGCAAAAGCATGGCAGATAGCAGGCACTTCATATATGTTAGTTCCTTCCTCACAACCTGGCCTCTCCACCCCCTGACACCAAGAAGCTCTTTTCTGGTAGTTGGTAAATGTGCTGAACGACTTATATTATTGTAATTGTTCTCAAATAAGGGGATGTTTATTATTATTATTATACCAACCTTTATTCCTCATTAAGTTATTCTTCATTTTTGTTGCTTACTAGTGACTTTTCTATTAATTAAACTATCGCAGTCATTTCTAATCATACTGATATTCTTTTCTCACTTTCTCTGCCTTGAAAGCTAACATTTCACTCTCTTTTGTTTTCATTATCTGCTTTATTTCCAGTGGTCATAGAGCCAGTATTTATACACAGCACAGGATGTTCTGAAAATACTCCATGGCTGATGTTTTCTTTTTTCTTTTAATGTTTATTAATTTTTGAGAAAGAGACAGAGAGAGAGAGAGAGAGAGAGAGAGAGAAGACAGAGTGTGAGCAGGGGAGGGGAAGAGAGAGAAGGAGACACAGAATATGAAACAGGCTCCAGGCTCTGAGCTGTCGGCACAGAGCTGGATGCAGGGCTCGGACCTACGAACTGTAAGATCATGACCCGAGCCGAAGTAGGAAACTTAACTGACTGAGCCACCTAGGCAACCCCTAATGGCTGATGTTTTCTCAAAATCAGTCAGGAAATTGAGTGTCTTAAGCACATTGTCTATGCATTGAGGCTGCCCCTCCAAGTAGTTATGTAGCCACATTACAAAAATGTTGAATGCGAATGTCTTCACAGGGAATCCATACTCTCCAGTTCTGCCACAGACCCTCTACTACCTCTCATTTTAACAGTAGAACCTCGTTTATTTATCTATGTGATGGCTGAATGTATTTCAGATTTGACCCTTGCTTTGGGTATTGAGCATAAATTGGCTAACTAAATGACCAAAATGGTATTAGTGTTTTGATCGGTAGTTGTATTCTATAATTAAAACCTGCAATTGAGTTTGGTTTTGCAGTACCTGTGAAGACCAAGTACATATCTTCTGTCTCAAATTCCTTATTTATAAGAAAAAAAGGTTATAAGAAGAGCAACTAAATAAAATAAGTAAAAATGCATTAGAAACAGTTTTTTTGGTGGTAAGAAATGGACGTTATAAGAATTCTTACCTAGCAGAGTTGCTGTAGGATTAAATTAAAGGGTATCTGGTACATGTTATGTGCTCAGTAGGATACATTGTCATTACTGTTGCCCTAATTTTTACAGCTTTATCAAGGAAGCTTTCAAATACCCATGGTTGAGACAGAATGCTAATGGAATTTCCTTTATGAAAAATAAACATTTATAGCATAACAAATATGGTTGTTACAGGTATTAACATCAATAAGTAACGACGGCAATGTATTTTGGATTACTTCCATTTTCCGAATCTCACTTTCTAAGAAGTGTTTCTGGGAATGACTTCTCACCAGGGACTGTGGTATGTGGTTGCTGGCCACACGGTCTCTATTCTTGATGTATCATTTGTTACTGGTTGACAAGTGGCCGGGCCCAGACACATGGGATTCTCTTAAGCATTTGAAAGGACTAAAGGAAGGTGATTTTTTGGCAGCTGAACACTGTGACCAATCACTGTATCATTATTACATACTATGGTTGATGCACTTTTTGGCCTGGATTTCTGTGGAAGCATGACGTACCAAATGACTTTACCTCTGTGCCCCTTTAGTGGCACTGATGGGGATGCAGGTGGAGTATGAGAGAGCAAGTGGCCATAACGTATTAGAATTTAGTGACCTCAGAAGATCACATAAACACATAGGCAACAACCAGTCTGCCTCTTTAAAAAAAATTTTTTTTAACGTTTATTTATTTTTGAGACAGAGAGAGACAGAGCATGAACGGGGGAGGGGCAGAGAGAGAGGGAGACACAGAACCAGAAGCAGGCTCCAGGCTCTCAGCCATCAGCCCAGAGCCCGACGCGGGGCTCGAACTCACGGTCTGTGAGATCGTGACCTGAGCTGAAGTCGGACGCCCAACCAACTGACCCACCCAAGCGCCCCAAGTCTGCCTCTTTTAAATAAAATATCTTTGCCTGTTAATAATGAATAACCTTTCATTTGTATGTAGATTTTTAAACAATAGTATGAGACAGAAACCCAGGAGGCCAATGCATTTCATGAGCACAAATCTTCCCATTGGGCAATGATACGTCAAAAAGTACATTTTCCCACGGAGTTGAACCCCGTGTACTTCAACAACCTTGCAAAAAAGAAGTTCATCGGAGTGCAAAATAGAGCATGGAGGATGGGTGGCTGGACAGTCATAACTTGGAAACCCTTCATTTGTTCAGGAAGGAAGATGAAAGATAGTTAAGGTATAAAATGAAATGTATTTGCTTATCAGAAAATCCAGTTTGCAGGGCATAATTCCACGACATACTCTACGAATCTTCAGTTTACTGCTCTCCTTATAGGCACAGCACTGGTAATCCAATTTTCAGGTGCAGAAACTGAGGGTTGGAAATGTTCAGTAAATTTGCCGAGATTATGTAGCTAATCAGGGCACAAGTCAGGATCTCAAGCCCTTGATTGACTTCAAAGCCTGCACCGTGTCCAACATGATACATTGCCTCCTTATGAAGTGCTTTCTAATTACTAATTGTTATTGTTAGGGAATTGAGAACAGGTGTCTACCTCCAATGCTCTGGGACCGGAATCAAGAGGGTGAGACCCAGGAAATGACAGAAAACTGTCCCCAGGGCTACCTCTGGGAGCAGCTCACCAGACAAGACCCGGAAGCCCAGTCAGAGGAGCAGCTACCAGATAATTAATCAGTCTGACAAATGGCTGCACATGAAAAAGGAGACCAGCTGTGAACTGGGAAGCCAGGGAAGCAGGGGGACCCAGGAAGACAACGTAGATTTGGCTGCAGCAGGAAGAAAGTTGGAAAAGGAAGAGAAGGCAGAGGCAGAGTGGAGTAGGCTAAGAAATTTTGATCCGGTTACCTTGTTACGTGTCTTTGGGAATGCTCCGTCTGGGAAGACAACATGGTGCTAGGAGGCTGGTACGTTTTGCACTCTAGGCCCTAGGAGATGACAGGAAACCATCCCCGAAATAATGTAGCTCGGGTAGGTGGGGGGGACCAGAGAGGAAGTAAGAACCACAGTGGGGAGAGACAAGCCATTAGAAAGTGAGCTAGATTCTCATTTTTATATGCAGAGTAGCACGAGTATTGAAGTCCTCAACATTATGGATATTGCCCAGGGCCAGGTGGAATGTTACCTGTCTCGCTGTTGCTAGAACCTCACCTTGTGTTTTAACCAGACTGGGGAAAAAAATCTCTTCCATGAATGTGACCTTCCTGGGTTTTTAAGAGCAGGTGTGGGTTGTGACAATGAATATGGCAAGGAGTAGGAAAATGTACTGGGTGGGGGGGATGGACAGGTTCAGCAGCACCCTGCCTCACTACCCCCCCCCCCGCCCCCCGCCATGATCTATATACCCTGAATGACCTTCTTAGTATATATGTGGGCAAGAGCTGGATTTTGCAGTCTCAGGACCCTGAAAATGTCATAACAATATGAAAATGGTAATTTCCCATAGGAAATTAGGTTTTATGAGCTTGTATCTTGCATACACTTTTTGCTTCTTTGTGTGTGTGTGTGTGTGTGTGAGAGAGAGAGAGAGAGAGAGAGAGAGAGAGACATTTTCTCATCTTTGTACCTCGTTAGCATTATGGAATGGGCCATTGGTGTGAAACAGAGCTGTCAAACATAATACAGAATTCTATAAACCTCAGAAAATGGAAACTGTGAGTCACTACATGGGGCCCAATTCCAGGTGCATCACATGCTCTGTCATATCGAGTGAGACTGTGTGTCAAGCTCTGTCACTATTACGGCTCTACGTCCCACATATCATTCAGTTGCTGCAATATTTTTTCTTTTACCTCCCTGCACCCCCTTTTATCCAGTGGCATTGGTGCTGAGCAGTGAGGGGGATGACAGCACTGAGCAATGCCAAAAGCATTCGGGGAATTTAATCTCAATTCCAAATGCGTAAGTTCGACTTCTGCACAGACACTTAGAATATTGAAGGGCTGGGGAAAATGGTTTTGAAAGATTCTAGTCGTATAATAGCAGGGGCACAAAGAAGCTTCGATATAGGTAGGGGAATTGTTTTTAAAAGCTTCATATGAACATATGGAAGCAGGAAGTGAATTTTAGGGTCCTTTCCTTAAGAACGGCTGAATTTTCAGTACCAATTGAACACAAAGGTATATTGCCATTTACTTTGAGAAAAGAATTCATCGTAAAACCTGATGACATTTTTGCTTCTACTTATTGAATAAAAGTGTATTTTTTGAGGCCTATTATGTGCCAAGAACTTAAATCTTAAAGTTCTGTGATATGCCATGGCCCACAAAGCAAGAAATAACATTGGAGAACCTCTGTGCAACACGTTTTCAACCGAGGCTGTTATAGTGTTTCTGTCCCTCGCTTTTGCTGACCTCTTCTTGGAAAGCCTCATTTAATTGGGTATTTTCACAAAGTTCACTCTCCCTTTCACCACTGGTTCTGGGGCAGGGCCACCCATAATACTTAGTAAGTACCACTACCACCCAGTATACCAACCTGGGTATCCTTCCACGACAAAATTATCTAGTGTTATGTTTGCTGTCTAGTTTTTATTTGCTAAATCTGACGACTGTATCTAGGGGTCCTATATCAGTGCATTTCATGGCTCCTTTATGAAAAAAGATAAAGGTATTAAATGCAAATGCAAATGTGTGTGCACACGTGCATGTACACACACACACTCACACCCACACTCACACACACTCACACACACACGTGAATCTTGGAAGAAGCTAAGGGCCCGGGAAAGGTTTGGAGGTAGTACTCGCTCAACACAGCATGTCTGATCCGAGCTGAAGACCCTTCTATCAAATGATTCTCTCACATTCTGCCAAAAGTTCTTTTTCTTTTCCTCCTCCACGTATACGCCTGTGTTCTTTCATCTGTTAATATTATTCAATTCTATATTATGTAGTATTTACTGAATTGGGAACCACACATCTACTCTATTAGCCGGGAGTGGATTGATGGACGTGAAGGAGGGATAGCTCTTATCATTTCAACATGAACATCAGGATGCTTTAGAATGACTTGATTAACCTGCAAGCCTAAAATGGCTTCATGCTCATAGAGTAATAACAATAACAGTATTAGCTAAAAATGTACCGAATGCTCTATTTCACATGGATTATCGAATTTGATCTGGACATGGCTGTTATTGTTGTTCTTCTCATTTTACAAATAATGAATCTATTTAGAGAGATAAAGTAACCTGTTCAAGTTGCACACCTCTAAGTGGTGGATTCGAGCTCAGGCACGCCAGCTCCACTAGTCTGTGCTCTGAACCCCTCATTAGTCTTTATTAACAGTTCTGCATTACTGACCTTAGGTCATACTTCCCCCTAAGTTTTCCATAACATTTGACTCTGACTAGAATTCCAGTATGAGCAATATGACAGAAACTGCATCTTTAATATTGTAATGAGCTTAGAATTCTTGTTATTCCTTCAAATGAATCAACTTTCCTCAGAATTCTGCTTAATAGCATTTCATCTTTTGAAAAACACTCTGGTCCATTAGTTGAATCAATGAAGTAACAATGGGGAGCAGGAAAATGCTAAAAATATGAACAGACAATAACCCTACTTCCTCGGGGTGAGTTTGTCAATATTATGGCAGTAGAACAGCTTTGCTATCTTCAGCTAAGCATTTCGTTCTGAAATTAACTTTCACTAAACATATGAAAAGATGATAACACAAAAAAATGTTTTTCATTCATCCATGAATTAGCTCTCACTGTGTAAGTAACAAGAAGAAAATATCTTTGGAAGCTCCTGGATGATGGTATTTTCTAAGTTATGAGAAATTTCAAGATGAGCAAATGCTAGAACAATCAAATCACTTTCATTCTTTTCCAAATCTAGGTAAACTCGATTCACTGGCAGCTGTCCAAATAATGGTAAGGTTTGCCAAAATAGATTCATCTGAATAGCAGTGTGGAACACTTCAAATTAGGTTGTGCTCATTCATTCAGTGACCATTCTCTCATTGCTCACCTGCCTGGTGCCAGGCTTTGTATTAGATTCTAGGATTGCAAGAATGTGTTTTCAAGAAGGTCACAATTGTGGGATTGGGGTAATGCAGGTCGATAGGAAAACAAAAGTAAGCAAGGGAGTACTTCATTGTGGAGAATGCCACACTAGGCCTATGGACAAAATAAGGTTGAGAAGGAGATCAGCTCTTCCAAGGGAAGGTGTCAGAAAGGTCTCCTGGAGGAAGGGACATTGGGCTGTATTATAAAAGATGAGTGAGGTTTTGATTTCAATCTGGATACACCGGGGAACCATAATTCTTTGGCTTTAACGTTGTCTGAGTCTTTCTCTCTGATGTGTCTTACTTCAAAATGCCAAATTACTCATCAGAAAAGACTTGTCCATAAATTAATTGCATTTGCTCATATATACATCTATATTTATTTTTTAATTAACTTTGAACACATGATAGGGAAATACATTCATCTTCTCACTGAGAGTTGCTCACATCATTGCATGGTACAGTAATGCTCAACAATATTTAGTTGATTAAAAGGTGACAAATAGTGTGACCAGCTGCCCTTTTGATGTCGGATAATGGGGAGGATTGCACAGTGTGAGGATTTGTTAGCTGGTTTCAGGGCTAGCTCTTAAGTCATTTACAAATAGTTGTTTTCTCTTTCAGAGAACTTTTTAACTTCTTAAACCTTGGTCCGAGGCTTGAGAAAGAAAGGAATTCATATTTCAAGAGGTTGTCTATACCTAGCTTTGATTGATTAATTGGGTAAATTAACTCGGTAAAATATATCAAAGTTTCTGATGTTTCAAAGACATGTCATTGGTCCAGTAAATCAGCCCAGTGAATCCCCCCTGTGAGAGGATCAGTGCAAATAGTTGCAAAATTATCTCAATTGTTCCTCAGTCACCTGTGTCTCAACACCTTTTTCTTTTTGTCTCTAGCGTTTATAACCTGACTTCTCTGTTTCTTCCCATCAACCCAGTGACTAATTTGCTGACCTGATGGATAGTCTTAACCTTCTTGTTTTTTTCCTCTTGTCCATATCTGTCTATGACCTGTCTTCTTCCTTCTGGTGTGATGCTTGTTTTAGATACCTGTCTAGTGCTGATGGCTAAATTTAGCTCACATCAGTCCTCTTTCTTATGCGCAGATCTGACATGAAAATGTTTTTCCATTGCTTGTTTTGAATACTAGCAATTATGTCTTACTAACTGAGCTCTGCTGCTGTTACTCCTGCTATGTCTTCTATAAACAATTCATGAGCCTCTTGTCCCATTGATCGAGCATCTACTTTGTTGTTATTACTATTTGTTTTTTATAATTTAAACTATTACTGATTTTCTGAACATCCGGTAGGTGTTAATATCCCTGCTTTGCAAATAACTGATATGAGACTCACCCAAATTCTCACAGTTTCGCTAGTCAGGACTCTGCATTGCGAGTGAGAGAAATGGAATTCAAATTAGCTTTAAGAAGAGTTTTGACTGTCTTATGTTCCTGGAAAGTTGAAAGGTTAAATGTTAGGCATCTTTGGATTCAACGGTTCAAGCTATGTCATCAGACATTTGTCTCTTTTTTTTCAACTCTCTCAGCTTTCCCTTCTTGGTGGATTTTTATTTTTTGGCAGCTACTTCCCAGGCAGTAACAAAAATGATTGCTGGTTGTTCCAAGCTTATGTTCTACCCATAAGAGATCCTGGAGAATATGTGGATTGGATAGCTCCAGAAAATGCCCTGGGGATGAGTCTGAATTGACCTAATTTGGATTCCATGCCAATCCATGAACTAATCATTGTTGCCAGGATGACTGAGTCCTGCAAGTAACCCATCCTATGTTAGGTGCCCCGTTGGAGCTAGAAGGTGGGGCTAGACTCCTGAGCCAGTTGGACTGAAACTAGAAGGAGAGGCTCTCCAAAATATGCTGAGATGAAAGAAAGCACATGCCCACTGCAAACCTGTAGATGACAGAGTCAGAATTTCAACTGACATTTGTGTGAATTAGGACCTCAGTGTGAAGATATGGTTATCCATTTATTCAACAAATATTTAAGTGCTTTTCAAAGCTGTAGAACACAGTGATGAGCAACAAAGTTGATATACCTGCCCTTATGGAGCTTACATCTTAGGTTGGGCAGAAAATAAAATAGTCAAAAGTAAGAGCACAATATCAGAGAGCAGTGAGTTCTATAAGAAACCAAACATATTGGGGAGTTAAAGAGTAATTAATTGGTTAATCACTGAGTGGTTAATTTAGCTAGTGAGCACAGGGAGGGGACATTTGTGCAGTGACTGAATGAAGGGAAGTTGTGAGCTATGGGGAGATCCCAGGGAAGAACATTTCCATAAAACAGACAGCAAGGGTCTTGGGAGATTATTCATATGGCTTGTGTTCTATTTTCCCTTAATTTCTCTCTACCCTTCCTTCCCAGATATCAAATATCTAGCATTCTATCTGTTGCCTTCATAAAGTGAACCTGGAGTGGTGACTACAGGGTTCTTAATTTTTATTCCTGGAAACAGTCACTTGTAGTGGTTAGTAAATGATGAACATTTACTTTTGTACTCGTGCTAGACTCCAGAGCTGTACTAACACCTCTATCTCCACTGTTAACTCTATTTTTCTCTTTTGTCAAGGTGACAGCTGTTTGTCACTTCCAATGCCTCTATTCTCCATTGCCACTTCTTTTGCTTGTCTCCTTGGCTGCTTGCCACTTGCTTATTTTTCTTATTTCTTTTCTCTCCTATATCTTTTTCTGTTGCTTGGTCCAGACGGCTTGGATTTTGCACAAAATGGCATGGCTCTTGTAGTCATTACGAACTATTTAGAGAATATCCTTTCATTCTATATAACAAATTGACCAATCGCTGCACATTCTGTGTAATTTTCAGCTCGTCTATTCTTAACAATTTTGCTGTTATTCTCTTTTCCTCTTCTAGAGGTACCTACCCCCTACCTGATTGGGTGCCATTCTGAAAGCTTGAGGCTGCAGGATAGCTGATCTATCAGAGTCATTATTCTATTTTGTTTTCTTCTTGCTCTCTGTAGCCTGCCTCCACACGAAAGCCAAACACCAGGATCCTTGCTATTTGCCAGGTCCTTTAAATTGAATCTTGGCAACTCACATGCATGTTTTTTCTTACCGCCTTCGGTACGACCAGTCTAATTCACACGCTTACAATCTCATACCTGAACCTAATGCAGCAAACTTCAGCTGGTCCCATCTTTATTATTCCTAGTCTACCTTTTACATTTCTATGGATGTTGTTCCTAAAATATTGTTTGCATAGTGCTGTCTTTATGATCAAAATCTTTCAAAACCTAATCACCAAACAGAGTAAAAAGTACCAACCCTTTAGCTTGCCATTCAGCACACTTCATGGTACTTATGAACCTACCATTTCTGACACTAATCTTGCAGCCTTTCTAGGATTCCCCACTCTGTAGGCAAATGAATCCAAGCACTGTCGCTGAACGTATATTAAGCAGTCTTGACTTCACCTTGTGTTCTACACTTGACTCTTCCCCCTTGTCCAGAATGTTTTCTGTTCTTCGTCTTTATAAATACTACCAATAAAAAAAAAATCTAGTTCATATTCCTTATCTATTTTGTAACTCTGTAACATACTCTGTAACAATCCAAGTTAGGAGTTGTCATTCCTTCCCCAAATTCCATTTTTAAATTGTGAAATTCTTCCGTCTGATACTGTTAATTACTTTTTACACGTAGGCTGTATCTGCCAACTTGCTTGCATTTGCTCCCCATTCTTGCATTTCTTTCTGTCCTTCTCAATGCCTGCCTAGTTTCTCTTCAAAATATGCATATTGACAGATTTTTCTACTTATTATTATAGTTTTGTGACACTATGGAAGACCAGGCAGGAAGGCTAAGCTCAGATATAGACATCCATATCTGTATAGGTCTCATCATCATATGTATTCACTGATATCTCTATAAATACATATTAGGGAAATTCCTTCAAATGAATAAGAATTTTGATAGTTGTGAAGTCTGGCATCTCAGGAAGTGTCCTTGACTCTTTTTATGATATTTCGTTCCTGAGGTGCTGGGAAAGATCGCTAACTCTGAAGCTCTTTTTCATTTTAGTTCTAATAATGTTTGAGTTTTTTGATCTTTACGTCCCACTCTTAACTGATGCTAAGATATTTACACTTGGTGGTATGCTCCAATGATCATCATGACAGATTGGTTTTTTGCTTCCTACCCTTTGTTTCTGAATTATTTGTTTCTGAATTATTTGACTATTGTAACTATGTATGCTTTCCAAAAAGCATGTCTTTATGCAAGTAAAAATTGTGCTATGGAGTTGATCAGGCATATGGCATTGATTATTTTATGCCGAGTATTTTCCCCACTTGATTTTATCTTGCTGAGAGTATTTGAGCAAAGATTGCAGAGGGAGAGCATAGATAGATTTGCAGAGGGGGAGCCTAGCTATGCTGAGGACTTTTCCCTTACACATGGCTTTAGTTTTCCTGAATTTTCCCCTTCTTCCCTTTAAATTGCATGCTATTTTTCATGTGTCAAAATATATATAGGGGATCCTAGGTTGGGCTCTGTACTCTGGACTCTGACTGCCCTGTGTTTAATAGTTTCAACAGCCACTTACTAGATGATCTACCGTGGGCAAATTACTTGATATCTCTGCTTCAGTTTCCTTGTTTACAATATGGAGAATGTAGAACTCTCCAGGTTATTGTGAGCATTAAGCAAGATAATAACTTACAAACTTATAAAGCTGTTAGCATGACCTGGTCACAGAGTAAGTACTCAATAAAGTCTAGCTAATAATGTTAGCTCACTCCGAACCTAGACAACTTTAGTTGATTATTATATTCATTCCGCCAAAATGAAAACACAAAGAGTTCTTAAAGATATTGATGTTTTCAATGTGAGGAACATTTCAACATTCCATTTCCAGAAAGCTATGGAAATAGAGAAGCAATTTACATCTTAAGTGATTTTAAAAGCAAGTTTCTTAGATCCTGTAAAGTGGGTCCAGTACCCAATTGGGGCCTTTCTAGTCCTTAAAAGAGAGAAAAAAAAACATTTAGAATTAGGTGTTTATTAAATGAAGTGAACATAAATGATCACATAGGTTATCTTTAATACTATTCAAATGGGCATTGTAGGATTATTTTGAACACCTTAAACACACTGTTATTTTGATACTCCATTTGAAAGGCATAGACTTATTACTAAGTTGACAAAAATGTCTAAAGATTTTTAGGCTTAGTATTAAAATTATTGGAATTATTCTTTTTTTAAAAAATTTTTAATGTTTATTTATTATTGACAGAGAGAGAGAGACAGAGAATGAACGGGGGAGGGTCAGAGAGAGGGAGACACAGAATCCGAAACAGGCTCCAGGCTCTGAGCTGTCAGCACAGAGCCCGACGCGGGGCTCGAACTCACGGACAGTGAGATCATGACCTGAGCCGAAGTCGGACGCTCCACCGACTGAGTCACCCAGGTGCCCCTGGAATTATTCTTTAAAGTGCCTTTACATATACATACGTAATATGAATATGTGTATGTGTATATATGTATATAGATCTGGTAATGACCATTTTATTAAACTAGTAAGTTAACAGTATTAGATAAATATTTCATATATATTTCAAAAGTACATAAATTGTATACATTTTCTTTTAGCTCTAATAAATATTATAACTCACAATTTAAATCACCAAAATATAGTATTCATATTAACAGCCTTTTTTTTATTAGAGCTTAAATATATTTTCCAAATGTTTTTTTCTTAAAAATGAAGTATTGTCTATAACAGTAGGTGTCACTATAGCAAAAGAAACCAGCCCATTCAGCTGGCTACTTTTTCTCCCCTAGGAAACCACGTCATTACAAGAGAAATTATA
The DNA here is from genome assembly GCF_027475565.1 of Acinonyx jubatus. Taxonomy (NCBI): domain Eukaryota; kingdom Metazoa; phylum Chordata; class Mammalia; order Carnivora; family Felidae; genus Acinonyx; species Acinonyx jubatus. The sequence continues at coordinate 45,982,101 of NC_069394.1, forward strand.
GACTCATTCGTTGACGCTCAACGTGTCCATCTCCTTGCTTTGAGGAAAGAGGTTTTCATTTAAATCTGTATCTTACTCTGCCTAAAACATCTTTGTGGTAGGAGATTTGTGGACTTTCTGGACAAGTAGTTCTAATTATTATAAAGCTAAAAGCCAAGAAGTTCTTTTGTAAATACAATCCACATTCTGTCTTCTAGATTTTGAATCATTTATTCTTATTCAATATTAAGGAGAATAACTGATTACATATTTGTAATCCTCTGAGTATATATTTTCTCACCAAAAATGTTATTAATTACTTAAGTAATGTATCTATATGAAATGGAAATTAAAATATCAACCTTATACAATTGATAGTGAACAGAAAATATGGCATTATATCCCTTTTTCCATTTATTTGTTAAACAGACTTAGTTGAGCACCTACTATGCACTAAGCATGGTGGTTAGCAGACAGTGCCTTTGCCCCGATGGTGTTACAGTCTAGTAGATTTATTTAGATTCCTACACATTGTGAAGTTTAAATTAGTACTCATAAGTAATAAGTGTAATTGTTTTTGAATTCTTTGGTCTAGTATATTACAGTGAAGCCCTTTTAGTCTTTTCTTCAGCAGAATAGAATAATAGGTATTATCAGCTATTTCCCGCCAAGCATCTCTTTTCTCTTCTGGAAATAACTTCCCATAATCCTCCAGGATATCACTCCATTTCACCTCCAGTGCATGTAACTTGCATGACATTGACTCCTCTCCAGCTTCCAAAGGTGCAGGCCTGAGTCTCAGGTCTGGTCAATTAGGGTTTTCTGTTCTTGTGTGTATAGTGTCATCACATGCCAGAACCTCTATGACCTCGCCTGTGTTCCCCACTCGATGATGCCTGCCTCACACTTGGTGTGAGAAACTTGGTCTTTCTTATTTCTGTGTTTTTGCTTATTTTTGTTTCTCTTCCTGCCTCTTCTTTTGTCAGTTCTACCCACTCTTTAAGACCCAGCAAGACAGCTCTTTCTAAAAGTCTTTCCTGCTTGCCTCCCCCGTTGGAGAAAATGGCCCCTTTGAGAACTTCCTCAATCTTTGGGCAGTTCTCTATGTGCAACGGCACATTATTTTCATAATATTCTGTGTTCCTATTCCTCACTTAGATGGTGCACATCTGGATGTCTGAATTTTAATCTTCTCTGCATTTCTAGCCCTTCACTGGCTGGGACACTGGTCGCTTCTTATAGGTTTGGAGCTTGATAAAGTTTGTTTCCTGAAAGCCCTTAAGAGCAGTATGGCAGAGGACTCTTTTTCCTGTAACGGGCCTTTGTTGAATTTCGTAGCTCTGAAGAATGGTAGGTAGTTCAAATGACTATGTGCTGAGTCATTTCAACAACCCACTCTTTGTGTCTCTGAGAAGAGAATTGCATTCATTAGTTTTCTCAGGTTTGCCTTAGGAAATAATATCCAGATTTCATTCATCAAGTATTTATTTAACTACGAAGGCTTCCTGGATCATGCAAGCTTGCTGTGTTCTTTCTCTGATCTCTTTCAGAATTTACAGACTGGGTTATTAATTTGGCAATTAATCATACAGTGTCTTGTGGCATTTGTTTTTGGTGATTTTTTAAATGTGCTACTTAGTGTATTATCTAACACTTCACATGCTGCCATATGATTAGGGATATTTATTCATTAGCATACTTGTTATTTATTCATTATAACTTTTTTTGAGAATTCATTATGATTCCCATTAGTCTTGTTTTGCGCATATCAGTTGGGGTTCTGTGTATGCTAGCAGCCGAATCTGGCAAATTTAAGGACAAGACAATGTGTTGAAAGGATATTAGGGAACTCACTATATTAAGGGCAGGACCGAAGAACCACACTTGAAGCAGAAGAGAAGCAGCCCCAGAAGTTGTTCACGGTAGGGGACTGGAGGACAGTTGCCCAGAAACTGTTGATGCTTGGAATGAACTCCCCTTCGTTCTTCCGTCCACTCTCACCATGACCAAGGCTCAGTGCCCCTGAGAACGTGGCCAAGTTCAGGCCATGTACTTGCTCCTCTGCCGTTTCAGAATGATGAGTGGGCAGAATGAATGAAAAAAGCCTCCAGGGATTTGCTGGGCTTCTAGCAGATAGGAATTTATGAAGGTAGTTGGGGAATTCTCAGGAAAAGAATAGATCTCGGATAGTTTAAAAAAATGCTAACTAACTATTAGCACCTGTAATTAGTTGTTCACACAGGCTTACTATCAAATCCCAGCATTGACATTGACTAAGTACGGCCTTATGCAAACTGCTTAATCTCTGTAGGTATCAATTTTTCTTCTCTCTGTATAGAGATACCAATATTTAATGTCACATGGTAGTTTTAAGGATTAGATTAAATAAAGTGTCATATGAAAGGTGCCTAACACAGTGCCTGTCACAGTAGGTGCTCCATAAAGAACTATTATTGGTTGATCTACGTGCATGCAGTAGAAGGCTATTCTATATAGAGGAGGCAAAGAAGCAGCAATTTTGGCTTCTGTCCTTGAACAGTTTGTAGTTTAATCAGAGACAAAAGCACACATGTAATTTAATTCCATCCTCACAAGCACATGGTGAATTGGGCAGAGGCATTTTTATAATCTCTAGATTCCATATGAGCAATCAGAGATCCAGAGAAGTTAAGCAACTTGACAATAATCACACAGCCTTTACATGGCAGAGCTGAGGCTGAGCCAAGTTTTCTTGGATCCACAGCTCTTTACAATTGGGGAAATAGGATAGTTCAGTGAAGGATAAAGTTCCTCAACTCAATTCCAATAAGAAAATGGTATTGAATACCTATTATAACAATCAGATTCTCTAGATGCTGTGAAGGAATGTAAATATAATCAATATGTAGTTTCTTGTCTCAAGAAGGTTAGAATCTTGGGAAAAAGATGAATAATGACAAATACAAGATAATACATGATAAAGTGCCATGTTTTTCATTTAGTTCTTAAAAAAAATTTTTTTAATGTTTATTTGTTTCTGAGAGAGAGAGAAAGACAGAATGTGACTGAGGGAGGGGCAGAGAGAGAGGGAGACACAGAATCTGAAGCAGGCTCCAGGCTCTGAGCTGTCAGCACAGATCCTGATGTGGGGCTTAAAATCATGAACAATGAAATCATTACCTGAGCCAAAGTTGGACACTCAACTGACTGAGCCATCCAGGAGCCCCTCGTTTAGTTCTTTTAATAAACATTATTGAATGGGTCTGGCTCTGTATTAGGTGCCGAGGATTCAGTGGTAAACAAAAGAATAAGCAATCTGTCCTCAAGGGGCTTATGTTTCGTTGGAAGGTGACAGGCATGAACACAAAGTAAATATATATAGGTAAGATAAGTCTAGCTATTGACAGCAATGTGCTAGAAAAAAAATGCAGAGGTTTGTGCTACTGAGTCGACGTGGGCTACTGTCGATGAACAGTGCTTCTGAGGGCCTGAAGAGGTCAGTCATGGGAAGATGTGTGGGAAGAATCATCCCGGCAGAGGCATGGCAAGTGCAAAGATGATGAGGTGGAGGTGAGCTTGGAATCTTGAAGAATAAAAATGAAACTGTGTGGCAAGAACCCAGACAGCCAGGAGGATGGCAGAGTAGCATGTGATCAGGAGATACAGACAGGAGCCAGAAAATGCAGGGCCTTGTGCATTTGGTTAGGAGTGTCTAATATATTCTTTCGAGTTTAGCGGAAACTCCAAAAGATTTAAGCAGGAAGGTGATATTATTTGATTTGTTTTGTAAAAAAGATCCTTCCGGCTGCTGTGAAGAAATACAGTGTTTACCTGGGGACTAAGAAGAGAAGGAGTGATATTTCATTGAAAAAGTCAGGAAGTACATGGAGAAGGAGGGGGTACTCTAAGCAGTAGAGGTGGATGGGTTAGGCTTTCCAGAAAATGGGAGCACTGTCAGCACAGGAGGAGAGTTTAGGAAGTGTGACGCGTGTTTGGGCAACAGTGAGTTTTCCGGTGTTGCCCCGCTGTGTGGGGATGTCAGAATGAGTGAGACCTGGGAAGGAAGTGGGTGCCAGGCTCTGCCCCAACTACATTCTGTAGGCAGCTGCAGACGATTCTGTATCTGGGAAAACTCTGCTGTGATTGGTGTGAAGGATATTAGAGGAGGCAAGAAGGCCACTGACGAGGTACCTGTGTTAGGTCATTTGAGGACGGTGAGGGCCAAGCAGTGTGGATGGAAGGGAGGAGGCAGAGGCACGAGTCATTATTGACAGGAAGAGCTGCCGGCACTTGGTGATGAATTGGGTGTGAGTGGTTGGGGGGTGGGGGTGGGGGATCTGCAGACTTCTGTAAGGCGAGCTGGGGCTGCCCTTTTCTGTGAGAGGAAGTTTGGAGGGTGGGGTGGAGATTTCAGCTTTGAGCAAGTTGAACGCAAGGTTTTGGCAGGACTTCCACACGATGATGCGGGAAAGACAGCTGCAAAAGCAGAACTGGGGCTCAGGAAGCTTGGCCTTTAAGAGCACACCTATTCCAACTAATTTCTTATAATCTGTGAACATTTTTGTGAATTTTTAGATATTTGCTATTTTCAAGAAGACAGAAGTTTCACAAGTGTTTGTCAGAACCAACTGGCATTTTCTACCAAAGGAAAAGGTTTTCTTCTTCAAAAAAACAGAACGTTCAGTAAAGAGAAAGCTGGTTGATGATTTCTACTTCCTTTTTTTTACTTTGGAAGCTGAGTTATCAGACTTGTTCAGGCCCAAGGAATAGCATTAGGGAGTTATATTCTTACTGTTATAAGGAAAAAGATCTTGCTAAAATAATCTGCAATTGGTAATGAAGAGGCAGACTTTCTCTTGTGTCCCTAAAGGAGGTAATAGGAGAGAGTAGGAAAAAAAAACAACAACAATATTTTTCTTAGAATTTACGTTTGGTTATTTTAGTAATTCTAACAAAATACCGGACACAATAGACTAGAACAAAGGGCAATATAAATGGCTAAATGAGAAAAAAGTATGTCAATAAGAGAGAAAGGAGCTCTTTTTATGAGCCCTTAAGAAGTTCATATTTGAAATAAACAGCTGTCTGTAGCGCTAAGCTGAACATACTGAAAAGCAAAATGGAAGGTAAGTGTCTACTACCAATTACAGCATGAGTAAGAATCTTTGCTCTCTGTTTCTTCTCCTCACCTGTATAACCGTATGTTTCTCAACAGTTACATTTTCTCCTCATGAACCACACAGTACCTCCTCTCCTGCTACTAATTTGAAGGTATGGAGCTGGCAGTGCGGAGGTACTTAATTCACCAACAAAGGTCATTTTTAATTGCTATCTCCAGTGTCTGAGGGCTGCATCAGCACTTATCTGACATGACTCAGCCTTGGCATTGGCACTGACTCACACAGCTCCTAATAGACTGGAGTCAGTGTCTATTCTAGACTGACTGGCTGACCCAACCGCATGAAACCAGGGAAGAGACATGAAGGCTGCCATTGTTGAATCCACAGCTGACCTTAACAATCCAGGTGAGGAAAGGACAGCCCATTCTGAGGGAGGCCAGTTCATTTTGCAGTGCGTTTGTTGCTGCGATCACTGAAGTGACTATTGCCTTCCAGTTTTATATTTATGCACATTGTTTTAGAAGAAGGACTTGGAGGTACAGACATGCATACTCTCCGCAAAGACTGCCATATTGTAATGGAGGGCATCCAGGCTGTGGTGATCTTGTTAAGTGGTAACTAGGGCAGCTTGCTTGACCTCTGATAATTGTTGTCTCATGTATCTTTATATAGCCTCTGTAATTCAGACCCACTCAGTGCTAGGCATTTATTTATTGTTTATAGCAAGCTCAGGAGAAAAATACCATTGCCATTGTTTTTACAGGGAAAGGGGCTGTAAATTTTCCAGGGACACATTGCTAGTAAGGGATGAATTTGAGATTTTTACCGTGTCTCTCTCTCCTCAAAGCTAGTGCTCTTTACTCTTCTAAAATTCCTGTCATCTATAAAATATGATCATAACAACACCTGTTTTATAGGGTTGTTGTATAGATTACATAATAGAACTATGAAATGTTTAGTACTTTAGTATGCATTAGGCAATCAATAAATGGTTGATGGTATTGCTACAAATAATGAAGAAAAATCTTCGCTAAAGCGTCTATAGCAATGAAGTCCTTGCTGGAACAAAACCCTTTGACTCTTCAGTCTGAATTAGTGTGATGTTACCAACACTGAAAACAGATGGTAAGGAACACAATTCAAAGGAATGAATCTCTAGTAGTGAAATGTCAGATGCTATAACATCTGGATGGGAAACATATCTTTGTGCACTTGGAGTGATCCTGGTAACTCCCAGATCATTCCGTGTTGACACCCGTATAATTTCCTTTAAGTAACATTTGTCCTGATAAACACAAAACCATCAGTTTCAAAGTAAGTAGAGTCTGTACTGATCTGCAGGAGGCTGGAGTCCCAGAATATGTTTGGGAAGCTTAAATCTGAGATAACAAAATATAATACATGATGGCTGTGGTAAATGTGAAAACAATTGCAAGCAATTGAGTAAAAACAGGAGAAACGGAGGTTTGCAAGGGAGTCTGGGAAATATAAACTTTGGCTTTCTCTCTTCTGAACTGAAAGGAGAGAATGGATGATAAGTAAGCCATTCCAGAAAAGGTAATATTATTATTTGTTAAAAACAAAATAATTATTACCAACTGGATGTTCCTTCTTGGTAGATCACAAAACGGAAAACTACCTGACTTTGTAACGGTTACCTGACGTCTTGGTCTCTTTGCCCTTGATGTCTATAAGATGCTGCTGACTGAGTAGGACCTCTGCTTTAGACCCAGCTCTTGCACTTTTTGGTGCAAAGCAATTTGTGTCTAATGGCAGTTTTATGGTCCACTCACTGTACTGAGCTGTAGCACTTTACCAACCATGAACTTTGACATGTTTATAACAGGGACTTAATCTGAAAATATGCAAGAGGGAGCCTTCTGAATATAATTTATAATCAGATGAACTCTCATGGAGGTGTTGAATAGCATATGAAATTAATATTTGTGCCTTGGATTTTGAGGTTAATTTCGTCCTCCTTCAAGAGACACAGACACATCAGTAGGTGAACTGAAGGTTGAAATCTCAATTGCTTTGAAGGGACATCAAGCCTTATGAATTTGCATTAGTACTAAAAACAGCAGGGGAATAGTATAATTAACATATATGAAATTCCATTTCTAAACACAAAGCAAAACCTAGAATGAACCTTACAAAGGACCTTTGGATAAACACTCTGTTATGTCATAGCTAACAGCGTCAATAGTCTTAGTTATTATACTTGAAGATCTTTACTTCTGCAAGTGTGGGCTTTTCCTGAATTCCCAACATATATTCTATTACATGTTGACCTTTCCCCCTGCTTTTTCAATGATATACTATTTAATACCACAGTGTTTATTTCTTCTTTAAGGTACTTGGTTCCTAAAATTGAATAGCAACTTCACATGCCTACACTTAGCCTGAAGTGTTTATATACTTTAATTAGCGTAGAAATATTTCTAGCTTTCAAAGCACTTTTATGCAGACCATAATCCTCTGCAGAGGGGAAAATACTACCATTCAAATGACTCCTCTGTTCTAAAAAGTACTCCAGAAAATTCAACTTTTAGAAGAGTACTACAAGAGGACTAAACAGTAACTTGGAAATTTCATGGTAGTAAAAGATGATTCAATATTTTGCACTCAGCAATTTGAAGTGCGCTTCAGTTTTTATTTTAATTTTTCTTGTGAATCTTTCATCGATAGGATTGTCAAAATAACTTTCTATGGGAACTTAACTGTTCATCAGTGAAAAAGAGACAAAACACTTAAGGGAAAAATTGGTCACATTACACACTTACATGGCAGATCAGCGCCTATGACAGAGTGGACCTTGCATGCGGCTGAGGGATTCTGAATACCAGCAGTGGCACAGTCGTGGCATGTTTGTGTGAGTGTCCGTGGGGGTGCCGTGGGCCTGAATGTACACGTGTGTTTGGAAACCTCAGTCGAAGCAGCTGTGGGAGCTCTGTTTCTGAATCTTGCTTGGCCTATCACATGTGGCATGTAAATGCACATGAGTAAAAGGATGAATATGACTGAATATGACTTTGTGTTTGTGCGTCTATAACAAAGAACATACAGGCGAGGAATCTGCGTGTGGATTGGGGCACGTTCTTATTTATTTGTGTTATATTATTGTTTCTAAAACATTTGAGTACCAATATTGATTGTCAGTGTTCTGCTTATTTTCTGTCATCTCGTCTACTCCCCTCACCAAGACGGAGCTTAAATGATACCACTCATGTCTTTGCTGCTTCAGAAGTTTCTATGTCCCAGGCTGAGGGTCATAGTGCTCAACTAGGAATCAGAAGGCAATACTAATGGCAACATTATCTTCAAGAGCGAAGGACAAAGCTAGAGATGTACCTAATATCTCAGCAGGAAACTTGTAGTTATGAGGTCACTGCTGTCTACTTTATATTTTTGTCTAGTACCTTACAAGTTGATTTCAGCCTGAAGCAAGCAAAATATTTCTTCCCTGCCCTGTTCTCCCATAACTTCTCTTTCAGTAGATTCGAAACTTATAAAAAATACCTTGCCATTTCTAGTGTCTTCTCCTTATCTTGGAAGTGAATGGGAAGAAAACGAGAGTGAGTTGGACACACTGTTCACTCAGAGAAAAGGAACCACTGATCTTGGATTAGGAGATGGAGATGTAGTTAAGAAGGGTCAGAAGAGGTCTCAGGAAAAGCTAATAAGCAGATACGTTCTGGAAATATTTACACAAAGACATCAAATGAAAATTTGAGTCATTGGTTTGTGATACTAGTGTAATTATAGTACAACATTCACAGCAGCAGCAAATCGTTTCATGCGTACGTAAGAGGGGAGTCGTTGATTTCTGTAGTCCTGTTAGGCAAAATGGTATACAACTTAAAAACATCAAGAGTTGTTTAGCAGCTTTAAAGACTTGTAGAGACAGGCTCTCCTTGTGAGTTTCATGGCTATTAAAACTAATTTGAGTAGCAACCCAGTGCTCAAACAATTCAGGCAAACACGCGCAAGGGGACTGCATGCCAGAAATATATACATTGGTCAGTTCTCATCTTGGTTTTACTTTCTGACAATCATCTCTAGAGATTCTTCAGTGAACACATTTCACCTTTAGGTTTTGGAGCGGCTCGCTGTTGCTAAAATTCCATAAACCCATAGCTGGCTTTTCTTCTAGATAAGTCTGTGGGCTCCATTCCTGCCAGGTCTCATGCAAAGCATGATAGCTGAGGCAAATTGGGAGTCATGTGATTCCTTGGAAGAGGAAAAAGACCTGCAAAACCTGAGGTAGGCTGGTAAAGTTGGCATAACCAACAGCAAATTATTCAACAAAGTTGTAAAATATGCACAACGTATGAAAAAATACATCCTCCTTTCACCCAACTCCATGTGACAGCTCATTCCCTTTCTACTTTCTGGTTCACCTTGAAAAAACGGGATGGATTCTCCACCCCAAATTTGGTTCAGATATCAAGACTGATAATAGCCATGCATGTAAGAAAGTGTGAAAAGGTTTATTACTCACAACATGAGACTCTCTGGGGAGGCTACCAAGGGGGTTCGAAAATGGCTGGAGAGAGCAGGGAAAGGAGGCCGGAAGGTTCGTATTGTAGTTAGGAAGTGGGGTTGGTATGATTACTGCACATAGACAGGCTGGAGCTTGCATGGTTTGCACTTCCCGCCAGCATCAAAGGAAGGTGAGATTGTGCTTTATTATCAGCTTGCCCAGATGTAGGGAGGAAGAGGAAAGGGGAGAGGTGTGGCTCAAAAGCTGTCACCAGGCAAACATCAAAACTGGAATTGGACGTGTTATTACAACACTGTCCTGGAACTGTGTGAGGAAACGGATTTGGGGAGGTGGTGGTAATGCTGAGTATCTCCTACACCGCAGAAAATCTCGTACGCTGGCCATGACCTCAGACTCCCTTTATTTCATGTTACCCAGCCAACAGGGGCCACTTCCACTTTCCGCTTCTGCATTATTTTCTATTAATGAAAGAGCCACTTTTAAAGTTAATAACCATTTAAAAAATCAAGATGGAGGCCAAAAGATTCTTGTAAATAAGTAAAGGAAAAAAAACCCCAGCAGTTACTGATGTCAGTTAAGTAATGAATCACCAACTAAATGTGAATAGAAGGCTTTCCCCCAAGGAAAGAGCATTGGTACTTGAAAAATATGTAGCTATCCTCTTCAGGAAATTTCCATCTGTTAAAGATAGGTCCATATTTTCTCAAAATTTCTCAAAGACAAATGATACAATACAGCAAATTTACATACTCGTCCCCAGGATGTACATTATCTAGAAATTTCAGCCTTATTCAGACCAACTTAAAAAAAATGGAATTAAATACACAGTAGCTATTTAGTTTTAGTGAGAGTTGATTAACAGTGGGGAATCCAGTTCTTGAAATATGTTAGTTCAAATCTGAGTAGGCAGAATATTCCAGAAGCTTTGATGATTTAGAAGTAGGTCACCTTAGTAATTAATATCAAGGACCTCTTTTCTGATTATACAAGAATGCCTGCTTATGTGACAAGCACTGGGCTAGATATTGGGGATACAAGGTTGAATAAAGTATGGTTTGTGCCTTTAAGGATCTCTAGTCTATCCAAATGATATTTGGGATTAAAGGTTCTAAGGATTCAAGAAATAAAAGTCTTTGGCATGGTTAAAACTGTGACAATCAGCCTAGTTTACTAGCAGCCACTTCTGCAAAAGCATAGCCTACTGTGACCCAGTGTTTTAAAATAAAAATTTCTGTGAAAAACAAGTCCCAAACTTCAGCATCATTCCCTTAAACAATTTTTCTAAAATACAAGGAAGACTAGCCGGGCAAGGACAAATTCTAATTTGGTTTTGAATGTTGCCAGTGAAAGACTGATGACAACTGACAGTGTTGTCCAGCCTTCTTAATGTGACACTGATTTCCATTTGAAACAGAGAAAACAGTGACTTGCGGCTTGCTGAAGTCAGGCACCTCTGAGAGATGCTTTGTTGTGTATTCTGAGGCACATCTTTCCAGGTAATGAGGTGTGAGAGTGACTGATAAGCACATAGAATGAGGAAGAGAACAAAATAATAAAACAAGCAGGTTCACTCTTAGTCATGATTGCATACAGTAAATCAGCAAAATTCTTTTACTAAAAATGTTGAGTATGGAGAGCTGAAAATCTCAAAGTTTTTAAAAACCAGCAGTCTAGAATTGCGAATGAATTGAATTCTCTAATTATTCTGGTCTAATTAGTGAAGAGCTTTCAACATGTATCACGAATATAAATGCATAAACTTTATAAGTGAGTGTGTAGCTCCTGACTTCTGTAGGTGAATGTGAAAAAAAAATCAATATATTTTCCTTGTCAACTGGTGATGAGCCTGGCACTGAAGATTTCAGGTAATGTTTTCAGGAGGAGGATGTATGTGTGGGTTGGGGAGGTTATTGTTCTTTTCTTTTTTACAAAAAAAATTTCTTTAATGTTTATTTTTGAGAGAGAGAGAGAAAGGGGCAGAGAGAGAGAGACCAAATCTGAAACAGGCTCCAGGCTCTGAGCTGTCAGCACAGAGCCTAACGTGGAACTCAAACTCGGGAAGGGCAAGATCATGACCTAGGTCAAAGTCAGATGTTTAACCAACTGAGCCACCCTGGCACCTGTGTTCTTTTCTTTATTTAAATTGGGTAATACTGTATTTTGGAAATCCTTTGACTTATATTATTTCATTTGGTTCACATGACAACAACAATCCTATTAGGTAGACAGAACAAATATTTTTATACCCATCTGCAGAGAAAAAAACCAAGATTTAGGGACGTTAATTCATTTTCTGAGTTGTCATATCTGGCTACTCACAAAATCTAAAGAGAAGCCAAATTTACTTATTCTCAGCCTCAACCTCTACCTATTACACAGTGCTGTCTTCTTAGAAGTAGTGTTCTGCCAGAGCTTCTGATTTTGGCATTCCTTCTATATGCTTTTGATACTTTTGATTTTGTATATAATCATATGTGTTGGATTTTATTTTCTCCTTGAGGGCAAGTTCTGATCTGAACCCAAAGAATTCAGAGTGGAGAATGAAGTACCAGATTACTTTTACTAAAATTACATATTCTTCTTTAGTTTCAATATTTATGAAATTATAGAAAAGTAAAAAGAATGAAAATAATATTCATTTGGGATTTCTTCTATACGTGTTTGTTAAGCCCTTTAATTTTAGCAATTGGGTGAAGCTTTTAGACTATAGAATCCAAGGGGTGCCTGGGTGGCTGAGGTGGTTGGGCATCTGACTTCGGCTCCGGTCATGATCTCACGGTTGGTGGGTTCGAGCCCTGCGTTGGGCTCTGTGCTGACAGCTCAGAGCCTGGGACCTGCTTTGGATTCTGTGTCTCCCTCTTTCTCTGCCCCTCTCCCACTCATGCTCTGTTTCTGTCTCAAAAATAAATAAACATAAAAAAAATTTAAAAAAATTTAGACTATAGAATCTGAAACTCCCTTAAATCACATTAAGATTTTTTTGAACCATTAAATATTTTATTTCATTGGTAATGCTATATGTGTTATTTAATTTCTAAAATAAATTTTATTTTTTTTAGAACAGTTTTAGTTCATAGTGAGAAAACTTTTTACCTGACATTCACATTTCATTCTTGGGTTATTGAAATACAAATAAAGATAAACTGATAAAAATGCTTTAAAGAACAAAAAATTGCATTTAAATATCAAATATAGACCTCACTGAAGACACTGATATTATTTTCTATTATAATAATTTCATGTTGAGTAACTGGAATATTAGTGAAATTCCTGAACTGAGCAAGTTGATACTTTGTTCTTGGTTTAGTTTTTTCTATTTAGGTGTCTATACCATATAGGCTGTTGACGACAGTACCTAAGACAGTAAATTATCTTATGTAGAACAATAAAATGAAAAACTTTAAAAGTGTGAAATTCATCCAGAGTCCTGCCATGTGTCTGTTTAAAAAATCTTAATGTTGTATCTCCTTCAGGGTGATGGAGTTTTGTTTTATTTTCCATTGGGTTCTCAGTAATTTTTGCCACTTGTTTGTATGAGTTTATCTATCCATCCATCTATCTATCTATCTATCTATCTATATAGTCATTTATATTCTTTGTGGAATCAAAACTCAAAGTTCGTATGTGTCTGATCTTTTAAAAAGTTTATTGTGAGTTCTTAGGAGCTCCGTTTGGGCCTGGAGCATTTGAAGAATGAAAACTACAATGTCTGACGCTAAATATACATGAATCCAAAAGGTATAACTTGCTCTGATCAGGGCTTCTTTTGAAAGTCCTGAGAGTCTGAGAAGAGTCTGCTTTGCTTATTTAATTGAACTGGTTTTTTTTTTTTTTTTGAGCATTATCATATTTTACCAAATAGAGTAATATCCAACAGCGGGAAGACAGAGTGCTGACGTTTGCTTAATGTTTTAGCAATGCATTGCATCATTTTAACTAGTTGGACATTGTAAATTTTCCAAGGCTGTTTCCTGTCCTTCCCAATGAACTGTACTAATGACGTCTCGCAGAGCCCCGGGTGTCTTCCGCAGCTCTGCTGGTGATTCCTTCCCCTCACCTGTGCTTGCAGAATTGTGGGTCAGCCCGACCTGCGCCTGTGTTTTATTTACTGTTTCTGCAGGTAGTTAGGGGATAAATGTGTGATCTTACTCCACTCTAAGAGATTATAGACTGATGCTCTGTCGTACAATAAGGGATAAAATGTCTCTTTTAGGAGATCAAGCTGAGATGTAGTAGCTTTGTTTCATGGAGATTTGGTTTGAAATTTCTTTGTCAGAAATATTCAACACAGTGACCTCTGGAGTGGAAAGGAACTAGCGTTTCCGAGATCTGAAGCCGTGTACTTTATTTCCTCCTCACACAATTCGGAAACCGGGTAAAACCACAAAACGTACTTGTCCACTTAGTCCCGACTTCCGCACATTTAGAGTTAAGTTCTCTCGGGGTCTTTTTTGAGTGACATGCTCGCAGATGTTTTTCACATTCGTTTCTTGGCTCTTTTGCAAGCTTGGCAGCTGTGCACTTGCAAGCTAGCCTTGTTTGCCATAACGTGCCAAAAGGATGCCGGGGCAGAATCAGCTCTAGCCTATCTAATCTCCGGTAGGATCGTTTTGGGGAACTCGATACCTCATGTTGCCATGGTGGCATTAGCTCATCTCCACATCAGCCCTATGACTCCCATTTTCCTGTCACACTCTCTGGACAAGTGAGGCCACATTTCCTATCACCCCTTCCCTGTTATTCCCTTCTCCGGACTCGGTTGAGGTCTGGATGCGGTCTCAAACGGAAGTTTGGCAAAACCAGACGTGAACCTTGTAAGATAGATTGGTGGTTCTTGGAGTGATCAGTTTTCGGTGTCAAGCTCCTCTGAGTTGAAAGCCAAAGCAAATCTTATGCAATGGAGAAGAAAAATCGCTTCATATTTTTCAGCTCTGTTCCAGTTCATTTCATGAGCATCAGCAAAAATCATCTACTTCATAAAGATATAGGCCTGCATGTCCCAAAAGATTGTCTTGATCAAAGAAAATAGAAAAAAAATGTGAGGTATGCTTCATGGTAGAAATGCCCAAGGAACTAAAAAATGGTGAGTGAAGTTAGTATCGATGCTGAAGAAAAACACGGTTAAAGCTCTGGATTTCAAATAGATAATATGTTGTTTGTAATACATGATGTGTAGCATAGCACTAAATACTTACTTTTGCTTCCTGGTGAACTTCATCCTTCAATGATGAACTCAAATGTTAGCTGTCACATGAAGGCTTCCACCATCCCCAAGCCAAGTTCATTATATCCTCATCTGTGTTTATGGCACTACAGTCCTCTCTTACTGAATGTATCATTGTAGTGTCTTTATTTTGTTGGTTAGTTCATTCTATTTATTTAATAGAGTGTGGTGGTTAAGATCATGAACTCCGAAGCCAGAACTCTGAGATCGTAGTTCTGGCCCTGTCACTTCCCGGCGGTGCGACTTTACGCAATTACTTAAAGGTGTTGTGTGCCTGGGTTTCCTCATTTGTGAAATGAGCAGGATAATAGCACCGTCTTCCTAGAGTATGACCAGAAATATGAGTGAATAGCCTTGAAGGACTTAGTATCTGGTGCGGAGAACATATTATGTAGCAAATCCATATGAAATGTTTGTGTGTGCCAGAATCGATCCCAGGCATCTGTACATCTTGAGTGTACAGATACGGGAGAACCTCTATTCTCAAGGCACATGTACGCTCATGACCTAGACACTGAATGATTCGAAAGTACTGAAAGGCACCATTCATTTATTGTACATATACTCATTGAACGCCTTTTTTTTTTTTTTTTAAATGCCCGGTACCATTCTAATGATAGGAACAGAATAGCGCAGAAGACCCAAAATATCATCGTTGGGCTTTCATTCTGGTACATCTAAAGCCTATAAGGGAGGTGTCCCCCCAAAAAAATGCTGTGAGGAGACAGAGAAGGGTCCTCTAACTCAGTTTGGAGTGTGGCTAAGAATGAGGAAAAGCTTCCTGGATGAAATGATTGATCCAGGCAGAGAAGAGGTAGAGGGGCTTGGGTTAGGCACAGAGGTAGTAATGAAGTCACGGATATTTACTTCCTTCAAGTAAAAACTCCTGTCCTGTGAAGTTGCTTATTTTCTCTGTACAGATGGAATGACATTACCTTTCTGCCTAGGGAATACGACAGTGATTGTGTGTCAACAATTAAATGGAGTTCTTCATTGACACGAATATCTTAGATGCGGATTCCCATGCTGAGGAGCGAGGAACTGTGCTTCATCTTTATTGAATTTTGCATGATGTAGCCTTCTTGCAACAATGGAGATATAGCTGAAACAGCATGGAAATTAGGTCCAGATGATCTGGATTCAGGCCTTAATTCTATCATTTGCTGGCTGGCTGGCTTTGTACAAACTCCTTTACTCCTTTGTGCCTCAGTTTGTCCATATGTTAGGGTTATTAGTACCGTAGCCTACCTAACAGAGCTGTGGTAGGGGTTATATGAAAAGATTTGTGAAAAGTGCTTTATAAGCTGCAAATGCTTTACAGTGTAGTATTAATGATACTCCTGAAGAACACGTTGTTTTCAGTACTTGACAAAAGATTCAGTGAGAAAATAGTAGGAGGGTATTTTTATTGATGGTTGATGCTTCACAGTTAGAATGAACATGCATTTACAGCAAGCACCAGAGTAGGTACATGTCTACAGGCCTGCCTGCTCAGTATTATTACCAGAGGAGGAGAGCAACACGCTCAGTATTATTTAGTGGTATGTAGGAGGGCCAGGTATCAAACTTAAGTCTTCCTGACCCTATATCACGGATTTCTTTTCATTATGTAACGCTGCCTCTTCTGAAGTCTGGCAGCTTGTGCTGTATCCTGATGAATCTTGCTGAATCCTGAATATGTAAACCCTCGGGGCTTTATTGTTATGCCGTGTAATCCTTGAAAGGTGGGCTCCACCGTCCTCTAAACTTGGAGCTCTGCCCTTGATTTTCAAAAAGTGTGAAAGGGCCGGGGTGAGAAAGAGCAAGCAGATGGTAGTAACACTAAAAAAGAAAAGCCATTCTTTTCTCCTTATTTCCCTTGTGTACGAAAGCTGCCATGCCTCACATCCCACATTCTCTGAGAAATTCCCCCCCACCCCGAACTCTTAAAACTAGTCTCCTTCTGCCCCTCCTTGCTTCTATCCAGTTTTGCAATCGAAGCCAGAGAGAGTGGATCTCAGGAGAAAAGGGGTAGAGAAAAAAAGTGATCAAATGGGTCAGTCCAGAAATCTTTTTTTTTTTTCCCTTCTAGTTTAATAAGCAAGAAAAGAAGTCTGGAAACGCTCATACGTTAACTGTTTTCTTGTCAAAAATTAGTATTAGGTAACATGAACTGTTGTCACATTGCCTATGTTTCATTTTATTTGTTAATTTTTTTAATGCTTACTTATTTTTGAGAGAGAGAGAGATAGAACACAAGTGGGGGAGGGGCAGAGAGAGAAGGAGACACAGAATCTGAAGCAGGCTTCAGGCTCTGAACTGTCAGCACAGAGCCCGACGTGGGGCTCGAACCCATGGACCGCAAGATCATGACCTGAGCTGAAGTCGGACGCCCAACTGACTGAGCCACCCAGGCGCCCCTGCCTAGATTTCATTTTAATGGAATGAATTGAATAACATAATAACTGGTAAAATTTCAGCCACATCCTTGAATGTGTCAGCGGAGCACTTGTGCCTCTCTCGGCAGCCTGGGAGGGACACGTAGGTCTGAGTTCACCTGAAACGTATATTTTCTAAATTCTGCTGACCCGTGGGTAGGATCCCATTGACTTTATGTCATGGCCTACATTTGTATTTGGAGTGTGCTTTCAAGTTCTGAAATGTCCATTGACAGAATCTCATTGGCTAGGCCTTTACTGTAACAATTGCAGATACCTAATTTAGTTTACTCAGAAAGCAAATTTTTAAGCTGATTAACTCCACATATACATTATTTTCACTATGATAATCAAGCTTATCCACAATACATCTTTAAAAACAAATCTCTGGGGCGCCTGGGTGGCTCAGTTGGTTAAGCGTCCGACTTCAGCTCAGGTCATGATCTCACGGTCCGTGAGTTCGAGCCCCGCATCGGGCTCTGGGCTGATGGCTCAGAGCCTGGAGCCTGCTTCCGATTCTGTGTCTCCCTCTCTCTCTGCCCCTCCCACATTCGTGCTCTGTCTCTCAGTCTCAAAAATAAATAAACATTAAAAAAAAATTAAAAAAAAACCAAATCTCTGAATAACAGTGTGGAAGCAAGTAGTGCTACTCTGGAAAGTAGTCAATGTTGTCCTTTTCACATGGTTGATTATATTTGCAAAATTTAAATGTTCAAACAATGCAAAATGATACTAGAAACAATAGTGTTTTCAATTATCCCTCAACGTACCTATTTTTTGTAATTTTTGGTGGAGGTGAAGCATTAAGAAACTCTTTCTAGCATGTGTCTTGGGGACACCAATGGTCATGACATAATAAACTTCCATACAGACTACCTTATCAGGCCTCTCAGTGTCAGATTTTAATCCACCTCACCCCATTCTGTTCCATTTCCATATATTTGTGCCTTCTCCTTTTCAGACACTCTGTTAGTTGATGAATACAGGGACGAAAAAAGAATTGTCCCTGCCCTTGATAACTTCAGATCTTATTGGAACAAACACACACTTTATACATATAGACTATAATTCAATGCAACTAGCTTTACAATATATAGGAACAGGTTGCATGAATAAAAATGTGGGGTCCTGGTTAAATGGGGGTGAGTGAATTAAGAACTTGAGTAGAATACCTGAAAAAGTTTACAAATCCAGGCTTTAGTAGTGACCACCATTTTAATTTTCTAATAATGCATGCACTTGCTAGTGTTAGGTTTCTGATTAGATTTTCTTGGCAGAATCTGGAAATTCTTTAATTATATTTGGCAGTCAAGGCATTTATTGTAAGAGAATGTTATTGTGTTGTTTTAGGCACTGTCTCAATTAAAGCAGCACACCTTTCCTTATAAAGCACTGGAAGACACTCAACAGAAACTTAATAAACACATGTTTCCATTACATAGCACTCGGATCTCAAGAGTCCTGACTACCACAACTGTTACAACAAATCTGTTAGAAAATTGAACAATCTTCCAAATGTGTGTCCGCTCCCTAATTACTTAGCATTTACTTTCTGAAAATATCAACTCATGAAATATAACAATATACTTTGTTATGTTTTCTACATTCAAGAGTCATGCCAACAGATGAACTTAATGGAAAGCCAACAATAACATTGCAAAGCACAAGACATTTGATATTTTGGATATCAATTTAGATATAAACCATGGGATAAAAATCCCATTTAACTCAAATAGAATCAGTTCCACATAAATTATGTTTGTGAAAAATAAATTTTCTTTGAGGAAATATTTCAGAAATCCCTCCTGGTATATGGATAAGACAAACTCAAAGATGTTGGAAAGCTTTAAAATGCGTAAGAAAGTACAAAGTAGGTAGGGACTAACCAATTATTGAAATGTATTAAGAAATAAACAGATATGGTTAAACCTGTACCATTAATATGAAATCTGAAACCTCAGACGATGATCTAACACATGGAGCCTGGCCCTATTTGTGTGGCTTCACAAACCTATAAACTGCTATGGTAGAAACCTGAAAACAAAACAAAGCCCACGAAGCCCTACCATACTTGTAGCTAACATAAATAAGTTTGCCAGATTTTCTTCTAATTTTGTTACTATTACCTAATAACTTTAAAATCGTGTATTCAGATTTTAGAAATTCGTACCTTTTAATGGTTAGCACAAAGCAGAGAATCCCATTTCTATTTTTTAGTACAAAGCTTGTGGCGGTTAGAGTCACTAGGACAGGTATATCCAAACAAAGTACTAGATTGAGTGATTTCTGACAGTAATCTGAGCAATTTAGGCCTCAGGAAGGATATAGACTGTCTGTCTATATGACAGTAAACAAAACACTTGGAAAGACCTAAGTGGATTCTTTTGAGGAAGACAATGTCAGGACTTAAGAAAAAGTTCATAATTTTCAACACTGTTTCCAGAGAAGTATTTAAAGGGAAACTCTTGGCTGACTGTCAGTGAGTCTGGTTTCCATGACATTTTGTTTTCATCACCCCATCTATATCTGCATGCCTCTTTGGACAGACTATGAAGAAGAGAAAAATAATTATAGACCAAAATACACAAAGTCATTTGCAAGCATCTTGTAGACATGCTGCTGTTGTTATAAAAATAAAATGCAAAGGAAAATCTTTCAGAGAATAAGATTTTTAGACAGGATGCCTTAACCTTTCAATAAGAAGAATGAAACTGGTTCGAGCAATAAAATTATTATTTTCAATATGGGTCACTATAGTCTAGCTAAGTGTAAGAATATTAGTGACAGATCAAGTTTTCATAACGTTGGCTTTGCCTTTGCTAAGTTTACAATATGAAAAGGGAAAAAATTAAATAAAATGTCATTAAATATGGAAAATGAAAGAAATGGATTACAGTATATAGAAATCTATGGCATTTCATCATCTGGACCAGCACTTGTGTTGAAGAATTGAGATAAAGGTGATCATGGTTATAATGCTGCTGCTGTTTTTATATTGGGAGGAGATAAGAGGAATATAAGCATCAGGTACCCTGGAAAAGAGTACTGTTTACCAAACTAAAAGTTTGAATGAGTTTTGAAAGTTCAGTGTTATATGATAATTTTAGATTTTTATTTCTGATTGTTTGAAATCACTCTCTTTCTTGTGAATTTCAGTACACCAAGACAAGTTTCTATGCATCTTGTTGTTAGGGAGTTAAGTTTGTAATGGGTCTTGAATGCCATTGTCTCAAAAGCACAATATAAATGTAAAATATTGTTTGCATGATCACTGCAATCCTCTTGGATATCGTTTCTGTCATTATCATGTATCATTGTGTCCATTTTGAAAACCTTCTCTTTTTACATATGCCTAAATGTGGGGGAACAGCTTTCTCCAGTGTTGTGGCCGCTATTGTCACAAAACAAACAACCCCAAAACTTAAAGCATAAAGCAACTATTTTATTTTGCTAACAAATTCTGTAGGTCAGTAGTTTGGACAGGTCTGTACGAGAATAGTTTCGAAAATGAACACGTCTCTGTTCCATGATGTCTGGTTTCTACTGAAAAGACTCCGAGGCCAAGAAGGACTCGATCATTGCTGGGGCTGAAGTCCTACTAATTCCTACATTTGGCTTAGAAACTGGAAGAATTTGAAGATTAGGCCTCTAAAAGAACACCTCTCCATTGGTATCCTTGGAGATACTATGGTGTCCTTAGAGCAGTTGGATATCTTAGAGAGTGGTTCAGGGATCTAAATATAAATGTCCAGGCACATGATGTTGAGGCTGCATTGCCCTTGCTGATATAACTTTGGAAATCACACACAGTCATTTTTGCTGAATTTTGTTGGTTATAAGCAAGTCTACTCCTATTCTAAAGGAAAGGGACATAGATCCTACCTTTGGGGGAAGAGTGTCAAAGAATTAGCAACTAGTTTTTAAAAAGCATCATAACCAAGATTTGTTTTTATTGCATGTAATATTAAACATTGTTTGGCCAAGGACAAAAAAAAACCCCAAAATAAAAACCAACAAACAACAAAATCAACAAAACAAAATCCTTGAACAATTTGTGTATATTTAACTTTTTTGGCTGTATGTTTGTTTTTTCTTCTTTTTAAAAATGT
Organism: Acinonyx jubatus; assembly: GCF_027475565.1. Taxonomy (NCBI): domain Eukaryota; kingdom Metazoa; phylum Chordata; class Mammalia; order Carnivora; family Felidae; genus Acinonyx; species Acinonyx jubatus. The sequence continues at coordinate 46,003,433 of NC_069394.1, forward strand.
TTATTGATGTAAGATAAAAAAAATCAGTGTAAATATTTACAAACACGTTAGTGTGAGAAGAGGAATCATTTATTTTGCTTGTATTGGTTAGTGTTACATTTGATTCCACATGAAAGAATCCTGTGTATAGTGATTAAAGCAAATAGCAGTTTTATTTTTCTGATGTGGCATGAAGTCCAGAGGTAGGCAGTCCAGAACTCTTATAGCTGTTTAAAGCAACCATCAACTTTCTGGGCCCCATTTACTTCTTTCTCTGCAATCCTTGGCGTGAGGCTTTGGTTCTTATGTTCGAAAGATGGCCATTCTACCTCTAGGCACTGGCCCTACATTCGAGTTCCAGGTAAGAAGATAAGGGAGAGAATGAAAGGCAAAAAGTGGTTTCAGCACTTGATCTAAACACCAGTTTTTGTAAGACCCACTCAACTGACTTCAGCTTAGTAGCTCATTGGCCAGAACTGAGTCAGACATTCCCCACCAGCCACAGAGGAGACAAGGAGTAGGCACTTTGAACCTCGCACATGTACCTCCCATATAAAACAATGTTAGAAAAGAAGGGGAGAATAGAGGGTCAATCTGTTGCTAGCACTAGCCCTAACACCAGCAATGTCTGTCTCGTGCTGAAGGCAGTGAAATAGAGAGGGTCCAGAAGAGTTAGGTCATGGAAATGTCAGGGGGGAAATGTTGTGGAAGGTGTAAAAAAGAGGGCTGATGACACTACTGTTTTTAGGCAGAAATGAAGATGAGACCTGTGTGACTGATCTACAACCTAAAGACAATAACTTGTGTCTTATTTATTCATCCCGTAGTTTATCTTTTGAGGAGGAGTATGCATTTTACTAAGAGTATTGAGATACAAAGATCCTTGTTATATTGAATCATACTTGACCTCAAGCACTTTGAAAAAGAACTTCTAAGTTTTTTGAACATGATTTTTTCTCTACTCAGCCCATATTTTCATAGTTTTATATTTTGAACCCATGTGGTATGGGTTTTATCTATCATTTACCATGTGATTTTATTTCTGTGTTTTGACTCATCACCGTAGTTTTTACTGCCTGAGTGAAACCAAACTCCAGCAAGAACATTTGAGAGAAATGACATAAAACATGAAACACAACACTCTTACATAGTTAATGTTTTGACTTATATTTAGAATTTTGTAGAACTGTTGGGTTTCTACTAAAGTTTTAGAAACAATGATGCCCCAGGCATTCAATGTGGAGCATCACTGTCAGACTTTTAATATAATAAAGAGATGAAATCATAATAAACTGTTGCTTATAAATTACATGTACCCATTTTTTTCTTATATTTCACTGAGTCTGATGAAATCAAACCAAACACAAAATTTAGAGAACTCCAAAAACAAAGCTAAGAATTTCTGATAACACTCTTAGTGGGATAACAGGTGAAGATGCTTGGAAAGATCAATGATTCTTGGAAAAGCTTCCTGGAAGTTTGTATCAACATGACTCTTAACCATTTTGCTAACAGGTTACTTCTCATGCCCTAAACTCTTTGCCCTTTTATTACCTTTTCTCTCTTTCAACAACAGTTTGACTGAATGACTTACCTTATCTTTTTCTGTAGCTCTGCCATGACTGTTCATATATTAAATTTCAGCTTTAATTGTGTCCCCTTTCCCTTGCAATTCAACATGACTCCTATAATCTGATCAGTAATTACTGTCATAATGTAGACAGAATTTTGCAGTTTATAGAGAAATTAGAGTGAAAAGAAATAAATCCTGAGAGCATATATTAAACAATTTTGTGAACTATTTAAAAAATTTAGTTAAATGTTCCTTTTAAATGTTAATCCAGTATTAACAGTTGAGAACTTACCAAATCCTATAAAAGCTCATAAATAAATATCTTACTTGAAGTCAAAACAAAGAAGCATATTTCAGAAATGTTTTTATAATATTGATTGTAATTGTGAACTCTAAGATGAAAAGCTAATTGTTCCTTGAAATTCTGGTACTGCTGTAATAAGAGATGGACTGAAAGCCTCTAAAATTCTCCCTATGTGTTGACATTTTGGAATTAAGTTTTGAAAACTAGCTCTTATTACTCAGAACTTTCATATATTATAACAGAGAATCAAATATCCCCATCTAACAAGTGTGCTTTTTTTCTCCTTAAAAAATTTTTGGCTAAGTAAATAAAAATGACAATAAACTGCATAACTTTTGAGCATTATGCAATGTTATTGAATAAAAAAATCCAGTATAAACATCTACAAATTATAAAATCTGAAAGTAATTAGGCAGTCAATAAAATAACAAATAGGAAAGATTTATAGAAATGTATAAAGAACTTAAAATTCAATTGTAGACAAGAGAAGAAATTATGTGCATAATTATTACTTAAGAAAATCTTTCTTTAAAAATTTTTTTAATGTTTATTTGTTTTTGAAAGAGAGAGACAGACGGAGAGAGAGAAAGAGAAAGAGAGAGAGAATGAGTGGGGGAGGGGCAGAGAGAGAGGGAGACACAGAATCTGAAGCAGGTTCCAGGCTCTGAGCTGTCAGCACAGAGCCCGACAAGGGCTCCAAGAAAATATTTATTTCTGAACTCTGTGGAATCAGATAAACATTCTTCCTATATAAGAATATCCAATAGATATGTGTAATTCACCCATTCTAAAAGCCCACGGATGGTAAAGTACCTGAAACAAGTTCGTTAATGTAAATTAACTTTGTGTTTTATATAATGCCTTATTTCTCATGCATAGTAGACATTCAACACACATTTTTAAATGAATGAAATAAAATTGTTGATTTTAAAATATAAAACAATAACATGATTTATTGATATTTAAGAAGAATTTGTTAAGCTCATTGCTTCTAGAGCCCACACCAAAGATAATTATTCCAAAATGAGGCCCAGGGTCCTCAATGCTCTAATAGCTCTTTAAAGATGTAAATTAAAGAGCTAAAATGTATTGTCTTACTTTATGTAAAAACTACTTTGCTTTTTTTTTTTTTTTTTTTTTATGTAGGTCTCACATACCTGATAAAAGTGCTTTAACTTTTTAGGCGATGTTTCTTTTCTTTCTTTCTTTCTTTCTTTCTTTCTTTCTTTCTTTCTTTCTTTCTTCCTTCCTTCCTTCCTTCCTTCCTTCCTTCCTTCCTTCCTTCCTTCCTTCCTTTCTTTCTTTCTTTCTGAGAGACAGAGACAGTGTGAGCAGGGGAGGGTCAGAGAGAGAGAGAGGGAGACACAGAATCTGAAGCAGGCTCCAGGCTCTGAGCTGTCAGCACAGAGCTCCACGCGGGGCTCCAACCCACCAACCTTGAGATCTTGACCTGAGTCGAAGTTGGATGCTTAACCGACTGAGCCACCCAGACGCCCCTGTGTGGTGTTTCTTAAAGTGTTGTCTTGGACAGCTTGCATCAGCGTTATCTGAGAGCTAATTAAAACGGGACTCCACGCCCTCTGGACTGGAACCCTGGGACTTACCTTTTAGCAAGCACGTAGGAGATTCTTAGCAGCTTGAAGCATCAGAACCACAGCCTTTTGACCTCCAGTGAAATGGGGCTCCAATGCAGATTGCACTGAAATCATCTGAGAGCTTGTTACAAGTGCAGGTAACCTCGGAGTGGACCTCCAGGACTAGCCTGGGAATTTGGCACTCCTCATTTTGTCCCTTAGTTCTCTCTGACAGGTTCCCCATACGCTGCGTTCCATGTGCTGAGAGGCAAATTCGGTGTCTTCAGTGAGCTGCTATGCCTGACCACATAAGTGATGCCTCCTGGCTCATTACCGCTACCAAGCACGAAGGGGCAGTTCCTCTTCTTTACCTTGCTCACAATCTTATTTGTTTTGTTTATTTTTATTTTTTGGAGAGAGGGGGTGGGGGTGGGGGACAGAGGGAGAGAGAGAAAATCTTAAGCAGGCTCCATCCCACGCTGAGCACAGAGCCCAAAGCAGGACTGGAACTCCTGAAGCCTGAGACGGTTACCTGAGCTGAAATCAAGAGTTGGCTGCTTAACTGGCTGAGCCACTCAGACACGTGACCGTGGGCACAGTCTTGAAACAGGAGCTTTCCTTAATTCTCCATTAAGAAGCTGTGACCATAAGCTAACTTTTGAAATTTTTCTGTTAGCTTTACGTTCACTTACAAGCATTTCCTAAACAGATAGCCTTCTGCTGTTGTCAGACCTCAATGACCAATACAGAAATCCCCACACTTCCCAGCCCCCACTTTTTCCTCTCCCAGCTTGGAAATACTTCAGTATTCCAAGGTGCAGAGAGAAAGATATTCTTCTGTTCACTCAATCCATTCAGAAACGTTCTCACTCTTCCCACTAAAAGCAACAAAAGCTGCAGGTTCAAGGGTTAGAACTTCCACTCGATACAATTTATATGGTCAGACAGAACACTCAGATTCCCTGTGTGAAACATCTGCTTTCAGATTGGCTGTTTTACTTGTTCCTCTGAACAAATGGGCAGGTACTTGCTTTTTACTCTGAGAAACTTGGGAGCCTATTAGGTGGTTTTCTCAGGATGAAGAAAGTGTTTCTCAAAGGAAAACAGAAGTATTTTCCCTGATGAGATAGAAACTTTGCCGCTTTTAAACAATAATCTTTTTTTCTGGCTTCTACCCTTTACGACCTTAAAATCTTTGTGCCAGATTTAGACATGACACTGATATGTGTCACGTACTTAAGAGGTTTGTTTGTTGCTTTAGGCCCCATAAGAAGTCCTAAGGTAGAAAAAAATGACAGGCTTAACGTATTTTTTCAAACTATTCATTTCTACAAAATGGCAGGATGATTAAGGAATGACAGATTGCTGATAGTAAATTGTAAACCACATTTGGCTTATTTATTATTCTAATTTTATTAGATTATTCTAAAGCAGTAAAATTAACGTGACTGCATGTGCAGATTTCAGTGATGACAAATGAAAACAGATTTCTTAGTGTTGAGAAACCCTCCCCTGGAATGTATGTGTGGCATACGAGTAAGTATCCGTGGGTATTGTCTCCCTACTCCCCAAATGCTGGAGAGGTTGTGGAGAAACACACTGCTGGAGGGAATGCGAGATGGTGCAGTCACTGTGGAAAATAGTTTGGCAGTTCCTTAAAAAATTAAACATGTCACTGCCCTGGACCCAGTGGTTGTACCCTCGAGCATTTATCCCAAGTTCACATAACAACTTGCACATAAATGGTTATAGCAATTCTGTTCATGATACCCCAAATCAGGAAACAACCCAGGTATCCTTTCGTGGATGCATGGTTAAATAAACTGTGGTATATCTATAACACGGAATACGGTTCAGCAATAAAAAAGAGCAAATTACTGATACAAGCATCAACTTAAAAGAATTGCTGGAGAATTATGCTGCGTGAACAATTGCAAACCCCTACCAGTGGTGTACTTAGGATTCTTTTTATGTAACACTGTGAAATGAAAAAAGTTCCAAATTACGAATACCTGAGTTGTGGAGGATTAAGGATGAGGTGAGAGTGAAAGGGAAGTGCGTGTGGCTATAAATGGGCGACATGATGGGAAAATTTTGTATCCTGAGGTGTTGGCAATGTTCCGTAAGGTTGACTGCATCAACCTTAGTGCCCTGGTCATAATATTGTGCTTTTGTTTTGCAACATATTCTTATTGAGGGAACCTGAGTAAAATGTACACAGGATCCGGTCTCTTACAATGGCTTGTAGATCTTCTATTATCTCAAAGTAAGAAGTTTATTGAAAAACTGCTCTTGCTGGGGCCCCACTCTGGACTAACCAAATCTAACTCTGAGAGTGGAGCCTGGTTACATGAGTGGCCTCGGCTGCCTCCTAAAAAGTTTTATATTTTCAATCAGACATAGACCAACTTGGTCTTAATTACAGAGTTCTGACATACCCTCCCTCTCCTAAGGCTATTTCACTAACAGCCAATCCTAGAATCTTATGTATATTGAGCTATGTACCCCTTCTTTTTCTGACTGCCCACATTGGATCCAACCTCTATAGTTTTTGCATGGTTACCGCACTTGAATTCAGTTTCCCTTTAGGATTAAAGTTACACCTTGACAGCAACCCATGTAATGACAATGCTTAGTCTCGAGCATGTCTCTTTTTGGGGTTTTAGATCCTCATCTCTTTCAATTTCCCTTAAGACAATTTTTTTTCTGGATTTTTTCTTACTCCAGGTATAAAGATATCCCTTCTCACTGTCTTGAATAGCAAGTGGGTTGCTCATCTGTTTTTTATTTTGCCTATTTGAGTCTCAGCTGTCCCTTACTTTTCCCATCAGCCTATGTTGCTGGTATCCAGTATTGTTGGGGACCCTTACTCCCTGGCTAATTCCTGACCACTCTGTAAAATATAGGTGTCCCATTGTTATTTTCTATTTTGTCTACTTTTCTGTTTGCTTGCCAGCAGTTCTTATAGTATGTGATTATTTTGTCTTTCTACTTTTCTATTTTTCACTCAATCTAAATTATAAATTCCATAGAGCAGAGATTACCCACTGTTAATTGTGCCTAGCATGGTACCTGATCCAAAGTTAGTTAGTAGGAGTCACTCAATAAATGATATTTGAAAATGAATGAAATTATTGAAACAACCTACAGATGTTCAGTTGCAAATAATATTTTCATATTTCTGAAAACTTTCTGATAACTAGCATCCAGCTAGCTAGATTTTGAAGCAACATGATGTACTAGAAATAACAAGTCTGGGAAACAGAACTGCTTCTCTCATTTATTGCCTGTGGACCTGGGCAAGTTAACTAAATTTTCTAAACCTTCCTTTCCATTTTTGTAAAGTTGGAACAATGATTCCTGTCACTAAGGGTTCTCATGAAGATAAAGTGAAATAATGTAACACTCCAGGTACTATGGCTTTCATAGAGGAATTGTTCAATCACAGAGTCCCTTCCCCAACTCCTCAATCTAATGCATTTATTTTTGGAGGTAGGCTTGTAGAAGAAAAAATACGTTCAGATCAGTGAAATTATTTTTAAAAGACTTTCAACATTTGCTGTGGAGTAGGCATTTGGTTCAGTCTTTAACTCTGTCTGTATCTGCATCTACAATTGTTTTTTAGCAAGAACTGATATGTATATGTATATATATATATATATATATATATATATACATGTATATATATATACATACATGTATATATATATACATGTATATATCTATATAATCATATTCTGTAGATGTTACAGGACCTTAATTATCCATTTTGTTAGGAAAGCGAACTTATTGAGGTGAGACAGTTTTTTACCAATACATTTTAGAAAGATTTTAAAGCACTTAAAAGTGGGATAATGTAATCCAGGAATCTTTCTATTCGACCAAGTTATACTATTTCTTGGATTTGAGTGAGGGCATTTTGGGAACATATCTCACTTGCTATTACATTTATGTAATGCTTCAATTGGCTACCTACTGTAATATGATTTCTGATTAAACATAAATTTGGGGGCCTATTTCAGTTTCTGACACATTTGGAACATTGCTATAATATTATATTTTATAGACTGGAGGATGTGTTTAAGTATGAGGAAGCTTGTCTTAGGTGCTCTCCCCAGGAGGACTGAGTTACCAAATACTCTTAAGATCTTAAGGAACTTTGATGAGATTTTCTTAAGGTATGGTGGTTTCATGTTATAAATAATGGAATGAAGTCTTAGGATATTGTTCTAAGATATATCTTTTTATCTTAAAATGTTTTATCTTAACAACTTAGACACTAAAAATGATGATGACTTTCTCTCAGACATTAGATTCATACAAAAAAGCAGATAATAATGAATATGAGACCCTTATCGAAAGCTGAACTGAGTGCACTGTTTGGAGGAGTACCTCTTTTGAATTAATGTTTATTTGTAGTAACTACTTTAAAACACATTGCAAAATAATTCTGATTTCAAAATCTTATTGTATACAATGTTGGTTGAGGAAGCTACTCAGAAATTTCTTCTTTCTTATGTTTTTTTCAATGTAGTAGCCAAAAACTATGCTTTATGTTTTAGACCACTTAATCTATTTGAAATAAACCTATGGAAATTCATGAGGAAAACAAGTGCTTACAAATATAATTTCATTACTTTCAATGTTGTAGGGATGAGAACATTAGCTCCGTGATGACTGACTTCTTTGTTAATTTAAGTCATGCCAGTTTCATATATAGGAAGGCAAAGCATTTGGAGTGGCTTCAGTGTATTTTTCTTTCCAATTTAGATGTGCCTCATTGATGTGCTTTCCTCTTGTGCATAGTGGTTATTGTTGTCTTGGTGCATAAATGGAATATTTTTCAATGGAAATGAATTTTAAAGAATGAAGAATGGAATGGAATATTAGGTTCAATAATCTATATGAAATGAGCTACCACAGCATTTATCTTCATGGCAAAGACATTTGTGAGTTATCTTTCTCATTTGTAAAGATAGATACTATAACTCAATAATCCATCATTAGTTCTTTAAAATTTACCCTCTCTGCAGAAACACATTGCTCATACTTCACTGATATGAGACAATTTAAGAATGAGTTATTTTACATGCTTATTTGAGAGTTGGCTATAGTCTATAAACAGCACTGTTGGAGAAGGTCAAATTGTGATTGATGTCCCACCCAAAATATGATTCAGCTAGTCAGAGTGATTTAATTTAGAAAATTCTTTCTCTGCTTACTAAGCTGATCAGTATTCATTACTACGTAATCAGTAGGTAATAGGTTAGGATGAAAATAACCACTGCCTGCAGATATCCTTAAAAAAAAAAAAAGACCTCAATTTTCTGATATACAGAGGAAGATGTCGTATTTCAGTGTCACTTCTCAGAAAGCTTCTTCTAATTGTTGACATTTTCCTGAAAACCACTGGACATCACCAATGCCTCATTCCATATCACTGGTGTAATTATAGGATGATTTCTTTTTGGATATTTTACCTAGTGATGATGACCTATTCTCTTTTTTGAGTCAAAGGCAAGAGCTAAGGAATGAATTCAATGATTTATTTAACAACCTAAGACTATGTAGTATGGATAGTCTTCAGCTTTCTTCCGGAAGGACGTTAAGTACGAATTTCCAAGATGAAGATATTATATAGGAGAATTCAAATGAATTTTCCTGGTGGAATAAAAGTTATAGTGCCATGGTATTACTTAATTGGCTCATTAATTGGCTCATTAATCATCTTGAACCAGTTATCCCAGAATCATGTTAGATCCAGAATAATAGACTTCAGGCATTGAAGTATTCTCTGGAACCTTTGATGAATCCTACATGCATATGAGAACTTAAGTACTTATAATCAAGATGTGATTATCTCAAAACGGTTTCTGCATTAGGACTTCTTTTCTTTTCTTTTCTTTTCTTTTCCTTTCTTTCTTTTCCCCCTTCCCTTCCCTTCCCATCCCTCCCCTCCCCTCCCTCCCCTTCACTTCCCTTCTCCTCCCCTCCCCTCCCCTCTCCTCTCCCTTGTCCTGTCCACTTCCCTCCCCCCTCCCCTCCCCTCCCCTCCCCTCTATTCTCCCCTCCCCTTGCCCCTCCCCTCCCCTCCCCTCCCCTCCCCTCTGTTCTCCCCTCCCCTTGCTCCTCCCCTCCCCTCCCCTCTCCCTTGTCCTGTCCCATCCTCTTCTCTTCTCTTCTCTTCTCTTCTCTTCTCTTCTCTTCTCTTCTCTTCTCTTCTCCTTGTAGGCTGGAGCCCATTGCAGATCCTGGACTCACGACCCTGGGATCAAGACCTGAGCTGAGATCAAAAGTTGAACACTCAAGGGGAACCTGGCTGGCTCAGTCGGTTACATGTCTGACTTTGGCTCAGGTCATGATCTCATGGTTCATGAGTTCAAGTCCCACATCAGACTCTGTGCTGACAGCTCAGAGCCTGGAGCCTGCTTCAGATTCTGTGTCTCCCTCTCTCTCTGCCCCTCCCCCTCTCACGTCTGTCTTTCTCTCTCAAAATAAATAAGCATTAAACATTTTTTTAAAAAAGTTAAAAAAAAGTTGGACACTCAACTTACTGATGCTCCAAGGTACCCAAGATTTCTTGTCATTTCTAATTTAAGGACAGCAAACAGATGACTCAGTTGTCATCTTCAATACAAATTAATCTTAGAATGCCTCAGAGAGAAACAGGAAGTAAACTATACCATTTTATCCTGTGTGTATTCTGCTTGAAATTTTAGTAGTATTCTGTAATTTCTCAAAAGATTGAAAATAAGATTTCAAGCTCTTTACTTTCACAGGAGGTAAAGCAGTAGTGCCTCCTACAGCCAAAGATTTATCTAGATGGCTCTGATGAGAATATACAGTACTTCTGGCATAGAAGAGGTTAGAAAAGGTCTTAGAATTAAGCACTTAGAATCTTTGGATATAGGTCAACATATAATACATTGGAACATATTTGAAAATGCTGCTCCAGTCTATTTCTCGTAACCAGTAAGGCTTCCAGCTTTGATTTGTGCCCAAAGCAAAAGAAGGCTGAGCAGCCAGTGAAGGAAATACGTGCATCTACCACTTGGGCCTTATGGCATAACAGACCCACTAGTACTTGAAATGCCTGTGATAGATAGGGGTACAGGTAGGGAACCTCAGGTAAGAGAATGGTAGTGAAGGCTGCCAGAGGTTTGGAGCACCTGGATATTATCTAATTGTGAAATGGATATTATCTAATCTATTGAGTCATATGTTCAGGCCTACACAGCTGCATTGTATCATCAATGACACTGAACTTCAGCAGAAGCTAAGATATAAGTTAAGTTGCTTGAACATGTGGCTCAGACCCAAGTGACACTGTGTCTTATGGCATCGCCACTTTTTCCTTCAAACCTATGACATTATTGGTGTGAATAATGCTGTATTCTAGCCCCATTCAAGATGACCTTAAAAGACAATGTGTAAAGAAAATTCTCCTAGAAGGCAGAAGTTCAAACATTCATCTGAATTTTCACTTCAGCCAGAGGGAAAGATGGCCTGAGGT